>NC_047113.1:12327633-12643466 GCF_902500255.1 Thalassophryne amazonica | reverse complement strand
CTAAATTAGTGAGACGCCATTTCCTCTCCAACTTACGGGTTATCTGCTGTAAGCTACGAGTTTGTGAGTTATACCACAGAGTCAGGCACTTCTGATTTAAAGCTCTCTTTTCAGAGGAGCTACAGCATCCAAAGTTGTCTTCAATGAGGATGTAAAACTATTGACGAGATACTCTCTCACTTACAGAGTTTAAGTAGCTACTCTGCACTGTGTTGGTATATGGCATTAGAGAACATAAAGAAGGAATCATATCCTTAAACCTAGTTACAGTGCTTTCTGAAAGACTTCTAATGTAATGAAACTTATTCCCCACTGCTGGGTAGTCCATCAGAGTAAATGTAAATGTTATTAAGAAATGATCAGACAGAAGGGAGTTTTCAGGGAATACTGTTAAGTCTTCAATTTCCATACCATAAGTCAGAACAAGATCTAAGATATGATTAAAGTGGTGGGTGGACTCATTTACATTTTGAGCAAAGCCAATTGAGTCTAATAATAGATTAAATGCAGTGTTGAGGCTGTCATTCTCAGCATCTGTGTGGATGTTAAAATCGCCCACTATAATTGTCTTATCTGAGCTAAGCACTAAGTCAGACAAAAGGTCTGAAAATTCACAGAGAAACTCACAGTAATGACCAGGTGGATGATAGATAACAAATCAAACTGGTTTTTGGGACTTCCAATTTGGATGGACAAGACTAAGAGTCAAGCTTTCAAATTAATTAAAGCTCTGTCTGGGTTTTTGATTAATTAATAAGATGGAATGGAAGATTGCTGCTAATCCTCCGCCTCTGCCCGTGCTACGAGCATTCTGGCAGTTAGTGTGACTCGGGGGAGTTGACTTATTTAAACTAACATATTCATCCTGCTGTACCAGGTTTCTGTAAGGCAGAATAAATCAATATGTTGATCAATTATTATATCATTTACTAACAGGGACTTAGAAGAGAGAGACCTAATGTTTAATAGACCACATTTAACTGTTTTAGTCTGTGGTGCAGTTGAAGGTGCTATATTTTTTTCTTTTTGAATTTTTATGCTTAAATAGATTTTTGCTGGTTATTGGTGGTCTGGGAGCAGGCACCGTCTCTACGGGGATGGGGTAATGAGGGGATGGCAGGGGGAGAGAAGCTGCAGAGAGGTGTGTAAGACTACAACTCTGCTTCCTGGTCCCAACCGTGGATAGTCACGGTTTGGAGGATTTAAGAAAATTGGCCAGATTTCTAGAAATGAGAGCTGCTCCATCCAAAGTGGGATGGATGCCATCTCTCCTAACAAGACCAGGTTTTCCCCAGAAGCTTTGCCAATTATCTATGAAGCCCGCCTCATTTTTTGGACACCACTCAGACAGCCAGCAATTCAAGGAGAACCAATGAAATGCACAAATGAAATAAGAATGGAGAACACAACACACACAAAAAAGAAAATTATAAGAATTTCTTAAACTAGCATGTTGCTTGTGGGGATCCACGGGCTCTAGATTGGGTATTGTTTATAAAATAGGTGGCTAACATTTTTCAAGGGTGGAAATAAATTATGCAAAGTTTCCATAATGAGCTGGAATGGCAAGTTTAAGCTTTCCTCATATGCATGGGAACCAAATTAGTGCTGCTAAAACGCGCAATGTCAACCAATCAGAATCTCTGTAATATCTGAAGTCACTGAAAGTACCCAGACATGGACGACATTTTGAGTTTCTGCAAGTTTGGGCTGTCGAGCTAAGTCTATAACATGGCCAAAATTACAGAGAGAGACGACGAAGACACGTTAAAGACATCAATAGTGGTGTTAAAAAAAAAAAGTTTAAATGGACATGTTTGGAGCGGCAGGTGGACGTGGACAAAGTCAAGACTCTGAATTTGTCTGCAAGGTTGAGCTCCCCGGGAAAGCGCTTTGCACGCTATGTTCAGATTTCATCAACAGAACCTTGGAAGAACACTGCAAGATGAAGAAACATGTCATCAAATTAATATTAAACTGACTAACCGTCTCGGGTCCAGAGCGCAGAAGAGGGACAGCAAGCCCCAAAACCCACAGCACTTGTACCGGTCAGCAAACATCCAGTGAGTGCTCAGGTGCATGTCCAATAACTCTATTCATGCAATTAAAATGTTTACAATCACTTTCCTCCCAGGCAAAATTTTGTTTGGTAATTAAACAGTAATTACTTGCCTACTACTACTAGTAGTACTGCTTACTTGCCTTCATAAAGATGCCTGGTATTCTACCACTTTTGCCTAGCACTTCCCAATCAATCAATCAATCAATCAATCAATTTTATTTATATAGCGCCAAATCACAAACAGTTGCCCCAAGGTGCTTTATATTGTAAGGCAAGGCCATACAATAATTACGTAAAAACCCCAACGGTCAAAACGACCCCCTGTGAGCAAGCACTTGGCGACAGTGGGAAGGAAAAACTCCCTTTTAACAGGAAGAAACCTCCAGCAGAACCAGGCTCAGGGAGGGGCAGTCTTTTGCTGGGACTGGTTGGGGCTGAGGGAGAGAACCAGGAAAAAGACATGCTGTGGAGGGGAGCAGAGATCAATCACTAATGATTAAATGCAGAGTGGTGCATACAGAGCAAAAAGAGAAAGAAACACTCAGTGCATCATGGGAAACCCCCCAGCAGTCTAAGTCTATAGCAGCATAACTAAGGGATGATTCAGGGTCACCTGATCCAGCCCTAACTATACGCTTTAGCAAAAAGGAAAGTTTTAAGCCTAATCTTAAAAGTAGAGAGGGTGTCTGTAAAGCAAAGTAATGAGGAGTTGGGTCTGTAACCTTCGGAACCTTCCAACAGAAACTTCTTTCAGGCCTTATAATTGAATTCCTTCAGTTTTTAGTCTAATAGATAAACCATTCCAAAATGGCACAAATGTATTTTGCTTGCATGCTGAAAAGGCCTGCATCAATATTATTTTTCATTTTGGTGAATTTCATAGACTGCGATACAGCTTTTTAATGTTACTATGCTGTATGTGCCTATGCAGTTTTCCTGGTGACTGACATAAGTAGTTGGGGTGCAAACTCACATGGTGTGATTTCAGAATTTATTATTGGGGAAATAATTTGTAAGCATACATTTCACATGTAAATATTAATAAAGTCACTGTTTTATACCACAAATGTTGTTTTAATCTCTTTAGATGATGTACACATACTTGCATGAAGTTTCAGTATATTTCAGAGCTCACTGCAGGTTAAAAAAACACTTGAAGAATAGTTTTGGCAAGTTCAGTGATATATGTCCAATGCTATGGCATTTATTGTAAGTACATATGCTATAGCACTAGGTAGGTACCATTGAAAGAAGATCAACATAAACAGATTCTGTTATTAGTCAGGTTTCCACATAGCCCAACATACAAAAAAATGGAAATTCATGAAGTTAGGTCTCTCTTGTGGCCCCGAAATGCCTCTAAAATGCTCAAAACCTGTGGGCACCCACAAGGGGCGTTGTCTCTGGTCCCTGCTGGGAGCCTACAGCGACCCCCGGGCCGCCACTGATTTCCAGAGGTTTTTTTTCTTTGCCCATTCTCATCCCTGTTTATACCATGGTCAATGAGAATTCCATGTCTAACTGGCATGCATTATTTTCGTGTATACGTACACTTAGTTCGGCAAGTTAAGTCACTTTTTTTATCACTCCGCTCTGGTCGTCACCATAGCAACGTGAAATCATTTGGCGCAGATCAGCTGTGTTTTGACAGGTGAATGACAGAAACGAGATAAAACATGGATTTCCAAATGAATTTTAATATTTTTGGCCAAAATAAAATGCTATCAAGTTCTGTTAACTTAAATATTTGTGTGTTAGCTCACTGTGTGGGACCATGGTATAAGCGGAATAAACAACTCGAAGCCGTGCATTATACGGTTTGAATGCACTTCGCGGCGTAACACCACTCCGCTTTGCATCGTGGTGTTTTAGGCTTCGCGTCGTGCATTCAGACCGTATAATGCGAGGGTAGATCGAAAAGTTCTCGGCCTCACCAAGAAGGGTTGTCAGGATACTCCTAGTTCCTGGTTATTTTTCAACATAGTTCCCCTTCACCTCAATGCACTTTGTCCAGCGGTGCGCCAACATTCCGATGCCTTAATGGTAGAAGGTTTCATTTTGGTCCTTCAGGTAGGGCTCTACAGCCTTAATGAATTCATCATACTACTCAATGGCAATTGCATCATCTAATGTAGTCCATGTCCGTTCAGCTCATATCAGAAGTCAAAATGAGTCAAATGGCTCTGAGAGATCTAAATAGACTGCTGTGTAATGAATGGAACCACACTGCCATCTAGTGGATATCCAGTGTGTGTGAGTGTGTATTTGTGAATCAGTAGGCATTTTGATTTTGTAGAGGTTGTTTTGTAGTGTAGAGGTACAGAGAGTACAAAGAAGCATTGTTCATTTGATTTGCTTATATTGTGAACTGCCATGATACTGGAATTGACAACTAAGTTCGAAATAAAAAAAATTGATTGAATTGATTGATTTGTTTGTGGATCTGTGGATTTCGCGAAAAGAATGTCTCAAAATTACGTCACAGAGGAAAGCTATGAATGCATGTAATTGGTGATCCACAAATGCTGAAACTCAATTCACAAATACAATTTCCAGTTTTACAAATGTAATTTTTTTTTTTTTTTTTTACAAATTAAGTTTTATATTTGCAAATACATTATTTGCAAAGACCAGTTTACAAGTTACAATTATGAAATTTGCATTTGTGGATATCTGAACACATTTGCAAATCAATGATTATTTGTAGATCACCCTGTGTGCATTTACAAATATTGAGACAATTTTAACCCCATAGAATGAGGGTTGTATTTTACATTCTCAACGTATTCTCTGTAGGCAGGGGTGGTGGCCAAGCGGTTAATGCGCTTGGTTTCAGTTCAGAAGGTTCTGGGTTCAAATCCCACCCCTGCCACATTTCTCCATGTAATGTGGAGTTGCATCAGGAAGGGCATCCGGCGTAAAACTTGTGCCAATTCAACATGCAGATCCGCCTTGGATTTGCTGTGGCGACCCCAAGTGCAAACAAGGGAGCAGCCGAAGGGACTTACTAACGTATTCTCTGTAGGCTGTAACCTGAGCAACATGAAACATGGAAAAAAAGCTTGCTGGTAGAACAAAGTCAGTGTAATAAAACAAAAGTTGGCAGTTTATTCTAGTGTCTTTATTTGAATGCATGTTTTTTGTTTTCATCATTAAGTTTTCATGCAAAAATAGTCCTATACATTAGACCTATATTCTTATTTTGGGCATGATCCAAATATGTACTTGATCGGTATCGGCCTTGATCGGTATGGGTAGATCAGAATTTCGGTGATCGGCCTAAAAAATCCTGATCGGTGCACCTCTAATTAATATATAAACAAAAATAAATTTAAGAAATATTACAATTTGAAAACAAATGCACCCGAACGTGATGACAGCTGCAATTGCTTAATGCTAATAGAGAAGCTTGAATCTTCGACTGGACTGGGTTGCTTGACGTGAGGACGTTTCGCTTCAAATCACAGAAGCTTCCTCAGCTAAAATTCTTGCTCTGGTAGTCTGACTTCTGTCTTGACTCTTGTAGAGAAGAATAAACCAGAAGCCAACAAAAGCTGGAGTTTTTTAACCTAACCAGACCCCACCTACCGAGAGGCTGACTGCTATAGGCTAGTGACTAAACGATAGCTCTAATTAGCACCTATTGTGCTCTAGTTAGCACTCTCCTAATGACAGGACGGAAGTCTCCCCTGATGGCTCCCTTGACGACTCTCTCCTGATGACGTGAATGACTCATTACCATGAACAAAAGACTGAAACTGCTTTGACCTGAGTACCACATTGTAAACAGGGGACAAAGCGTGTCTGAAACCCGCTCCGCGGTTAAGGCTGGGTTTCAACTGTTTTACAAAGAATGCTTCCTTGACACCTCTCTCAAACCATTTCTTCTTTCTGGCTAAGATTTTAACTTCCTTGTCCTCAAACGTGTGGTTAGTGTCTTTCAGGTGGAGATGAACTGCAGACTGAGGTCCACTGGCGACCTCTCTGCGGTGCTGGTATAGCCTCTTGTGTAAAAGTTGCTTCGTCTCACCTATGTAGTGTTCATTACAGTTTTCCTGACATCTGATATGATACACTACATTGCTCTGTTTGTAACTAGGGATCCTGTCCTTAGGGTGAACTAATTTCTGTCTCAAGGTGTTGACTGGTTTAAAGTAAACTGGGATTTTGTGCTGTCTGAAGATCCTCTGTAGTTTTTCCCCTACTCCTGCTAAATAAGGGAGAGACACTCCTCTTCTTCTTGTCTCCATCTCCTGTCTATCTGGTCTCTTTGTTTTCTGGGACTTCTGCACTTTGTCCAGGGACCAACGTGGGTACCCACATACTGTGAGGGCTGATCACCCCGAGCTTGTGTTCAAGGGGGTGGTTTGAGCCAAAGAGCAGATATTGGTCAGTGTGAGTGGGTTTTCTGTAAACCTCTGTCTGGAGCTGCCTGTTCTCTCCAATCGTAACATCACAGTCCAAGAAGGCTAAATGGTTGCTTCTGGCATGCTCACGTGTGAACTTGATATTGGAGTCCACGGAAATGATGTGTTCTGTAAAGTCCTCGACCTCCTGTTGCTTGATTTTAACCCATGTGTCATCGACATATCTGAACCAGTGACTGGGAGACATGCCCGTGAACGACGTCAAGGCTGTCTTCTGCACTCGCTCCATGTACAGATTGGCCACAATGGGGGATACCGGAGACCCCATCGCACAACCATGGATCTGCCTGTAGTAATTCCCCCTAAACAGGAAATACGTGGTGTTAAGACAGATCTCCAAGAGTTGGCAGATGTGGTCTGGTGTGAGTTTGGTCCTTTCAGGTAGAGACACATCTTCCAGCAGTCTCTGCCTCACAGCTGAGATGGCCTCAGCGGTGGGGATGCAGGTGAACAACGAAGTCACATCAAATGACATCATATTTTCATCTGCCTCCAGCTGCAGGTCCTTGATTTTGTTCACAAAATCTTGTGTGTTCTCCACATGGTGGTCTGAGTTACCCACTAGAGAAGCCAAAATCCACTTGAGGTGCTTGGCCAAATTGTATGTGATGGAATCTGTGCTACATACAATAGGCCTGAGTGGCACGTCCTGTTTGTGGATTTTGGGCAGTCCATAGATGCATGGAGTGGCGTCCCCCGGGTACAGTCTGTAGTATGCCTGTCGATGAGTCCCTCTTTCTCCAGGTTTTGGAGGCAGCTGGAGATGTCAAGCAACCCAGTCCAGTCGAAGATTCAAGCATCTCTATTATGGAAACCACCTGGACAACTGAGAGCCTACACAGAAACATTGCTTAATGCTAACTTTTAACATTGAAAATGCCATAGACATGCTAATGCGTTAGCATCGCTCCCGTTTTTAAGTTATAAAATACATCTGTCAACTGTTTCAGAAGACTATAACAGGTCGGTTTAACATAGAAAAGGTAAATACTCAGACGTATGCTCTTTAGGGTTTTAGCGGGGGGAAATTAAACGAAAGAAAGAATAAACAAAGCAATAGATCGAAGCATTGCTTCAATCTGCGAACCACTGCTTCAATTGGTTCAAAGCAAAGCCGCGCTGCAGAAAAGTTGATTACGGACCCGCTGCAGGGTCTGTAATCAATGTAGAGAAATTCTCATTTTCCTGACAAACACCCCCCAAAACAACGGCCACTCTGAAGGACCGATAACAGAATCCATAAGCACAAAGCTTATTGATGTCGGTGGATTGAATCATTTCTTAACAATACCCGAAAGGAACCGGTTCTCGATACCCATCCCTATGCATAACCATACAAGGCATAATAGTTTACAACTGCATCATAGATTTGGATATGCTGCCCTGTCTTGGTGGTGAGGCCGAGAACTTCTCATTGTTGATTCTCATTGTTTAATCCTTATGTAAATCACTTAAGAGGTGTTATCAGGTTCTTTAGCGACTGGACTACTAAGCAGCCATCTTGTACTGATCTGCACATATGTGTCAGGAAGTAAATTTATATCTCATTTTCCTCCATTTACATGTACAGTATAAAGAATTTCACCAAGAGGATGATGATGTTTAATGTCAAAATGCTGTTATTGTTCTTCATTTTAGGCTTGTCATATATATATGTGTGTGTGTGTATATGCTTAGGTTCCCTATTTACATAGGACGGTGGCAGTTGTGAGTCTGTCGTGCGGCTGCAAACGCTCCAGATCTGCAGAGATGACGCGAAAACACCTTTTTATGTAACTGCTTCAGCAGCCCTTGTGCGATGTTTATGTCTCATGTGGAGTTTGTGCACTACAGATGTTACATTTCCACAGAGATGTGATGCTTTTTTGACATACATGCTGGATTTTGAGCAATTTGCCTAACATTTCCTCAGTGGTCGTGTGCACAGAGGGAGAAAAAATATGACTAAATATTAAATGGTTAATTTTTCACACTCGTCAGTTGGGATTTATCTTGTGTAGGCGCACGTGTGTGTGCATTTTCCCATCATTCACGAGCAGCATCGGCTAAATCTGCAGAAAATGACGTCACTGGACAGTTAACGGCTTTCATTGGACTTTCTATGGTTGGAAAACAACTGACAGCCATGAAAAAATAAAAACGGATGAAGAAAAAAAAAGTTGCAGGGACGGAAAAAGTCAGATGACTGTTCTTCAGAAAACTCACTTTTTTTTCTTCTTCTTCACATGGTGTTCTGTGAGTCAAACTGGATTATACAATTCATGGAAAAAAGGATAAAACTGTGGTGAGCCCACAATGAACTTAATCGTGCTCAAAAGTTTACATACCCTGGCAGAATTTTGGGGGTTTTTTTGGCCGTATTTCAGAGAATATGAATAACACAAAAACTTTTTTTTCACTCATGGTTAGTGGTTGGGGAAGCCACTTATTGTCAAATAACTGTTTACTCTTTTTAAATCATATTGACTGCAGAAACTACAAGTACACCTTTTAGTTTATGTGTTGGATGAGGACATTTTGGTGTTTGGCATACTGTCTGCATGTCATTTAAAGGGTGTATACTTGTGTACTACATTCTGTCTCACCAGTTCCCAGCCGTCACATGGATTATGTAATTCCTCCATGTGATTATAGCTTGGCTCACTCCTTTAAAGGCACAGCAACTTTGACTAGATGTGCCTGTCTGCATTCTAGTGCCAGGCAGGAATCTGTTGAATTCACCCCCCTGCCCCCCTTTACCTCCCAGCTCCCTTAAATAAAACATAATTGTACTGTGAGCATATATTTCCTGTGCTAAATGTCCTAGGCTCATTTTTCCCCAGCTAACCTTTTTTGTTGTTGTTGTTTTTTTTTTTGTTGTTTTTTTTGTTTTCTTTTCAGGGTTGTTGCAATAGATTATGCAACTCCACCTCACCCAATCTAGTATGTAACCATTTTCATTGTTTGTACCTGTCCTGAATGTCCATATTTCAAAGTAAAAGTTAATTTTCTGACTTGGTTTGACTTTTTTTTTTTAAGTCATTTGCTTTTTCTCAAGATGTACATCAGCTTAAAGCTTATAGCCATTGTTTTTATTTCAGGCATTCCGACCATCAAATCCATCCAAACAGTTCCCCATCTGATGTTAACATGTCTGATACCAGATATAACTGTGACTTGGAGTCAGACTCTAGTGTTGATTTTTCCCAAATGAACTATCGCCTGGACTCATTCCGTGGTTCCACTCTGGCTCAGCAAGTGCCAGCAAAAAGACTGGCCCAAGCGGGATTCTACTTCACAGGCCACGCTGATCGTGTCCGCTGCTTCAGCTGCCACAAGACTGTGGAAAACTGGTGCAAGGGCGACACGCCTGTAGAGAGACATAAACAGGTAATGATAAAAGTGATGGAAAGTAAATATCAGCATTTTCACACTGTTCTAAGTGTCCTCATACTTTGTCCATGGTGTAGGTTTCTCCATCATGCAAGTTTCTCAACTGTGTCCATGTCAGTTTTAACCCAAATTCTGATGCCATGCTGATTAACGGCTCTAACTACAATGAAGAAGCAGAAGACATGGACTTTCTTTTAAGAACAGGAGAGGTAGTTGATCAGTCCATCTACCCCATCGCTGCTCATATGAGAAGTGAAGAGTCCCGGCTTCAGACCTTTTCTTCTTGGCCCTCAACTGCTCCTGTTAGTCCTCGAGATCTGGCACAAGCTGGCCTCTTCTACTCTGGAGAAAGTGACCGTGTGCAGTGTTTCTGCTGTGGTGGGATTCTGGCAGGCTGGGAAATAGGTGATAGTGCCTGGGGAGAACATTCCAAACATTTTCCTCGCTGCTTCTTTGTTCTTGGGCACGACGTGGGCAACATCCCTTACCTGATTGATAGAGATGAGGAGAGCAGCAGCAGACGACACACAAACTCCAGAGGCCCCATGGAGAGGTTTGAGGACAGGCTGCGTAGTTTCAGAGGTGTCCAGCATCCTGTAGACCATGAGAGGCTTGCTCGAGCTGGCTTTTACAGTGCAGGTAAGCCACACAAGACTGACTTCGGTGATTAGAGCAAATTTTCAAAAGTGTGGAGAACACTTAATTTATTTTGAATGACTTAATTTGTTATTTCAGGGACAGGGGATAAAGTGTTGTGTTTCTGCTGTGGCGGAGGCTTAAAAGGTTGGCAGCCAGTGGAGGATCCTTGGGAAGAACATGCAAAACATTACCCTGGGTAACAACAGTCATGATGTTCTGCTTCCTTTAAATGTATAAATATAGACAGAAAATAGCACTGTGCACCTGTCAAAACACAGCGGAGTAATTATAACAGTGACTTAACTTACCGAACGTGTGCGTATATATGAAAATAATGCGCGCCAGTTAGACAATGGCATTCTCACTGACCATGGTGTGTGTGTATGTGTGTGTGTATATATATATATATATGTGTGTGTATATATATATATATATATATATATATATATATATATATATATATATGTGTGTGTATATATATATATATATATATATATATATATATATATATATATATATATATATATACACACACACACGACGCGGAGTCTAAAACACCACGACGCGAAGCTGTATCATGCACGGCTTCGAGTTGTTTAATCCACTTATACCATGGTCCCACACAGTGAGGTAACACACAAATATTTATTTAACTTAACAGAACTTGATAAAAATGTGTGAGTATTTGAGACTATTTTATACCAGTCTCAAGATATTTTGTCTCCGATGCAGGCCACTCACACCGCCCCCCTCTCTGTTGTGTGGAGCTGCGGCCAACTCCAGCAACAGGTCCAGAGACTATACTCGCTGTTTTGATGTGGAGCGCTCCGGCACCCTGCAAGGATAGAACTGTTCTCTTCTTTCCCGTCTTCAATCTTGTCCAGTTCGTCCGATGTTAAATCTTTACGCCGTTGCTTTTGCTGTTCTTCTTGTTGCTCTCCTCCTCTTTCCATTACTCAAACGTGTTAATTTGCCTAAAAATATTAAAATTCACTTGGAAATCCATGTTTTATCACATTTGTCATTCACTTGTCAAAACACAGCTGATCTACGCCAACTGATTTGCGTGTTGCTATGGTGATGACCAAAGCGGAGTGATTATAACAGTGACTTAACTTAGCGAACTTGTGCGTATATATGAAAATAATGCGCGCCAGTTAGACAATGGCATTCTCACTGACCATGGTGTGTGTGTGTGTGTATGTATGTATGTATGTGTGTGTATATATATATATATATATATATATACACACACACACAAACACCATGACGCAAAGCCGTATCATGCACGGCTTCGAGTTGTTTAATCCGCTTATACCATGGTCCCACACAGTGAGGTAACACACACACACACAGTCCATCTAGTAAGTATTCACAGTGCTTCATGTTTTTCCACATTTTTTATGTTACAGCCTTATTCCAAAATGGATGAATTGCTCCCCCCCACCCCCCCCAAAAAAATCCAAATATAGTACCCCATAATGGCAATGTGAAAAGGGTTTTTTTTTTTTTTTTCTTTTTTAGATATTTGTGAATTTATTAAAAAATAAACAAAGAAATTACATGTACATAAGTATTCACAGCCTTTGCCATGAAGCTCAAAATTGAGCCCAGGTGCATCCTGTTTCCACGGATCATCTTTCACGTTTCTACAGCTTAACTGTAGTCCACCTGGGGTAAATTCAGTTAATTGGACATGATTTGGAAAGACACACACCTGTGTACATATAAGGTCCCACAGTTGACAGTGCATGTCAGAGCACAAACCAAGCATGAACTCAAAGGAATTGTCTGTAGACCTCCGAGACACAATTGTTTTGGCGCAGTTCTGGGGAAGGATACAGAAACATTTCTGCTGCTTTGAAGGTCCCAGTCAGCACAGTGGCCTCCATCCATAAATGGAATAAGTTCGGATCCGTCAGGACTCTTCCTAAAGCTGGTCACCCGTCTAAACTGAGAGATTGGGGGAGAAGGGCCTTAGTCACGGAGGTAACCAAGAAGCCGATGATCATTCTGTTAGAGCTCCAGCATTCCTCTGTGGAGAGAGATCCTTCCAGAAGGATAACTATGTCTGCAACAGTCCGCCAATCAGGCCTGTATGATAGAGTGGCCAGATGGAAGCCATTCCTTTGTGAAAGGTACATAGCAGCCCACCTAGAGTTTGTTGAAAGGCACCTGAAGGACTTGCTGAGACCACGAGAAACAAAATTCTCTGGTCTGATGAGACAAAGATTGAATTCTTTGGCATGAAT
Source organism: Thalassophryne amazonica (assembly GCF_902500255.1). Taxonomy (NCBI): domain Eukaryota; kingdom Metazoa; phylum Chordata; class Actinopteri; order Batrachoidiformes; family Batrachoididae; genus Thalassophryne; species Thalassophryne amazonica. Next base: position 12,630,714 of record NC_047113.1, on the reverse strand, counting down.
TTTAGGCATCATATTTGGAGGAAACCAGGCACCACCTGTACAGCGAAGCATGGTGGTGGCAGCATCATTCTGTGGGGATGTCTTTCAGCGGCAGACCTGGGAGACTAGTCAGGATTGAGGGAAAGCTGAATTCAGCAATGTACAGATTGGATAAAAACCTGCTCCACAGCACTCTTGACCTCAGACTGGGGTGACGGTTCATCTATCAGCAGGACAATGACTCGAAGCACACAGCCAAGATATCAAAGGAGTGGCTTTAGGACAACTTTATAAATCTTAATCTTAAGGACGCCTGACAATCGTGGTGATGCTAAAGTTAATCTTATCAGATATTCCTGCCGTGTGTGATGTGTTAAGAGTGGTGTGTGTGGCGCAGCTTCCCGGAGTGGCAGACCAGAGGCCAGGGTTGGGTGGGGACAGAAGCACAGAAACCACACAATGATGGTACACTGAAGATGTGCATGAAGGAAGGTGATTCTGGTCTGATGTCTTAAAGAGGAATAATTGGACTACCTATTTTATTTTTATTTTTTTTGTAACTATGGTATTTTTACACAGGTTGTCCACTTTAATTCATATGTTTAATCACAAAAGCTGTACTACCACAGATATGCAATACATGCAAATAGTGTGGCAGAGTTGGGGGGGGGGGGGGGTGCGTTTTGTGAGCTTGACCATAGATCTGCAGTTTTACTTATTGTATTTTATTTGGCTTCATTTTAATTTCTTTTTCACCAGATGCAGTTTCTTGTTGGCAGAAAAGGGACAGGAATTTGTCAACAGAATCCAGCTCAAAGTCCCTCAGAGGAACATGACTGTAAGGACTTAGTATTTTTTATACACTTGTGAATGAAGGATATATTGAACTGTTCTGAAGCTGATTTCTAACCAGCATTTTGTGTGTCTAATGTCGCGTTCACACTGGGCGCCACGCGAGCGACGGTGGCGAGAGGTTGCCATATAATCCGTATGGAAGGATGCGTTGTGGTGCCACAAAAGTCCAAGCCACGCAATGCGACGCGATGGACGCGAGTAGAGCGATTTTGAGCGATTGGCAAGTTTGTGGTGCGATGTCGTGTCGCCCTCTTCCCTAAGTTGAAAAATCTGAACTTTTTTGTCTTGTCGCGCTGCGATGACCAATCAGGGACTGGATATGTAGTGACGTGGAGATGTCTGGAGTTTATACTTGATGTGGACATGTCCTGTCTCTGGCAGTCAGCCTGTGAGCAGGACTTATCAATCAATCAACTTTTTTTTTATATAGCGCCAAATCACAACAAACAGTTGCCCCAAGGCGCTCTATATTGTAAGGCAAGGCCATACAATAATTATGAAAAACCCCAACGGTCAAAACGACCCCCTATGAGCAAGCACTTGGCTACAGTGGGAAGGAAAAACTCCCTTTTAACAGGAAGAAACCTCCAGCAGAACCAGGCTCAGGGAGGGGTAGTCTTCTGCTGAGACTGGTTGGGGCTGAGGGAAAGAACCAGGAAAAAGACATGCTGTGGAGGGGGGCAGAGATAGATCACTAATGATTAAATGCAGAGTGATGCATACCGAGCAAAAAGAGAAAGAAACAGTGCATCATGGGAACCCCCCCACAGTCTACGTCTAAAGCAGCATAACCAAGGGATGGTCCAGGGTCACCTGATCCAGCCCTAACTATAAGCCTTAGCGAAAAGGAAAGTTTTAAGCCTAATCTTAAAAGTAGAGAGGGTATCTGTCTCCCTGATCTGAATTGGGAGCTGGTTCCACAGGAGAGGAGCCTGAAAGCTGAAGGCTCTGCCTCCCATTCTACTCTTACAAACCCTAGGAACTACAAGTAAGCCTGCAGTCTGAGAGCGAAGCGCTCTAATGGGGTAATATGGTACTACGAGGTCCCTAAGATAAGATGGGACCTGATTATTCAAAACCTTATAAGTAAGAAGAAGAATTTTAAATTCTATTCTAGAATTAACAGGAAGCCAATGAAGAGAGGCCAACACGGGTGAGATATGCTCTCTCCTGCTAGTCCCCGTCAGTACTCTAGCTGCAGCATTCTGAACCAACTGAAGGCTTTTTAGGGAACTTTTAGGACAACCTGATAATAATGAATTACAATAGTCCAGCCTAGAGGAAATAAATGCATGAATTAGTTTTTCAGCATCACTCTGAGACAAGACCTTTCTGATTTTAGAGATATTGCGTAAATGCAAAAAGGCAGTCCTACATATTTGTTTAATATGCGCTTTGAATGACATATCCTGATCAAAAATGACTCCAAGATTTCTCACAGTATTACTAGAGGTCAGGGAAATGCCATCCAGAGTAAAGATCTGGTTAGACACCATGCTTCTAAGATTTGTGGGGCCAAGTACAATAACTTCAGTTTATCTGAGTTTAAAAGCAGGAAATTAGAGGTCATCCATGTCTTTATGTCTGTAAGACAATCCTGCAGTTTAGCTAATTGGTGTGTATCCTCTGGCTTCATGGATAGATAAAGCTGGGTATCATCTGCGTAACAATGGAAATTTAAGCAATACTGTCTAATAATACTGCCTAAGGGAAGCATGTATAAAGTGAATAAAATTGGTCCTAGCACAGAACCTTGTGGAACTCCATAATTAACTTTAGTCTGTGAAGAAGATTCCCCATTTACATGAACAAACTGTAATCTATTAGACAAATATGATTCAAACCACCGCAGCACAGTGCCTTTAATACCTATGACATGCTCTAATCTCTGTAATAAAATTTTATGGTCAACAGTATCAAAAGCAGCACTGAGGTCCAACAGAACAAGCGCAGAGATAAGTCCACTGTCCGAAGCCATAAGAAGATCATTTGTAACCTTCACTAATGCTGTTTCTGTACTATGATGAATTCTAAAACCTGACTGAAACTCTTCAAATAGACCATTCCTCTGCAGGTGATCAGTTAGCTGTTTTACAACTACCCTCTCAAGAATCTTTGAGAGAAAAGGAAGGTTGGAGATTGGCCTATAATTAGCTAAGATAGCTGGGTCAAGTGATGGCTTTTTAAGTAATGGTTTAATTACTGCCACCTTAAAAGCCTGTGGTACATAACCAACTAACAAAGATAGATTGATCATATTTAAGATTGAAGCATTAAATAATGGTAGGGCTTCCTTGAGCAGCCTGGTAGGAATGGGGTCTAATAGACATGTTGATGGTTTGGATGAAGTAACTAATGAAAATAACTCAGACAGAACAATCGGAGAGAAAGAGTCTAACCAAATACCGGCATCACTGAAAGCAGCCAAAGATAACGATACATCTTTGGGATGGTTATGAGTAATTTTTTCTCTAATAGTCAAAATTTTGTTAGCAAAGAAAGTCATGAAGTCATTACTAGTTAAAGTTAATGGAATACTCAGCTCAATAGAGCTCTGACTCTTTGTCAGCCTGGCTACAGTGCTGAAAAGAAACCTGGGGTTGTTCTTATTTTCTTCAATTAGTGATGAGTAGAAAGATGTCCTAGCTTTACGGAGGGCTTTTTTATAGAGCAACAAACTCTTTTTCCAGGCTAAGTGAAGATCTTCTAAATTAGTGAGACGCCATTTCCTCTCCAACTTACGGGTTATCTGCTTTAAGCTACGAGTTTGTGAGTTATACCATGGAGTCAGGCACTTCTGATTTAAAGCTCTCTTTTTCAGAGGAGCTACAGCATCCAAAGTTGTCTTCAATGAGGATGTAAAACTATTGACGAGATACTCTAACTCCCTTACAGAGTTTAGGTAGCTACTCTGCTCTGTGTTGGTATATGACATTAGAGAACATAAAGAAGGAATCATATCCTTAAACCTAGTTACAGCGCTTTCTGAAAGACTTCTAGTGTAATGAAACTTATTCCCCACTGCAGGGTAGTCCATCAGGGTAAATGTAAATGTTATTAAAAAATGATCAGACAGAAGGGAGTTTTCAGGGAATACTGTTAAGTCTTCTATTTCCATACCATAAGTCAGAACAAGATCTACGATATGATTAAAGTGGTGGGTGGACTCATTTACTTTTTGAGCAAAGCCAATAGAGTCTAATAATAGATTAAATGCAGTGTTGAGGCTGTCATTCTCAGCATCTGTGTGGATGTTAAAATCGCCCACTATAATTATCTGAGCTAAGCACTAAGTCAGACAAAAGGTCTGAAAATTCACAGAGAAACTCACAGTAACGACCAGGTGGACAATAGATAATAACAAATAAAACTGGTTTTTGGGACTTCCAATTTGGATGGACAAGACTAAGAGACAAGCTTTCAAATGAATTAAAGCTCTGTCTAGGTTTTTGATTAATTAATAAGCTGGAATGGAAGATTGCTGCTAATCCTCTGCCCCGGCCCGTGCTACGAGCATTCTGACAGTTAGTGTGACTCGGGGGTGTTGACTCATTTAAACTAACATATTCATCCTGCTGTAACCAGGTTTCTGTTAGGCAGAATAAATCAATACGTTGATCAATAGTGACAGTTTGAGGGGAGAGAAGAACTGCAGCAGCAGCAGCTAGTTTTTTTTTTTTTTTTTTTTCACGTGCATGCGTGAACGGATTGTCCATGAAGATAATTTTATTAACTACACAGATGTATAATAAAACAAATGGTGACTGTTTTATAACAGTTACAACAGAGTTGGAGGGGAGAGCGAGGAACTGCAGCAGCAGCCAGTTTTTTTTGTGTGTGTGTGTTTTGTTGTTTTTTGTTTTGTTTTCACATGTGGAGCGTCCATCGCCAGGTGAGGGATGCGAATTTGTGGCGTCTCATGACATCCAGTATGAACGCGGCAAAAAACAAACCAAAATGCCAAAAGCATCTGTATTGAACTGTACAGTACACATGCAGTGATTCAGGTCACAAGACTGTACACAGAATACACTGTACATCTCTACACAGTGTGATTATACACGTGTGTATTTGTTTCCACAAGTCACTGACATTTCATCTCATGTCCACAGACTGTCACTTGAGTTTTCATGATCTGTGCAGGAGGAGGTGTGGTCTTCAGCCTCGGTGCAAGAGGCATTTCCACTTCCTCCAGCCTGCTGTGTATCTAAAAGAGGAAACAGCGAGCCAGCCAGTTGAAGCGAGAGAACCGATAATTCCTGTCAGAAACTTTAGAAGTATAAATGGAATTAGTTCATTTACCTTTTTCTTCCAAAACATGAACATAAAAGCGAAAACGCATGATCCTACATTTGTGTTGCATCACTGTCCCCGGATGAGATCAGTTCATTCAAGTTTAGACCAAAAATGCCACCAATTTATGATAAATTAACATTTTACCCGAATTACTATAAGATTTCACAGATGAGATGGCCGCCAAATAATGACAGAATCACGGCAATAAAAGGATCAAGTCCAGGTGTAGTAATTTTTTTTTTTCAACCAGTAGATGGAGCTGCTGCTAATGTGAACCCTGGTGCAGTAAGCTTTTTCAGCCTCAACCGGTGGTGGAACCACTGCTAATGTTCTTACAGCACATCAATTTAAGGAGGAAACAAAACATTTTGTTGGTTTTTATGTTCTTGCTGTAGATAATTGCATTACACATGAAATAAATCATTACAATGAAATGTCCGAAAGACACAGAAAATAAAGTTTGCAACCAGTGAATTAAATGTATTTTTATTCTAAATAAAAGTTGTAAAAGTACTTCAACGGTGAGAAAATGCAGGATATTTGCTTTCCTTTGTCAGTATGACACAAAAATTCTACAGCTAGCCAGGTCCCTGTAGTCGGTGCGGACCAAGGTAGCTTAGCCGCCGTTAGTTCCCCCCTGGCAGATCCCGAGCAGCCGGGAAAGCAGGCCGACTGGGTGACTGTGAGGAGGAAGCGTAGCCCTAAACGGAAGCCCCGTGTACACCGCCAACCCGTTCACATCTCTAACCGTTTTTCCCCACTCGACGACACACCCGCCGAGGATCAAACTCTGGTTATTGGCGACTCTGTTTTGAGAAATGTGAAGTTAGCGACACCAGCAACCATAGTCAATTGTCTTCCGGGGGCCAGAGCAGGCGACATTGAAGGAAATTTGAAACTGCTGGCTAAGGCTAAGCGTAAATTTGGTAAGATTGTAATTCACGTCGGCAGTAATGACACCCGGTTACGCCAATCGGAGGTAACTAAAATTAACATTAAATCGGTGTGTAACTTTGCAAAAACAATGTCGGACTCTGTAGTTTTCTTTGGGCCCCTCCCCAATCGGACCGGGAGTGACATGTTTAGCCGCATGTTCTCCTTGAATTGCTGGCTGTCTGAGTGGTGTCCAAAAAATGAGGTGGGCTTCATAGATAATTGGCAAAGCTTCTGGGGAAAACCTGGTCTTGTTAGGAGAGACGGCATCCATCCCACTTTGGATGGAGCAGCTCTCATTTCTAGAAATCTGGCCAATTTTCTTAAATCCTCCAAACCGTGACTATCCAGGGTTGGGACCAGGAAGCAGAGTTGTAGTCTTACACACCTCTCTGCAGCTTCTCTCCCCCTGCCATCCCCTCATTACCCCATCCCCGTAGAGACAGTGCCTGCTCCCAGACTACCAATAACCAGCAAAAATCTATTTAAGCATAAAAAATTCAAAAAGAAAAAATAATATAGCACCTTCAACTGCACCACAGACTAAACAGTTAAATGTGGTCTGTTAAACATTAGGTCTCTCTCTTCTAAGTCCCTGTTAGTAAATGATATAATAATTGATCAACATATTGATTTATTCTGCCTTACAGAAACCTGGTTACAGCAGGATGAATATGTTAGTTTAAATGAGTCAACACCCCCGAGTCACACTAACTGTCAGAATGCTCGTAGCACGGGCCGGGGCAGAGGATTAGCAGCAATCTTCCATTCCAGCTTATTAATTAATCAAAAACCCAGACAGAGCTTTAATTCATTTGAAAGCTTGTCTCTTAGTCTTGTCCATCCAAATTGGAAGTCCCAAAAACCAGTTTTATTTGTTATTATCTATCGTCCACCTGGTCGTTACTGTGAGTTTCTCTGTGAATTTTCAGACCTTTTGTCTGACTTAGTGCTTAGCTCAGATAAGATAATTATAGTGGGCGATTTTAACATCCACACAGATGCTGAGAATGACAGCCTCAACACTGCATTTAATCTATTATTAGACTCTATTGGCTTTGCTCAAAAAGTAAATGAGTCCACCCACCACTTTAATCATATCTTAGATCTTGTTCTGACTTATGGTATGGAAATAGAAGACTTAACAGTATTCCCTGAAAACTCCCTTCTGTCTGATCATTTCTTAATAACATTTACATTTACTCTGATGGACTACCCAGCAGTGGGGAATAAGTTTCATTACACTAGAAGTCTTTCAGAAAGCGCTGTAACTAGGTTTAAGGATATGATTCCTTCTTTATGTTCTCTAATGCCATATACCAACAGAGTAGCTACCTAAACTCTGTAAGGGAGATAGAGTATCTCGTCAATAGTTTTACATCCTCATTGAAGACAACTTTGGATGCTGTAGCTCCTCTGAAAAAGAGAGCTTTAAATCAGAAGTGTCTGACTCTGCGGTATAACTCACAAACTCGTAGCTTAAAGCAGATAACCCGTAAGTTGGAGAGGAAATGGCGTCTCACTAATTTAGAAGATCTTCACTTAGCCTGGAAAAAGAGTCTGTTGCTCTATAAAAAAGCCCTCCGTAAAGCTAGGACATCTTTCTACTCATCACTAATTGAAGAAAATAAGAACAACCCCAGGTTTCTTTTCAGCACTGTAGCCAGGCTGACAAAGAGTCAGAGCTCTATTGAGCTGAGTATTCCATTAACTTAACTAGTAATGACTTCATGACTTTCTTTGCTAACAAAATTTTAACTATTAGAGAAAAAATTACTCATAACCATCCCAAAGATGTATCGTTATCTTTGGCTGCTTTCAGTGATGCCGGTATTTGGTTAGACTCTTTCTCTCCGATTGTTCTGTCTGAGTTATTTTCATTAGTTACTTCATCCAACCATCAACATGTTTATTAGACCCCATTTCTACCAGGCTGCTCAAGGAAGCCCTACCATTATTTAATGCTTCGATCTTAAATATGATCAATCTATCTTTGTTAGTTGGCTATGTACCACAGGCTTTTAAGGTGGCAGTAATTAAACCATTACTTAAAAAGCCATCACTTGACCCAGCTATCTTAGCTAATTATAGGCCAATCTCCAACCTTCCTTTTCTCTCAAAAATTCTTGAAAGGGTAGTTGTAAAACAGCTAACTGATCATCTGCAGAGGAATGGTCTATTTGAAGAGTTTCAGTCAGGTTTTAGAGTTCATCATAGTACAGAAACAGCATTAGTGAAGGTTACAAATGATCTTCTTATGGCCTCGGACAGTGGACTCATCTCTGTGCTTGTTCTGTTAAGACCTCAGTGCTGCTTTTGATACTGTTGACCATAAAATTTTATTACAGAGATTAGAGCATGCCATAGGTATTAAAGGCACTGCGCTGCGGTGGTTTGAATCATATTTGTCTAATAGATTACAATTTGTTCATGTAAATGGGGAATCTTCTTCACAGACTAAAGTTAATTATGGAGTTCCACAAGGTTCTGTGCTAGGACCAATTTTATTCACTTTATACATGCTTCCCTTAGGCAGTATTATTAGATGGTATTGCTTAAATTTTCATTGTTACGCAGATGATACCCAGCTTTATCTATCCATGAAGCCAGAGGACACACACCAATTAGCTAAACTGCAGGATTGTCTTACAGACATAAAGACATGGATGACCTCTAATTTCCTGCTTTTAAACTCGGATAAAACTGAAGTTATTGTACTTGGCCCCACAAATCTTAGAAACATGGTGTCTAACCAGATCCTTACTCTGGATGGCATTACCCTGACCTCTAGTAATACTGTGAGAAATCTTGGAGTCATTTTTGATCAGGATATGTCATTCAAAGCGCATATTAAACAAATATGTAGGACTGCTTTTTTGCATTTACGCAATATCTCTAAAATCAGAAAGGTCTTGTCTCAGAGTGATGCTGAAAAACTAATTCATGCATTTATTTCCTCTAGGCTGGACTATTGTAATTCATTATTATCAGGTTGTCCTAAAAGTTCCCTAAAAAGCCTTCAGTTAATTCAAAATGCTGCAGCTAGAGTACTAACGGGGACTAGAAGGAGAGAGCATATCTCATCCATATTGGCCTCTCTTCATTGGCTTCCTGTTAATTCTAGAATAGAATTTAAAATTCTTCTTCTTACTTATAAGGTTTTGAATAATCAGGTCCCATCTTATCTTAGGGACCTCGTAGTACCATATCACCCCAATAGAGCGCTTCGCTCTCAGACTGCAGGCTTACTTGTAGTTCCTAGGGTTTGTCGTTTTGACCGTTGGGGTTTTACATAATTATTGTATGGCCTTGCCTTATAATATAAAGCGCCTTGGGGCAACTGTTTGTTGTGATTTGGCGCTATATAAAAAAATTGATTGATTGATTGATTGATAAATCTCATTGGAACGGCACCAAACAAAAGTTCCAGCATCATCAACTTGGCCAATGCAGATTTGAGATTCATCACTGAATATGACTTTCATCCAGTCATCCACAGTCTACAATTGCTTTTCCTTAGCCCATTGTAACCCTGTTCTTTTCTGTTTAGGTGTTAATGATGGCTTTCGTTTAGCTTTTCTGTATGTAAATCCCATTTCCTTTAGGCGGTTTCTTACAGTTCGCTCACAGACGTTGACTCCAGTTTCCTCCCATTCATTCCTCATTTGTTTTGTTGTGGATTTTCGATTTTTGAGACATATTGCTTTAAGTTTTCTGTCTTGACACTTTGATGTCTTCCTTGGTCTACCAGTATGTTTGCCTTTAACACCCTTCCCATGTTGTTTGTATTTGGTCCAGAGTTTAGACACAGCTGACTGTGAACAACAACATCTTTTGCAACATGCGTGATGATTTACCTCTTTTAAGAGTTTGATAATCCTCTCCTTTGTTTCAATTGACATCTCTTGTGTTGGAGCCATGATTCATGTCAGTCCACTTGGTGCAACAGCTCTCCAAGGTGTGATCACTCCTTTTTAGATGCAGACTAACGAGCAGATCTGATTTGATGCAGGTGTTAGTTTTGGGGATGAAAATTTACAGGGTGATTCCATAATTTATTCCTCAGAATTGAGTGAGTCCATATTTTTTTCCTCTGCTTGGTCTAAAAAAGTAACCGTTACTGACTGCCACAATTTTTTTTTTTTCTTGATTTCTTATAGTGTTTCTTAAAGCCAGAAAGTTGCCATTTGAAATGACTTTTAGTTTTGTGTCATGTCTGTGATCTGCTTTTTTTTTTTCTACAAAATTAAACGGCTGAATGAACATCCTCCGAGGCTGGTGATTCCATAATTATTGCCAGGGGTTGTAGAATTCAAAAATTTTTCGTGTTTGGTGGGGGGGGGGAGTAATTTTGGGTTTCAACTTTTTTTGTGTGTGTTTCACCACTTTCATCCCTGATTATCTCAATCGTGAGTCACTTTTGCACGTATTAAAGTCACCAACTGGGACTTCTGTCTTGTTGCAAGAAAGAAAAAAGAATTGTCCTCCTTTCTGTTCACACAGCTCCAAACGTTGCACGGCTCTCTGCCAAGTCAAGTTAGAATGATAGAGTCGTCAAATTTAATAACTTCACATCGAAACGCCATTTGAATCAAATGACCTCTTTCCAAATGTTGTAATACAAACAGCGATCAATCAAAACTTTTTTTTTTTCCCTCCCAAAATGAGACGTCAGCAGCCGACTGAACTCAGCTCAGTGGTATGGAGACATTCATGCCAAAATGTCTGAAAGGAAATACGTTTGAGAAAAACTACAGATTTTATTTATGTCCAGAGATCAAGTATCCAGTGACCAATTTAAAATGTTGACATAGAAAACCTGTAAAGCCTGCTTTTAGTACACCGAAAACTCACAAGAGGTATCAGTAAAGAATCCATAAGGAATCGGATGGATAAGCAGAATCGATAATGGTATCTATCGATAAAATCTTATCAATACCCATCCTTACTTAATATTCAAGTAACTGATATTACTTTATTTGACACAAATTGTGCGACAGTATGAGGTAAAGGTAAATAAAGCCAGTCACGGATGGAAAGAGCACAGAGGCGGCTCTCCATGAAAGGACAACAGCAGCGCGCGCACAAAAGAGCTATTTTTCAGAAATAAACAGACATAAAGTTTTTGTGTTTAAAGCCGCAGAAAAAAAGCCAGAGCGCCGCAGAGCCAGCGAGGAGCACAGAGGCGGCTCTCCAGGAACCCGTGGTTCGGGTCTAGCTGGTCTGGTTCATTACAGGTGGACAACAGCCTGGTGCACACAGCGCACAACTGCGGAACTGTGCTGGACTGTCTATTTTTGGACTGCGCTTTTTAAAAAAGGGACATCTTTAAATGCTGCTGTGAATCTGTGAATTGAAAACCCACACTTTAAAGGGACCAGGTGTAGGATGGCTGGAGGTTTGGACCATACTCATGCTTAAACGTGCGCCAACATGGCGCTATCGTGGCACTACGTGGCTTAGTGTGGCTGATGCGAGCCATTCGAGGCTGTAATGACAGGTCGGTCGTGGCTCACTAGAGGCAGCTACGTGGCACATGCGGGGTACAGAGTGGCACATAGAGGCACCTTCATAGCAAATACGTGATAGATGAAAACGTGGGTCATACTTCGAATAATCGTGACATACCCATGCGTGGCTCCTTCTTCATCCTTCATTATTCGGTGGGACCCAAGCTTTTCTCACTTTTCCAGTAGGACAGAAAACCACAAAATAAATGTACTTGTGCATTCACCATGAAAGCTTTTTATTTTAACCCAACAAATACATTCATTTAGGATGTGTAGGGCAATGAATCAACAGAGAATAAAACTTTCTTTTTCCTCTCTCTCCAACAGACTTCAAGTAATCACAACGGATTGTTAGGCAAACAGAATGGTAAGCATTTAGTGTATATATAGTGGTGTGCAAACATTTGTGCTTTTACACACTTCGCTATTTTATGACATTCAAGTAAAAATAAATTGCCATTTGTGTGTTTGCATTTCTAAAAATGATGCCCTTCCAAGACATGGTGAACCAAATCTCTTCATTGTGATATAAATTTTAAGGCCCCCTCACACATAGTGCAAAGTTTGGTCAAATACAGTGAAACAGTTTGAATTAGCACACCATGCTATATAAAGGGAGAAAAGCAGGGGGCCTAAGATGGACCCCTGTGGAACCCCAAATTTCATGTCACTAAGGTTAGAGGTAGTGTTACTGTACAGAACACAGTAAGAATGACTAGTCAAGTATCACATCAACCATGCAAGGGCACTCCCAGTAATCCCCAAATTATTTTCCAGCCTCAAGTAGAATACAATGATAAATGGTATCAAATGCAGCACTGAGATCTAACAGCACAAGAACCGTGTCCGAATCCATTGGGAGCAGGAGATCATTCACCACTTCAGTGAGAGCCGTCTCTGTGGAATGATATTTTCTAAAAGTGGACTGCAGTGACTCAAAGAGATCATTCTCAGAAAGATAGACCATGAGCTGCCATGACACCACTTTTTCTAGAATTTTAGAGCAACATAACAGATTTGATATCGGCCGATAGTTTTTCAATTCACTAGGGTTAAGATTAGGTTTCTTAATGTTTTATTACTGCAGATTTGAAACATTTAGGAACAGATCCAGAAGTTACAGAAAGATTAATAATTTCTGGCACAGTCAGCCCAAGAGTGGACCACAGGTCCTTGAACAGTTTTGTTGGTATAGGATCAAATAAACAGGTTGTGCTTTTTGTTGATGTTACGAGTTTCGTCAGCATGCTGAGAGAGACACACTCAAATTCTGTAAATCTAGGTAATACCTCAGTAATGGCGCCCACCTCAATAGTAGGGTGTAGTGGCTGGGTTAAGGCATGCTGGGATATGTTTAATCTAATGTCTTCTATTATCTTCCCGAAGTAATCCAGGAAATCTTGTGCTGTAAAAGGAGAGCGAACTACAGGTGCTTGTCCATGAATAAGTGTTGCCACTGTGTCAAACAAGAACTTTGAGTTCTGCTTGTTTTTGTTGATCAAATCAGAGTAATGGGTCCTCTTTGGAGCCAGTAATGCATTCTTATAGTGTAAGATAGCATCATGCCACGCGAGGTGGAATGCTTATAATTTTGAACGACGCCATTTCCGTTCTAGACCTCTCGAGCCTTATGCTTGAGGTCACGCAGGTAATCATTGAACCAAGGTGACTGTGTTTTGGGGGAGCACGTTTTTAAAAAAGGTGGCGCAGTCATGTAGAGTGTAGTTTTTAGCACTGGGTTTAAACTATCCACAAGACTGTCTACTGATTTGGGTATTTGCCAAATGTGAAGCTAAGACATCAGGCAGTCGAGCTTCGAGTTCAGTCTTAGTTGAGGAGTTGATGCATCACCGTAGTGATATATAAGGTTGTTCTTCTTCCAACTTGTTGAATTTCCCTCCCTGGCAGATAAACTGCACTATCACCATAGTGGATTTTCTGCACTAATTTCCCCACTAAGCTAATGGATTCCACATCCACATTTGTCATAAGCCTTGCAGGGTCTCTAATCGCCTGCTGTACAACCCCAGTTCCAATGAAGTTGGGATGTTGTGTAAAATGTAAATTAAAAACAGAATACAATGATTTGCAAATCGTCTTCAACCTATATTCAATTGAATACACCACAAAGACAAGATATTTAATGTTCAAACTGATAAACTTTATTGTTTTTGTGCAAATATTTGCTTATTTTGAAATGGATGCCTGCAACACGTTTCAAAAAAGCTGGGACAGTGGTATGTTTACTACTGTGTTACATCACCTTTCCTTCGAACAACACTCAAGCGTTTGGGAACTGAGGACACTAATTGTTGAAGCTTTGTAGGTGGAATTCTTGCCCATTCTTGCTTGATGTATGACTTCAGTTGTTCAACAGCCCGGCGTCTCCGTTGTTGTATTTTGCATTTCATAATGTGCCACACATTTTCAATGGACGACAGGTCTGGACTGCAGGCAGGCCAGTCTAGTACCCGCACTCTTTTACTATAAATCCTCGCTGTTGTAACACATGCAGAATGTGGCTTGGCATTGTTTTGCTGAAATAAGCAGGGACATCCCTGAAAAAGATGTTGCTTGGAGGGCAGCATGTGTTGCTCCAAAATCTGGATATACCTTTCAGCATTGATGGTGCCATTATAGACGTCTGTCCATTTCAAATGAGCTCGGGCTCAGTGAAGGCGGCAGTGATTCTGGATGTTGTTGATGTATGGCTTTCGCTTTTCATGGTAGAGTTTTAGTTAGTAGTAGTTTGTAGTGACAAACTGTGTTAATTGACAGTGGTTTTCTAAAGTGTTCCTGAGCCCACGTGGTAAGATCCTTTACACAATTATGTTGGTTTTTAATGCAGTGCCGACTGAGGGATCCAAGGTCACGGGCATTCAATGTTGGTTTTTGGCCTTGCCGCTTATTTGTAGAAAGTTTTCCAGATTCTCTGAATCTTCTAATTATATTATGGACTTTAGATGATGGAATCCCTAAATTCCTTGCAATTTAATGTTGAGAAACATTGTTCTTAAACTGTTGGACTATTTTTTTTCACGCAGTTGTTCACAAAGTGGTGATCCTCGCCCCATCTTTGCTTGTGAATTGCTGAGCCTTTTGGGGATGCTCCTTTCATACCCAGTCATGACACTCATCTGTTTCCAGTTAACCTGTTCACCTGTGGAATGTTCCAAACAGGTATTCTTTGAGCATTCATCAACTTTCCCCATCTTTGGTCCCAGCTCAAAATAAGCAAATATTTGTACAAAAACAAAAAAGTCTATCAGTTTAAACATGAAATATCTTGTCTTTGTGGTGTATTCAATTGAATATAGGTTGAAGAGGATTTGCAAATCATTGTATTCTGTTTTTATTTACATTTCACACAATGTCCCAACTTCATTGGAATTGGGGTTATAAATTCCTAATGTTACCCTCCCTGTAGAGCTCTAGCTAGATGTTCGCAGATAAGATGGCGGCGCCTTCCCCAGTAGGGTGGAGGCCGTCCGGCATCAGCAAGCCACAGCGGCCTGAGAACGAAGGCCGGATTTCAATAAAGGTAAAGCCTGGCTGTCTACAAAATTGCGGCAGCCACCTATTTAACGATGTCAGCCTGCTAAACGCCTCATCAGTACCCCGGGAAGGGAGGGGACCAGAGACTATTAATTGATGCCGACACATCTTTCTGGCAAGGTCACAAGTCCTCTCTGTCCATTTTTGTAACCTCTGAGTGCTTCATCCTATATCATGTCATGTTCCTTAGTCTGTCTTCCTTTCTGCAGCGTCAACACCTTAAGATGGGATGCAGTGTTGGGAGCTCTTGCCCCAAGATTACAATTAACGTCAGCTGGTGTCTGTCACCTGACTTTGGGTGTGATAGAATCCCCTATCACTAAAGTCCGGCATTTCGCCTGGCCTGGAGACAGGAGTGGAAGTCACTCATGGGCTCAGAGAATTCACATCGGAGTACCACAACCGGGCACAGGGCTTCCTCCGCCTAGCCACAGTCTGAAAGCCGTCCTCCACAGCCGGCGTTTCTAGGCTGATGCTAATGGACATGCTAGCCGACCCAACACTAACCTCATCTAGAGTGCCCATAACATCTGACTCCACTGAGCTAAGAAGCTGCTCTAACTTACGAACAGGGCTCTCTAAGAGAGCCACCCTATTTTCCAACTTCACGCAGGATTTACAGTGTGTAAAGTAGTGTACTTTGTGCACTAGGAAATTCAAGAGTATAACCAAGCAAGCACGAGCTAACCAATAATGCATAAGCTAACAACTCCTAAGGCTCACACAGGATTCACACAGACATAAATAAATGAGTTAAAATTCACAACAGTTACACTGAAAAAGTAGCAGAAGTATTAGACTTGTAGGAATGGTAAACGGTTAAAAAAAAAAAAAGGCTGCCTTGCATCAGTGAAAAGCTGGATGTCAAGCAGTTTCCTACTTTTAAACTCTGACAAGACTGAAATGATGGTTCTTGGTCCAGTGAGATATCGGCACCAGTGTTAACAGCTAACGCTTAGCCTAGGCTTGTGTGTCATACATCACACTGACAAAGTGAGGAACCTTGGAGTAATTTTTGATCCTACATTGTCCTTTGACCTCCACATTAGCGATATTACGAGGACTGCCTTCTTCCACCTGCGAAATATAGCAAAGATCTTTCCCATCCTGTCTATGGCTGATGCTGAGACCCTGATTCATGCATTTGTTTCTTCTAGATTGGACTACTGCGGTGTTCTATTTTCTGGTTTACTACAGTCTGGCATTAGGGGTCTCCAACTTGTTCAAAATGCTGCTGACAGTCTTTTGACAGGAAACAGAAAGTTGACCACATTACACCCATTTTGGCGTCTCGTCACTGGCTTCCTGTCCCAGTGAGATCAGATTTTAAGGTTCTCCTACTAACCTATAAAATTATTCACGGACTAGCACCTTCCTACTTAGCTGACCTAATTAAACCCTATTGACCGGCCCGGGCTTTGCGTTCTCAGGGTGCAGGACTACTTTGTGTCCGTAGGATGAATTAAAAAGTCTGCAGGTCACAGAGCTTTCTCTTACCATGCACCTGTTCTGTGGAAAGATCATCCTGCATCAATAAAACAGATTCTGTAGAGACTTTCAAGTCCAGACTTAAGATGCACATATTTTCCTTTTCATATGGCTAGCATACTGGCATAGTAAGTTACTATGCTTTCTGTCCTTTTAAATTCATTTTATTAGTAAACGGAGTGGTCCGCAGCCTCAACTTTATCTAAATTCTGGGTCTTTTGGTGATGCTTAGGGCTCGTGGGAGGTGATCACCTTAGTATTTCTTCTTTTTTTCTTGTTGCTTAATGCTGATAAATTATACTGTATTTGTTGTCTCTGTGCCACCTGATTCTGTTTTTTCGCTCTGTTTGAGGTGCAGCTCCATCCAGAGGTGGGAGTGGGTGTCTTCTTCTGCAGGTCTCCCATCCTGTGCACCAGCATGGACTCCCAAAATTTCCTGTATATTCATATTGTCAATTGTCTGTATCATGGCCCAGGCAGAGGGTCTTCCCTTTGAGTCTGGTCTGCTTGTGGTTTCTTCCTCAAATAATCAGTGGGAGGTTTTCCTTACCACTGTTGCCTGTGTGGTTGCTCTGGGGGTTGGTAAGGTTAGACCTTACTTGTGTGAAGCACTTTGAGGCAACTTTGTTGTGATTTGGTACTATATAAATGAAATAAATTGAAAAAATTGAATTGAGACTTTTTATAGCCAGGCAAGTCAGAAAATGGAATCCATTAACATTTCCAAATCACTCACTGTCGTGGACTACTTTCATTTTATATACCCGCTTACCCCAATAAAGGGCCATGATGGGGCTGGAGCCTATCCCAGCAGCCAATTGGCCTGAAGTAAGATTCACCCTGGACAGAACACCAGTCTTTCGCAGGGCCACCTACAGTGCATTCATAAAGTATGCACAGAGCTTCACTTTTGCCACATTTTTTGTTGCGCCCTTCTTCCAAAAAGAGTAAATTCATTTTTTCCCTCAATTCTACTCACAACACCCCATAATGACAACATGAAAACAGTATTTCACTTTTAAATGGGCTACATTTATATAGCGCTTTTCCATCTGTGTCAGATGCTCAAAGCTATGCCTGGGCGATTTATCGATTAATTCGTTTTTTTTTTTTTTTGTTTGTTTTTTTTGCAAATGATTTAAAAAAAAAAAAAAATTGAGTTATTTCTCCTCTTGCGGAAGCACACCTTTTTGTCCCCAGGACCTTCCGTATCTCCCCTCTCCCCGTCCCGTTTCCTTCACACAATAATAAACATGGCTAACTGCTAATGAAGAGTGACTTTGATTTTTGGTTTGGGATTGCTGCAACAGACGTGGAACACATGACTGCATGCTGCAACGTTTGTCCGAAGCCCACTGCAACAAAACGCAACCACACAATACACTTATTCCAGGATCTAAAACAGGCATCCAGCTGCGTGGAAGAAATGCCACACTTTACGAGGGGAACAAGAGCGCAAACTGGATCGAAATGGAGCCTAATAATCACAAAAAATGGGGTAAAAAGTAACAAAATGCGGAACATGCAAACTCCTCACAGAAAGACCCCAGGTGGTAAGCGATCCCACGACCTTAAGGTGTGAGGCAACAGTGCTAACCGCTAATCCAACGTGCTGCCTGTTGGACTTCATTTTCATCAATAATAATATAATTGAGGCAAAACCTTGGACCTAACATTGACATAGGTTAAATTATTTACAAATAATGCCTTACATTCATCCCGATGTGAGGGTGCTGCCATACAAGGTGCTCACTACACACCGGGAGCAATAGGGGATTAAAGACCTTGCCCACGGGCCCTTAGTGATTTTTCCACTTAGGCTGGGATTTGAACAGAAGATCTTCTGGTCTCAAGCCCAACGCCTTAACCACAAGACCATCACCTCCCCTAAAGGTTGACGTAAATATAACCGGTCTATTGTATGTGATACACATAATTCAAAATTGCTTGGGTGTATGAAGGTCTCGAGATGAAGGTATTTAAATAGACTGACACGATTTGTTAATGATAAACTATTGTAGGCCTCAGTGTTACATACATATGGGTTTATTAAAGGTATTCATGAAAATATGTTTCATGTCACCGACATTAATGAGCAAAGCTCCTCACCATCTTAGTATGTCATTTAGGTCCTTCATGCTTTTTTTTCAGTAAAATGGTTCTGCTTGTGTATTAGAATGGGCAGGGACACTGGCGATGGCAACTTGATCCCAACAAAAGTCAAATAAATTTGGTTCAGAGAAATAAATGGGTTGGAACATGGCCTAGAATAAGATATTCTTAATTTTGTCTGTTATTTTCACACTTGCGTGAATATTCTGCCTGTGATTTAAAGGATATCGCCAATTCTCATTCAATTTTGATGTTGTCACAGGCAGTGTTGCCACAGTTACTTTGAAAAAGTAACTTAGTTACTTTACTGATTACTCAATTGTAAAAGTAACTAAGTTAGATTACTAGTTACTTTTTAGTACTTTCCCAGCTGCCGACAACAACCCTCTGCCACCTCAACAGGACCAATACTGTTTTTGCCAAAACCACTTTATAGTCACCCTTTCTTGACTTCAATGAAAATAAATACTTGTTTTATAAAAAGTAAAATAAAGACATCTTTCTTGACCTCATATTTAACTGTTGACAGCACTGTAACAGTAAAACTTGCAATTTCGAGCCTACATTGTTTATAAAGGTAACTATTAAATTCTAACATTTTTCTAACATTTAAATTCTCTCTAAACATTTTACTTGTCGAAATTATTATTATTTTAAGCAATATTAGTTGTAGTAAAAAACGGCTTCAAAATTGCACCTTTAATCTAGGGGTGTTGTGGGGGGCACATCCTTGCCCCACGCCCCCATTCCATCTAGATTCGCCCCTGCTTTGGCGTTTGAGCACAAAGAATGGATAACATTTATTTATGCAGAAAACATGACCAGATTTACAGGTAAGAAAGTTTTATTGCGTTTTCACATCATGTGGTCCTCAGAAAGAGAGTTTAGGTGCATTTGAGTGGAAAATAGTGTTAATTGTTGACGCGTCGCGGAGGATCAGCTGTTTTTAACGACCAGATACAGAGCGGCTCAGCTCAGAATTCTAAATAAAGGAGAGAAAAAAGTATAAAAATGTCTTTGTAAAGCTCAGTGCAGGTGTGCTGATCACGTGCTTTAAGAGGTGAGGACGAGTCGAGCAGCTGCAAAAAACCGCGGATTAAAAGCTCACAGCTCAAGTGGGCAGTTCAGTCGAACCCCGACCTCCTGCCCACGGACCAAGTTTAATGCTGTTATCGACCCACAATGAAAAATAATAGTAACGCACAGTGACATGGAGAAGTAACTTTAATCTGATTACTGATTTGGAAAGATTAACGCGTTACATTACTCGTTACTAAAAAAAAGTGGTCAGATTAGAGTAACGCGTTACTAAGTAACGCGTTACCGACATCACTGGTCACAGGTGACGCAAATCTGAGTGGTGCATTAAGTGGCCAATTTCAATCAATCAACATTTATTTATAAAGGGCTTTACAGCAGCCACACAGTGTCTAGAGTGCTTTACAGTAAAATGAAAGATTCACAAAAATTAAACATACCATAAAGTTAAAATGTCCTTTCTTATTTCTGATTATAAAACGTTATTACACTTATACATAAACACAGTTATAGCATATATATTTTGAAAGTACAGGTTGTCCTGAAAACAGAGACATAAAACTTGATTATGGGATGCAGGGTGAGCTGTTAACAGCAGTAATAAAACATTTATGCCAGGCGAGTGAACTGTCCAAAAAAATGCCTTCGGACCCCAGAGGGTTTATAGGGTTCAAAAAAGGAATAGTTTGCACCATCTGTCATGCTTAGTTATCATGTTACAGGGTAACATTTGTCACATGTCATAGAATTCAATGGATGTTGACCTTGTTTGACCTTTACTTTGGAGACAAAGCATTCAGCACAGTCAAAACTATTACATGTATTGATCCTTTTATTTCAACCAATAATTTGCATCATTTGTGATGAAATTGGAGCAACTTTAATTTTTGACCCCTGTACAAACTGAAATTGACCTTTGTCACCATTTTTGCTGTTTTTACCCCATAACTCCAGAACATTCCATCATAGATCGTCCAAACTATACCATTTTGAAATTAAGATCAGACAAACAATGTGATATAGTTTTCAACATGATTGGAGCATTTTAAAAGTTTGACCTTTGTGTAATTCTTCACTGACCCCTACCTGGCTTCAGCTACCACCCTGTGATGGCTATCATACATTTTTGTGTAGGCCATGATACACTGAGGCTGGATTCTACAGGGGGGAAATAAGTATTTGACCCCCTGTCAGTTTTGAAGGTTTGCCCACTTACAAAAAATGGAGAACTGTGTAATTTTTATCGTAGATACACTTCAACTGTGAGAGACAGAATTAAAAAAAAAAAATCCAGATCACATTGTATGATTTTTAAATAATTAATTTGATAAAATAAGTATTTGATCCCCTACCAACCAGCAAGAATTCTGTCTCTCACAGACCTTAGTTTTTCTTTAAGAATCCCTCTTATTCTGCACTCTTTACCTGTATTAACTGCAACTGTTTTTTGAACTTGTTACCTGTATAAAAGACACCTGTGCACACACTCAATCACACTCCAACCTGCCCACCATAGCCAAGACCAAAGAGCTGTCTAAGGACACCAGGGACAAAACTATAGACCTGCACAAGGCTGGGATGGACTACAGGACAACAGGCAAGCAGCTTGGTAGAAGACAGCAGCTGTTACAATTATTTATTAGAAAGTGGAAGAAACACAAGATGACTGTCAATCTGCCTTGGTCTGGGATTCCATGCAAGATCTCACTTTGTGGGGTAAGAATGATTCTGAGAAAGCTCAGAAATACACAGGAGGACCTGGTCAATGACCTGAAGAGAGCTGGGACCACAGTCACAAAGATTACATTAGTAACACATGATGCTGTCATGGTTTAAAATCCTGCAGGGCAGCAAGGTACCCCTGCTCAAGCCAGCACATGTCCAGGCCCATTTGAAGTTCACCAGTGACCATTTGGATGATCCAGAGGAGGCATGGGAGAAGGTCATGTGGTCAGATGAGATCAAAATAGAGCTTTTTGGAATCAACTCCACTTACCATGTTTAGAGGATGAGAACAACCCCAAGAAAACCATCCCAACCGTGAAGCATGGGGGTGGAAACATCATACTCCGGGGGTGCTCTTCTGCAAAGGGGACAGGACGACTGCACCGTATTGAAGGGAGGATGGATGGGGTTGTGTATTGTGAGGTTTTGGCAAACAATCTCCTTCTCTCAGTAAGAACATTGAAGATGGGTCGTGGCTGGGTATTCCAGCATGACAATGACCCCAAACACACAGCCAGGGCAACTAAGGAGGGGCTCCGTAAGAAGCATTTCAAGGTCCTGGAGTGGCCTGGCCAGTCTCCAGACCTGAACTCAATAGAAAATCTTTGGAGGGAGCTGAAACTCCAAACCTCAAAGATTTGGAGAAGATCTATATGGAGCAGTGGACCAAAATCCCTGTTGCAATGTGTGAAAACTTGGTCAAGAAGTACAGGAAACGTCTGACGTCTGTAATGGCAGACAAATGTTTCCGTACCAATTGTTAAGCTCTATACTTATTTTATGTAATAAAATTCAAATTAATTATTTAAAAATCATACAATGTGATTTACTGGATTTTTTTTTTTTTTTTTAAGATTCTGTCTCTCACAGCTGAAGTGTACCTACGATAAATATTACAGACCTCTCCATTCTTTGTGGGTGGGAAAACCTGCAAAACTGACAGGGGGTCAAATATTTATTTTCCCCCTAAGTGGTACCGATTAGGTCAAAATTCATGACTGGCTCATGGACTACATGTTGATTTGGTATATTTTGCACTGGATGCCCTTCCTGAAATAACTCCGCATTACATGGAGAATGGGCAGGGGTGACCTTGAACCAGGCACCTTCCACTTTTGAAACACTAAGTGCCTGGCCACCACCCCTGCCCTTTCAGAAAAATGGCAGTAAAATTATTTAGTTATACAGAATGGTGCCCATAGTGATCCTCGCAATAATTTTGGCTTTAGTATTATGATTATTTATATCATGTCGTAGAGATTTTTTTTAGAAACTTCAATATTTAAAAAAAAAAAAAACTTGATTTATATATTAAAAGTGTAAAAACCCCAAGGTGTTCCCAGTTGTGTGTGTGTGTGAGTGAAAAGAGCGAGAGGGAGAACAACACTTTCCTAAGAAAACTTGAAACCAGTTTTGCACACTGTCTGTCCAGGTGTGCTACAGTCAGCCATGGCACTGTAGAAACAAATATGCTGATACAAAATAATAATAATAAAAAAAATCACTAAATGTTTTTTTTTTTTTTTTTGAAGATGTGCAAACTTTTTTCCTCTCCTCTCAGATAAAGATCCAACTGAACAACTACGCAAACTGCAAATGGAGAAACAGTGCAAAGTATGCATGGACAGAGATTCTTGTATGGTCTTCATCCCCTGTGGCCATCTGGCCACATGCAGTGAGTGTTCAGAGTTACTGATGAAGTGTCCAATCTGCTGTGCCATCATAAAACAGAAGATCAAAACTTACATCTCTTAACAGACTCGCCTAATGGGGCTAAATGTCAGTGCTGCTTTCTCATAATCTTTATTATATTGTATTTTAACAGTACATGTAGATAGTGTGTATTATATTTAAAGGTTGTTTTCATGAGAATGAGACTGTAAACACAAGAAAAAATTACGCACAGGAAGATGGTAAATGGTTGATAGAGATTAAGATTGTCCATTAATGTTGAATATATTAAACAATATTGAGCATATTATGACACTTGTATGTCAACACTAAAGGACTCTTCTCAATCTGCAACACTCTTGCCAGATGTGCCTTTCTCCAATTTTGTGTACCCCATTTATGTTATCTTGCGCTTTTAAATTTGACATTGAGGTTACTTTATTTGTCTCGACATTGGAAAGATTAGCCGTTTCATAGATGCTCCTAATCTCTGGTGTAGGTTTTGTTTAATTTTCTCATTAACTGACATTTTTTCCTCTGTATAAGTAAATTGAAAAAGGATTGTTGTAATTTACCATTCCATCATGTGATTAATATGATTTGTACAACTTTTGTGTGAAGGATTTTTAACTAAAGGTGGTGGGGCTTTGTGTCAAAACAGCTAAATTGCAGACGTGTTGCTGAACTGACTAATAAAACTTGTTTAAAATCAAACAAATGTGTCCTTGATTAACTTGAGCCATTCCTTTTCAACACATTTGAGATTTTTTTGTAACTCGGCCACATGGGGTGTGCAGCCAGTACATTCTGAGGGCTGGTCCCAAGCCCAGATGAATGAGGTTTGCGTCAGGAAGGGCATCCAGTGTAAAACACGCCAAAATTAAAGATGCAGATTATAATTCAAACTTCCATACCAGATCGGTCCAGGCCTGGGTTAACGACCACCACCAGTTGCTAAAAATGTTGCCCAACAGGGTTCTGGTGGAAATTGGGCTACTGCTGGGCAAAAAAGTAGAAGAGGACAAAAACGTGTCCAGAGATTGCAGGAGAAGAAAACAACTAGAATGGTGGAAGTAAGGGTCAGAACTTTGAATGTTGGCAATATGATTGGTAAAGGGAGAGAGCTGGCTGCTATGATGGAGAGGAGAAAGGTAGACATACACTCAACAAAAATATAAACACAACACTTTTGGTTTTGCTCCCATTTTGTATGAGATGAACTCAAAGATCTAAAACTTTTTCCACATACACGATATCACCATTTCCCTCAAATATTGTTCACAAACCAGTCTAAATCTGTGATAGTGAGCACTTCTCCTTTGCTGAGATAATCCATCCCACCTCACAGGTGTGCCATATCAAGATGCTGATTAGACACCATGATTAGTGCACAGGTGTGCCATAGACTGCCCACAATAAAAGGCCACTCTGAAAGGTGCAGTTTTATCACACAGCACAATGCCACAGATGTCGCAAGATTTGAGGGAGCGTGCAATTGGCATGCTGACAGCAGGAATGTCAACCAGAGCTGTTGCTCGTGTATTGAATGTTCATTCTCTACCATAAGCCGTCTCCAAAGGTGTTTCAGAGAATTTGGCAGTACATCCAACCAGCCTCACAACTGCAGACCACGTGTAACCACACCAGCCCAGGACCTCCACATCCTGCATGTTCACCTCCAAGATCGTCTGAGACCAGCCACTCGGACAACTGCTG
Organism: Thalassophryne amazonica; assembly: GCF_902500255.1. Taxonomy (NCBI): domain Eukaryota; kingdom Metazoa; phylum Chordata; class Actinopteri; order Batrachoidiformes; family Batrachoididae; genus Thalassophryne; species Thalassophryne amazonica. The sequence continues at coordinate 12,605,836 of NC_047113.1, read as the reverse complement.
AAACAATCGGTTTGCATAACCAAAGAATTTATGCACAAACTGTCAGAAACCGTCTCAGGGAAGCTCATCTGCATGCTCATCGTCCTCATCGGGGTCTCGACCTGACTCCAGTTCGTCGTCGTACCGACTTGAGTGGCATATGCTCACATTCGCTGGCGTTTGGCACGTGGAGAGTGTTCTCTTCACGGATGAATCCCGTTCGCACTGTCCAGAGCAGATGGCAGACAGCGTGTGTGGCATTGTGTGGGTGAGCGGTTTTCTGATGTCAATGTTGTGGATCGAGTGGCCCATGGTGGCGGTGGGGTTATGGTATGGGCAGGCGTCTGTTATGGACGAAGAACACAGGTGCATTTATTGATGGCATTTTGAATGCACAGAGATACCGTGACGAGATCCTGAGGCCCATTGTTGTGCCAACATCCAGATCATCACCTCATGTTGCAGCAGGATAATGCACGGCCCCATGTTGCAAGGATCTGTACACAATTCTTGGAAGCTGAAAATGTCCCAGTTCTTGCATGGCCGGCATACTCACCGGACATGTCACCCATTGAGCATGTTTGGGATGCTCTGGACCGGCATATACGACAGCGTGCACCAGTTCCTGCCAATATCCAGCAACTTCGCACAGCCATTGAAAAGGAGTGGACCAACATTCCACAGGCCACAATTGACAACCTGATCAACTCTATGCGAAGGAGATGTGTTGCACTGCATGAGGCAAATGATGGTCACACCAGATACTGACTGGTATCCCCCCCCCCCCCAATAAAACAAAACTGCACCTTTCAGAGTGGCCTTTTATTGTGGGCAGTCTAAGGCACACCTGTGCACTAATCATGGTGTCTAATCAGCATCTTGATATGGCACACCTGTGAGGTGGGATGGATTATCTCAGCAAAGGAGAAGTGCTCACTATCACAGATTTAGACTGGTTTGTGAACAATATTTGAGGGAAATGGTGATATTGCGTATGTGGAAAAAGTTTTAGATCTTTGAGTTCATCTCATACAAAATGGGAGCAAAACCAAAAGTGTTGCGTTTATATTTTTGTTGAGTGTAGTTTGTGCAAGAGATCAAGTGGAAATAAGACCAGGAGCATAGGCAGCGTGTTCAAGTTGTATCATGGTAAGGATAGTAAGAGAAATGGTATTGGGGTCATTTTAAAGGAGATGTATGTTATGAGTGTGTTGGCGGTTAAGCGGTGGTGAGGAATGTGATGACAGAAATTGAAGGGGTGATGAATATCATCAGTGCATATCCCCCACAGGTAGGCTGCAAGATGGAGAAGGATTTCTGGAGTGAATTAAATGAGGTGGTGGAGAATGCCCAAGCATGAGAGTGGTGATAGAAGCAAACTTCAGTGGGCATGTTGGTGAAGGGAACAGGTGATGAGGAAGTAATGTGTAGATATGGTATTAAGGACAGGAATGTGGAAGGGCAGATGGTAGTTGATTTTGCAAAAAGGATTGAAATGGCTGTGGTGAACACCTACTTTAAGAAAAGGGAGGAGCACAGGGTGTCATAAGAGTGGAGGAAGCTGCACACAGGTGGGCTACATTCTTTATAGGAGATGCAAGCTAAAAGAAATTGGAGAGTGTAAGGTGGTGGCAAGAGAGTAGACAGCATAGGATAGTCTGTAGGATGACTAGAGGTGAAGAAGGGTGAGCTCAGGGTAGAAGCTGAAGGAGGAAGACGTGCAATTCAGTGAGCAAGTAAGGGAGAGACACAGGATGTAGGCAAAGCAATTTTGGACAACTGGAAAAGTACTGCAGATGTGTGGGAGACAGCTAGGAAGGTACTGGGTGTGACATCTGGACAGCGCAAAGAAGACGAGGAGACTTGGTGGAATGAAGATGTCCAGGAAAGCATAAGGAGAAAGAGGTTGGCAAAAAAGCATTGGGATAGTCGGAGAGATGAAAGTAGACAGGAGTACAAGGACATTATGCGTAAGGCAAAAAAAAAAAAAAAAAAGTGGCAAAAGCTAAGGAAAAGGCATATTGCAAGCTGTTCAAGAACTTGAATAGTAAGAGGAGAAAAGGACTTGTACGGAGTGGCCAGACAAAGGCAGAGCTGAAACAAATGCAACAGGTTGGGGTGGTAAAAGATGCAGATGGTAAAGTGCTGACAAGTGAGGAGAGTGTGTTGAGAAGCTGGAGGGACTATTTTGAGGAACTAATGAATGAAGAAAATGAGAGAAAAAAGGCTGGATGATGTGATGAGAGTAAATCAGGAAGTACAATAGATTAGTAAGGTGGAAGTGAGGGCAGCTATGAAGAGTGGAAAAGGCAGTTGGTCCAGATGACATTCCAGTGGAGGCATGGAAATGTCTTGGAGAGATGGCAGTGGATGTTCTAACCAGATAGTTTAATAAAATCTTGGAAAGTGAGAGGATGCCTGAGGAGTGGAGATGAAGTGTGCTGGCTCCTATTTTTAAGAACAAGGGTGATGTGCAGAGCTGCAGTAACTACAGAGGCATAAAGCTGATCAGCCACAGCATGAACTTATGGGAAGGAGCAAGAGTACGGGAGGTGATGGTCTGGTGGTTAAAGCACTGGGCTTGAGACCACAGGATTGGTTCAAATCCCAGCCTGACTAGTGAGTACCATGTATGGTAGCAGATGTAAAAGCACTATATAAATGCAGTCCATTTACCATTTAAGAGTAGTAGAAGTGAGGTTTAGAAAAAAAAAAATCTGTGAGCAGCAATAAGGTTTCATGCTGAGAAAGAGCACTGCAGATGTTTGCTCTGAGAATACTGATGAAGTATAGATAAGGCTGAAGGAGTTACATTGTGATTTAGAGAAAGGATGCCAAGAGAAGAGTTGTGTTCTGTGGGCCGCCAGAAGAGGAGGTACTGCTGGCCCACCGTCAGAGGGCGCCCTGCCTGAAGTGCGGGCTTCAGGCACGAGAGGGTGCTGCCGCCACGGACACAGCCGGGGGTGACAGCTGTCACTCATCATCTCATGACAGCTGTCACCCATCTACACTTCATCATGCTACTCCATAAAACCTGGACGTCATCTCCACCTCGTTGCCGAGATATCTTCGACCTGTGAAGGTAAACTGCTCAGCCGTTTGTTTTATCTTTCACAGACAGTTTTTGCTTTTGTGTTGTTTGCAGTCGGTTCTGTGAGTGCTTGCAGCTGGAGGCTGGGTTTGTGGTACGTGGAGGGCTGACGTCTTTGCTCCCCACGCCAAACTTTGATAAGTACTCGCTAACACTGCATGTGCCAGGGTTCTGGATTTGAGGTGGAGGTGGAATCTCCACCTTTGTTGTTACTGGGTGTACACACACCCACATCTTATTGTTTCTGCTCCTCGCCAGCAGTACCAGATCCGACATTCGGAGACGGTGGCCACCTGGGGACTCGGGACATGGCGGCTCCAGTATTCTCCAGGTTCGGTGGCGGAGGAAATCGTGTGGTTCCGGTTCTTCTCAGGACAGACGTCTTCTATCCTCGAGCCTGCCTACAAGTCACCTTTGTGATTGACTGTTTGCAAAATTTTATATTCCTCTGTATTGTGGTTGTGCTCATTCACGACAGTAAAGTGTTCATATTCGACTCTTTCATTGTCCGTTCATTTACGCCCCCTGTTGTGGGTCCGTGTCACTACACTTTCCCAACAAGTTGTGGTATTGCATGAGAAAGCCTGGAGTGGCAGAGAAGTATGTGAGGGTAGTGCAGGACATGTACAAGGATGGTGTGACAGCGGTCATTCCAGTAGGAATGACAGACTCATTCAATGTGTAAGTGGGATTACACCAAGGATCAGCTCTGAGTCTTTTGTTGTTTGCAATGGTGATTGCAAATATGCAGGCAGGTTGACTGATGAGATCAGATGGTTGTAGTGTATCGCTCAGTAAGCTTTAATAAAGGATGAAATTGAAACGATGGACATTTATTCACAGCAGGTTGTGGTCTTGTCTCCTATCATTCACTCTACCTCTGCGACTGCTTCACTGCCCTCAGCCTTTTATATTGACGCTTAGCGCTCCCCTGAACAAGTAACTCGGGTTACTGCAGTATCGGAATCTTCTACTACCACAGTCTTCCCCTGCATGGGCAGCACCGGGGGGGGGGGGGGGGGGGGGCGCTAGAGCTCCCCCTAGATTCGTCATAGCACCCCCAAGAAAATAATTCCTCATTTATTATTTAAATTTAATTTCATCTCATGTTTTTAAGGCCTTGTCCACACAAAAATGTTCCATTCAAGAAATATCTCTGTTCTCACAGATCCAGTGAAACCATGTGAAAATGCTGTAGTACACATGTCAGACCTGTATGTAGCATTGTAATGCTTCTACAAAAAAATGGAGAAGGTTGACGTGGAGCTAAATCAATGTAGCAACACAAGCTAAAACTTTAGAAGTCGGCACGCGACACGCACATTAAATAAAGTCGCTTAATCAGACCTGTTGCCAGAATTCATCATCGCTGCTGAAAACTGTTCACCACATGACACCTTTTTTTTTTTTGGAAGATGACGTCTGGAAATGCGTTAATTCCTTATGATGGAAGTTACTTGTTAAGGGTTTTTTTTTTTTTTTTAAAGAAGTCCTTCAGTGTCTGTCTGCTCTGGGTGATTTTCTCAGACTGAGCTAGAGGACACCGGCGATTTGTCCCACCACCAAGAAGAAGAAGAAGAAAAAAAGAGTTAAATTACACTGTTAACTTGTTACACAGGCAAGGCGATAAGTGCTACGTGGGCTGCGACCACCTGAGTCCACCGCAACACGGGTCAGGTTTCCACTCTGCCTACCTCCAAAACTGTATTCACTATTTATGCAGCATTAGTTCTGTGACACCTTCCTGGTTCATTAAATCCTATTGTTTTTTTCATTCAGTCTCCCTGCTTTGGGGTCTAAGCCTGGTTTTCAGGTCAGAATCCTAAGAGAAGTCTCTGGACAACATCATGGACTCCGCAGGGTCAGACCAACTTCAACAAGTCCTGTCCGCCCAGGGAGACTTCCTGGGTCAGCAACAGCAGCAACTTTCCGCACTATCTGATCTGGTCCAGGACCTCACCCAACAGGTTTCACACACACACACACCGCACTGTCTTCTCTTACAGCTAAAGTAGATAAACTCACCTTAGTTTCACCCCCAGCCCAGGATTCCACTCTGGTTCAGCTTTTGCAGGCCTCCACGTCTCCCAATCCAGTCCCAGAACCATTTATCTGTCACCTAGAACCATATGCCGGTGATGTAAACACATGCTCCTCTTTTCTCATGCAGTGTTCCAATCATTTTCTCCCAGCATCCGTCACAGTATTCCACCGATCACAGTAAGGTCTGCTATGTCATAAACTTGCTCCGGGGGGAGGCTCTCAAGTGGGCTACCGCCCTCTGGAGCACAAGTTCACCTCTGCTTCACTCCTTTTCTCGCTTTTCCAAAGAGTTTCGGTTAGTTTTCGATCACCCTCAACGCAGCCATTCCTTGTCCCAGCAGTTGTTGTCCCTGAGGCAGGAACAGCGGAGCGCTGCGGAGTACGCAGTCGACTTCCGTGTTCTCGCTGCGGAGGCCGGCTGGGACTCCGGCTGGGACTCCGCGGCGCTGCAAAGTGTTTTTGTTAATGGGTTGTCGGAGGCTTTAAAGGACGAACTGGCGATTCATGATGAGCCAGAATTGCTGGACGACTTAATCACTTTAACTATCCGTATCGACAACCGGTTGAGGGAGCGTCGGCGAGAGAGAGGTCGGAAGGCTGACTGTAGTACTGCCGCATGGATCCCTCCGTGGTCTGGGCCGGGCCCATCTTTCCTGAGCTCCACTGCTGTGTCCATCCCCAGACCTCCAGCTCCCCCTGCTGACGAGCCCATGCAATTAGGCAGGGCCAAATTGTCACCACAGGAGCGCCAGCGGAGACTGGATGCTGGGGAATGTTTATATTGTACTGCAACAGGTCACATCCATAGTTCTTGTCCCATGTGGCCAAAAACCAACGCTCATCCTTAGACTCCCTGTTAAGGATGAGCCAGATCACATTCACGGGGGTTCAATCCAGATGCACCCAATTCCCGGGCACTCTTTTGTTTAATGACCTTTCATTATCTATTCCTGCACTTATTGACACAGGGGCTGAAGGGAATTTTTTGGACCGCAAGGTTGTAGTCAATTCTTGCATCCTGGTTGAGGCACTTGACACACCCCACTCAGTTTATGCTTTAGACGGCACTCCCCTTTCTGCCATAACACACAAAACAGTACCAGTCACTCTCGTGGTATCTGGGAACCACTGGGAACCTATCCAATTTTTGGTGTTTTTCTTCCACGTCCCCTTTAGTGCTAGGTCATCCTTGGGTGGTCAAACACAATCCCTGGATTGACTGGCCGACCGGAACTATTACACAGTGGAGCGAGGCCTGCCACCGTGAGTGTCTTCGATCCTCTATTCCGCCCAGTGCTGTTGGCAAGGAGGAGGTCACTTCACCTCCTGACCTGTCTTTGGTCCCCACAGAGTGTCACGATCTGGCCAAGGTGTTCAGCAAGGATCGTGCTCTGTCACTTCCCCCGCACCATCCTTATGATTGCGCCATAGACTTGCTTCCGGGCGCAAAGTATGCAGTTAGTAGACTCTTCAATGTGTTGCGCCCAGAACGTGAGGCTATGGAGACCTACATCCAGGACTCCTTGTCTGCTGGGTTGATACGTCACTCGTCATCTCCACTGGGAGCAGGCTTCTTCTGTGTCGGGAAGAAGAATGGAACCCTGCACCCCTGCATTGATTTCCGGGGGCTAAATGCTATTACGGTCCAGAACCGGTACCCACTCCCCCTACTAGATTCTGCATTCAGCCCCCTGCAGGGGGCCTCGATTTTTTCCAAATTAGACCTCAGAAATGCCTATCACCTGGTTCGGATCAGGGAGGGTGATGAGTGGAAGACGGCCCTCAACACGCCTCTTGGTCAGTTTGAATATCTGGTCATGCCTTTTGGTCTCACGAGCGCTCCCGCCACTTTCCAAGCACTGATAAATGATATCCTTCTGGATTTCCTCAACTGGTTTGTTTTTGTCTACCTAGACGATATCCTTATCTTCTCCTCATCTCTCCATGAACATATCAGACACGTTCGTCTAGTACTTCAGCAGTTGTTGGAGAACCGGTTGTTTGTGAAGGCTCAAAAATGTGAGTTCCATCAGTCCACCATTTCCTTTCTTGGTTTCATCATCTCTCCTAACTCAGTCAAGCCAGATCCCAGCAAAGTCTCCGCTGTAACTCAGTGGCCAGTCCCGACCTCCAGAAAACAGCTACAACAGTTTCTTGGGTTTGCCAATTTCTATCGTAGGTTCATTCGCAACTTTAGTCTTGCTGCCTCACCTCTCACAGTTCTCACTTCCCCTAAGGTTCCTTTTCAGTTGTCTGCCTCAGCGGACAAAGCCTTCTGTGACCTCAAACACCGGTTCTCCACAGCCCCTATCCTACTCCAGCCCGATCCAGACCGCCAGTTTGTCGTGGAGGTTGATGCCTCAGATTCTGGTATTGGTGCTGTCCTGTCTCAGTGGTCAGCCTCTGATGACAAGCTTCATCCATGTGCCTTCTTCTCCCGCTGGCTGACCTCTGCGGAGAGGAACTACAATGTTGGTAACCAGGAACTTCTTGAGGTTAAAGAGGCGCTGGCAGAGTGGAGATACTGGCTGGAGGGGGCCGCAGTTTCATTCACTGTCTGGACAGATAACAAGAATCTCGAATACATCAAGACTGCTAAACGCCTCAATTCACGTCAGGTGGTCTCTGTTCTTTGGACAATTCAATTTCAACCTGACCTACCGACCCGGAACCAAGAACAGGAAACCGGATGCCTTATCCCACCAGTTTAACATCTCGGATACCCCCTCCACATCGGACCCTATTCTGCCCCGTCCCATGGTCATGGGGGCCCTTACCTGGGATGTGGAGAGAGTCGTCCGGGAGGCTTTGGACAGACACCCAGATCCAGGAGGAGGTCCTCCCGGGCGGCTTTTTGTTCCACCAGAAGCCAGTTCAGAAGTCCTCACCTTTTGTCACACCTCCAAGTTCGCCTGCCATCCTGGGGTGACTCGAACTTTGGAGCTGGTATGTTGTCACTTCTGGTGGCCATCATTCCAGGTGGACGTGCATGCTTATGTCCAAGCCTGTACCATCTGCGCCAGGGGCAAATCCCTTCATCAACCACCCGCAGGCTTTCTTCACCCACTTCCCACGCCAAGCCACCCCTGGTCCCACGTCTGCCTGGACTTTGTCACGGGACTGCCTCTGTCCCAGGGTAACTAAGTGGTCCGCACGATCTTGGATCGGTTTTCCAAGGTGGCTCACTTTGTGGCTCTGCCGGCAATTCCATCAGCCAAGGAGACTGCTGACCTCTTAGTCCATCATGTGGTGCGTTGCATGGCATACCCTTAGATGTGGTATCAGACCGAGGTCCCCAATTCACCTCCCAGGTCTGGAGGAGCTTCTGTGCGGTGCTTGGGGCCTCAGTCAGTCTCTCCTCTGGCTATCATCCTCAGAGCAATGGCCAGGTGAAATGGGCCAACCAGGATCTGGAATCCACCCTGAGGTGTATCTCGTCCTCCCACCCGACAGAGTGGAGCACCCACCTTCCTTGGGATGAATACGCATATAATTCTCAGATCTCCGCCGCTACAGGATTGACTCCATTTGAAGTTTCTCTGGGTTATCAACCTCCTCTGTTCCCCGTACAAGAAGCAGACATCGCTGTGACGTCGGTTCAGGCCCACCTCGGACGTTGCCGCCGGATATGGAGGACGGCCCGTTCTGCCGTTCTGCGGTCTAAAGAATGCATGGAACGTAATGCCAACTGTCACTGCACCCCGGCCCCGTCTACCAGCCCGGGCAGGAGGTATGGCTTTCCTCATGGGACATTCCTCTGCAGACGGAGTCTCCCAAACTCACACCTCGCTTCATTGGACTGTTTGTGGTTCATCGGGTGGTCAACCCCACCTCTGTGCGACTCTGTCTGCCCCGTTCCCTGCACATCCACCCAGTTTTCCATGTGTCCTGGCTCAAGCCTGTTTTATCCAGCCCGCGGTGTCCTCCTGCTCCGCCGCATCCTCCTGCCCGGATCATCAACAGTCACCCTGGACAGTCAACAAGATCTTGGACGTTTGGCGGTGCGGTCAGGGGTTCCAATATCTGGTGGACTGGGAGGGTAATGGGCCCGAAGAATGCTCCTGGGTCAAGCGGAGCCTCATCCTGGACCCTGGGGGGGGGGGGGGGGGGGACTGTTGTGTGTCGTCCTGGTTCCTGCCCTCTCTCTCTCTCTCTCTCTCTCTCTCTCTGTCTTTTCCCAGGTGGCATCCCTTGTGGAGCTGATGAGCACACCTGCTTGCAATCTACATGCCTGCATTTAAGCCCTGGTTCTTCAGCTCATCGGTGCCAGAGACTCAGTGTTCACAACCTGGTACCTGGCCTCTCAATTTCTGTATTGAGCATGTCTGTCTGTGTTCCGCCGCAGTGTTCTTTGACTCGCTGTTTTCTGCATACCACAATTCTCTAGCCATCTGTAGTTTTGGTTTGAGTGATTGTAGCAGCCCTTTCATTGCCTTCTCTTCCTTCACAGTGACCTCATCCTCCATCAGCTCCTCAGGGGGCCACCTGGACCACGGACCACTCAGCTCCCCATCTTGGACTGCCGCCTGTGCATCAGTGCTACGTGGGCTGCGACCACCTGAGTCCACCACAATGCGGGCCAGGTTTCCACTCTGCCTACCTCCAAAACTGTATTCACTATTTATGCAGCATTAGTTCTGTGACACCTTCCTGGTTTATTAAATCCTATTATCTTTTCATTCAGTCTCCCTGCTTTGGGGTCTAAGCCTGGTTTTCGGGTAAGAATCCTAACAGAGCCGCTGTGACACACAAGCCCATAGCACCCTCATAAAAATGCCAAGCTCCCCCATAGCACATGCAGAAAAAAAAATCTCTGGAGCCACCCCTGTAGACATCAACTGCACGTTTCTTTTATTTTTACAGCCATTACACGAGTGGTTCTTAACACACAATCTTATTTACATTCCATTACCAGTTCAAGCGTTGTGGAGGACCCACATGTCTTTTTTGATGCTTCACATGCTGTGTATCCACGGGATTCTCCAATCTTTGGTCCATTTTCACCAAAACCTGAGGAACATCATCCTGAGGACCATTAGTTATCAGTTCACCTGCATTGTCCTCTGACTCATTTTCTGCAACAACCAGTTCATTGTCAAAATCAGGCAAAATGATCATCACCATTATTGACATCATCAGAATTTACATTCTTTTTTTTAAATCCAATAATTGGTTCACGTCATTAGATACAATTTCAATTTACCGAAACCAAGTACATCACAGGTTAATTTCTGTGATAATAATTAAAACCTGGTTAATTTCACCATTCACCCATTTCTCCCCTCCCCTATAGTTTCAGGACTGATTGTCCCACAGAGAAACTCCTGAGTCTACCCTTTTTATTGCACTGTTTTTGCACATATTGAACCTGGATAGTTTGAGAGAAATTTGGTTTCAGCAAAGACAACCTGGTGCGGACCTGTCTTTTGAAAAAGAGTTCTGCTGGGGTCTTCCCAGTTGTCACGTGTGGCACATTTCTGTAACCAAACAAAATATTTGCAATGCAAAGCTGCAACGACATACCACGAAGTGCTTTGCTTTTGGCTAAGGACCTTTTAAAATTTTGCCACAGCCTTTCTGCCAAACCATTTGAGGCTGGCGTTTCCATATGCTTCATAGCGATCAACTTCAGAAATGTCTCAAATTCACTTGCAATGAATTGAGGTCTGTAATCAGTTACCACTTCTTTAGGCAACCCATAAGCAGAAAACACGTTTCTCAAGACTTTGTTTTGCACATGGTAGTAGTCTGCATATGTATAATTTCTGGCCATCGGGCATATGCATCCGTCACTACAAGAAACATTTGCTTTTTTGACTCTCCCAAATCAAGGTGTATTCTTTCACATGGACCTGATGCCCACTTCCATGTATTTGTGTTGTAGCAGGAACACTATGCTGATTTTGCAGATGTCACATTGCTTCACTTCTACTGAAGGCCACCACATTAAGCTTCTAACCAAAGACTTAATTTTTACCATGCCCCAGTGGCTGTCATGTAGCTCTGAAAGTAACCTATTTTTCAGACTTTCTGGAATGACTACTCTGAATCCCCAAAGTAGGCAATCATCTTACACAGACAAATCAAATTTTTGTCTCACATACAGCTGAAAAGAATAATCTGACACATGTTTTGGCCATCCTTACAAAACATACTGTTTCACCTTTGCCAGTGTGGAATCTCTGTTGGTTTCATGTGCAATCTGCTGAGGGGTTATAGGCAGACTGTCAAGGTAAGAGACTCGAAACACTGGGTTTGACCTAGGAAAATCTTCATCTGCTATTGGCAGTCTGGATAATGCATCTGGATTTCCATGTTGTTCTGATGGTTTGTGTATGATTTCGTCAGAGTATGCAACTAAAATCAAGGACCATCTCTGAGCTGCTGATAGTGGTGGTCTTTGGACCTAAGATTTTTAGCAATGACTTGTGATCAGTGATCAAAGTGAATGTACATCCAAACAAATACTCATTCAATTTCATCACTTCAAAAACTAGGCCTAAAGCTTCTTTTTCAATTTGTGAGTACTGTTCTCTCCTTTTGTAAGGATTCTACAAGCAAAAGCAATTGGTTTTTTTGCTTCCATTTGGCATTTGGTGAGAAATCACTGCACTGACACCTACTGGTGAAGTATCACATGCCAATAATAATGGCAGATCTGAGTTAAAGTGTACTAGCAGTTTGTTTGAAGTCAGCTGCTTTTTTGCTTCCTCTAAAGCGTTTTTACATGATTCTGTCCACTCCCACTGAACAACTTTACATAGCAACCCAGTCATTGGTGCAATCAGTGTTGACAAATTTGGTATGAACTTTCCATAGTAGCTCAACAGAGAGAAAAATGAAGGGTAGTTGAAAAACAGCTAACTGATCATCTGCAGAGGAATGGTCTATTTGAAGAGTTTCAGTCAGGTTTTAGAATTCATCATAGTACAGAAACAGCATTAGTGAAGGTTACAAATGATCTTATGGCCTCAGAGAGTGGACTCATCTCTGTGCTTGTTCTGTTAGACCTCAGTGCTGCTTTTGATACTGTTGACCATAAAATTTTATTACAGAGATTAGAGCATGCCATAGGTATTAAAGGCACTGCGCTGTGGTGGTTTGAATCACATTTATCTAATAGATTACAATTTGTTCATGTAAATGGGGAATCTTCTTCACAGACTAAGGTTAATTATGGAGTTCCACAAGGTTCTGTGCTAGGACCAATTTTATTCACTTTATACATGCTTCCCTTAGGCAGTATTATTAGACAGAATTGCTTAAATTTTCATTGTTACGCAGATGATACCCAGCTTTATCTATCCATGAAGCCAGAGGACACACACCAATTAGCTAAACTGCAGGATTGTCTTACAGACATAAAGACATGGATGACCGCTAATTTCCTGCTTTTAAACTCAGATAAAACTGAAGTTATTGTACTTGGCCCCACAAATCTGAGAAACATGGTGTCTAACCAGATCCTTACTCTGGATGGCATTACCCTGACCTCTAGTAATACTGTGAGAAATCTTGGAGTCATTTTTGATCAGGATATGTCATTCAGTGTGCATATTAAACAAATATGTAGGGCTGCTTTTTTGCATTTGTGCAATATCTCTAAAATTAGAAAGGTCTTGTCTCAGAGTGATGCTGAAAAACTAATTCATGCATTTATTTCCTCTAGGCTGTGTTGTGTGGGCTGCCAGAAGAGGAGGTACTGCTGGCCCACCACCAGAGGGCGCCATGTCTGAAGTGCGGGCTTCAGGCACGAGAGGGCGCTGCCACCTCCCAAGAGCGGCCGGGTTGACAGATGTCACTCATCGGCTATGACAGCTGTCACCAATCATCTGCGCCTCACCCCAAATAAAAGCAGGACGACACCTCCACCACGTCGCCGAGATATCGTTCTTCCAAGGAGGTAACTCTCTCAGCCTGAGAATTCCTAAACGTTGTTTTCAGTTGATACATTGTTGCAGCTGTCTTCCCGAAGGACCGGCGTATGCTGCGACTGCTTCGCTCTGCATTCCGCCAGATAAGTAATTAGACAGGAGCTGCACGAGCATGTGATTAGAGGTGGAGGTGGAATAACCACCATCCTTGTTACGGGGTGTACACACACCCACACCTGACTGTTTTTGCTCTTCGCCAGCAGTACCAGATCTGACACGCGGAGACGGTGGCCACCTGGGGGACTCGGGACCTGGCGGCTCCAGTATCCTCCTGGTTCGGTGGCGGAGGTATTCGTGTGGTTCCGGTTCTTCTCTAGACGGACGTCTCCTATCGTCGAGCCTGCCCACACGACACCTTTATTAATTGACTTTGTATTCATTCTATAATCTGCTGTGTGTAGTTGTGGCATTCACAACAGTAAAGTGTTCAAATTTAACTTCTCCTATTGTCCGTTCATTTGCGCCCCCTGTTGTGGGTCCGTGTCACTACACTTTCACAACAGGCTGGACTATTGTAATTCATTATTATCAGGTTGTCCTAAAAGTTCCCCGAAAAGCCTTCAGTTAATTCAAAATGCTGCAGCTAGAGTATTGACAGGGACTAGAAGGAGAGAGCATATCTCACCCATATTGGCCTCTCTTCATCGGCTTCCTGTTAATTCTAGAATAGAATTTAAAATTCTTCTTCTTACTTATAAGGTTTTGAATAATCAGGTCCCATCTTATCTTAGGGACCTCATAGTACTATATCACCCCAATAGAGCGCTTGCTCTCAGACTGCAGGCTTACTTGTAGTTCCTAGGGTTTGTAAGAGTAGAATGGGAGGCAGAGCCTTCAGCTTTCAGGCTCCTCTCCTGTGGAACCAGCTCCCAATTCAGATCAGGGAGACAGACACCCTCTCTACTTTTAAGATTAGGCTTGAAACTTTCCTTTTTGCTAAAGCTTATAGTTAGGGCTGGATCAGGTGACCCTGAACCATCCCTTAGTTATGCTGCTATAGACTTAGACTGCTGGGGGGTTCCCATGATGCACTGAGTGTTTCTTTCTCTTTTTGCTCTGTATGCACCACTCTGCATTTAATCATTAGTGATTGATCTCTGCTCCCCTCCACAGCATGTCTTTTTCCTGGTTCTCTCCCTCAGCCCCAACCAGTCCCAGCAGAAGACTGCCCCTCCCTGAGCCTGGTTCTGCTGGAGGTTTCTTCCTGTTAAAAGGGAGTTTTTCCTTCCCACTGTCGCCAAGTGCTTGCTCACAGGGGGTCGTTTTGACCGTTGGGGTTTTTCCGTAATTATTGTATGGCTTTGCCTTACAATATAAGGCGCCTTGGGGCAACTGTTTGTTGTGATTTGGTGCTATATAAATAAAACTGATTTGATTTGATTTGATCCTGTGACACAACCCTACATACAACATTCAAGTCAAGTCTGGGAGTGTTCATGGTGCCACAGTTCACTACTTCCAAGAAACGACAGAACCGCCTTGGGTCCTGGATGTCAACAATCCAGGAGGACATTCGGTCTGTATCCACGTCTTTAAATGAAATTAATTTGATTTGATTTGATTTAAAAAAATCATACATTGTGATTTCCGGATTCTTTTTTTTAGATTATGTCTCTCACAGTGGATGTGCACCTAAGATGAAAATTTCAGACCCCTCCATGATTTCTAAGTAGGAGAACTTGCAAAATCGCAGGGTGTTCAAATACTTATTTTCCTCACTGTACATATGCATGTATGTGTGTATGTATATATATATATATACATACACTATTGTACATTCATACATTATTGTGCCTTAGACTTGGGCCGTCCTTAAAGCAGCAGTAACACTCCTTAATCTGTATAATCCCCATAAAATCGTCCCTGAAAGCCATATTAATTTTCCGAACGGTGTCCACCTGGAGGTCTATCACAGTTTCTGGAAAAAAATTGATGCAGCAAAGCTCCAAATTGTTCAGACATTTATTCTCAATAAAAAAACGACGAGAGGGTGGACCAGTGCTCACACAAAGCCTGCTCACAGGCGAATGACGCAACAGACAGGCGTGAAAAAACTCACGCATGCGCACGAAGGTACAACCTTGTCTGATGCAATCGCACGTGATTCAAATCCATATGGTTTTTGAAAAAAATAAAAAGGTCCAATACTTTTCTAACAGACCTCGTACATACATATTCGATCTCTACCTCATTTTCTTATGTCTTGTACTGTTACAAGTATTATTATTATTGCTTATCGTTGCACACGCTGTTTGATGAACATTTTCCTCTACTTGCACCCGTCTTGTGTGTTTTTTTAAGAGCTGACGTAACGTGAATTTCTCCTCTGTGAGCTCAATAAAGTTTATCTTATCTATTTCAAAATGAGCAAATATTTGCACAAAAACAATAAAGTTGATCAGTTTGAACATTAAATATCTTGTCTTTGTGGTGTATTCAGTTGAATATAAGTTGAAGAGGATTTGCAAATCATTGTATTCAGTTTTTATTTACATTTCACACAACGGCCCAACTTCATTGGAACTGGGGTTGTATCTTACCATAAAATTACTTTGGTAAAAGTTTAAGTCTCCTTTAAAAATTTCAAACCTCTGTCCCACAGAATAATAAGCCATGAATAATGAGCCACCCATCGATGTGTCAGCGATTATTCAAAGATTGATAAACGTTTTAGGCTAACACGTATCTCCTACTAATAAGGAGCCTCTATGTGCCTCTCTGTACCTCACATGTGCCAGGTATCAGCCTCTAGTGAGCCACGACTGACCTGTTATTTGAGCCCCGTCCAGCCTCAAATGGCTCGTATCGCCGCATCTGAGCCGCGTCAAGCCACATATGATCCATGTAGCACCATGTAATGTGATGTTGGCGCACGTTTAGGCATGGGTTTGGTCCAAACCTCCAGCCCTCCCATGCTTGGGAGGCTCCCACCTGTCTGCCCGAGCAGACACGGTTGGTGTTGCTGAGCAGGGAAGAGCAGCAGGTGGATGTCCTGTTTATGCAGAACTGAAAAAAAATTGAAGTTCTTTTTTAAGACGCAGCCTTTTTCCTGGAAGACCCACACATCTCTGTTAAACACAACAAAAACAACTTTTCAAGCATCACCATCACCAACCACTGCAAAGCAACCAAAGGCATTCTTTGCGCTCTCAAATCCAAAATGCGGCACCACTTTCACGCAGCGAAAATTTCAAATGACATAAATAAAAAGAAACAGCCACGCCAGCCAGTTTTGTCGTTACTGAAGTGTTCCCCTTATGTATGTTAACTCCGATCATGCCCTGGAGTCCAGCAGGAACCAATCTGTGTGGATGTGTGTGTGTGTGCGTGTCAGCGTGTGTGTTTGGAATAGAGCCTTTATTGTCATTGCACATATATGCATACAACAAATGTTGACCTTTGCATTTATCCCATCCTAATTACAGTTAGACCCAATCCAACCACTAGGAGCAGTGGCAGCCACAGTCCAGCGCCCGAGGACCAACTCCAGATGTAGACACTGCCTTGGTCGGGGCGGAGAAAGGAGCAGACCCTAAATAAGCATGTTTTGTTTGGAGTCCAGAGTGCAGATGGCCCCCATTTTCACACTCCACAGTCTTCCTCTTCCTCAGCAGGGGTTCAGATTTAACCTGTTATCTTTTATTGTTTTGTCTTTTAAAGTTGTTGTATGTCAAACACGGCACTTGATGCTGCAGGGGTGAAAGGCTCTTCGAGACATATCCCTGTGTACCAGCTGTAAAGGCCTGTGTATCTCTTCCCGGTACGGTGTACCACTGCGTTCCAGCTTACTTTTACCTCTGCTCCTATCACTGTACTAAATTTATTCACAAAAGAATATCTTTTTCCTACCCTGTCACATGGGAAAGTAATAAGGGGAAGATCCATTGATATTCTTTCCCTCATTAACGTATGACTGGCATCTGTTAGTCTTCACCACTTGCCCAACTGGTGCAACATTACTGATGTAGAGATTGCCTCTCCAACAATATAGAGGTCCAGAGGGCTAAGCTTAAAAGTACTTCTAAAGCTGCTATTGGTGTTGTCCTGAGGACACTTGTGATGCAAAGGCATGCCACTGTTTGAACATGAGTCAGCATAACCCGGGCAGCTCCATGCTCCACTCTGGTCAACCAAAATATCACAGCATAACTTAGTGTAGCGGGGTGAAAGTCCTGGGTCCCAGTTGAAAAGATGTTCCCGCTAGCTTGGCTAACAGGGCGTTCCCCTTTGGCTGACCTGGTAGAGGAACGGTCTTTTGTGCGAGCCGCGTGGGTTCGATCCCCACCGTCGTCCCGGCCACGAAGGTCCTGCTGCTTCAATCTGGTGTCACGAACAGGATGTGGGTCACAGAGTATGCTAACATGCACCTGTGACTTCGGGATGAAGTCAAAAATGGTGGGAAGATGTGTAGTGGGGTGAAAGTCCTGGGTCCCAACTGAAAAGACGTTCCCGCTAGCTTGGCTAACGGGGAGTTCCCCTTTGGCTGACCTGGTAGAGGAACGGTCTTTTGTGCGAGCCGCATGTGTTCGATCCCCACTGTCGTCCCGGCCACGAAGGTCCTGCTGCTTCATTAGCATGTGTCTTACTACCACAGTGTAGATCCATCTCATCACATTGGGACTAACTCCCCATCTTCATCCGACAATACGATGAGACTGTTGTAAACTGAGAATTGTGCTATGACATTTCTCAGTTATGTGTCTCTTCCAGTTAAGTTTGTTATCTAAACAGACACCAGTGAACATAACAGACTCATATAGTCTTTGTTCAATACTTCCCAATTTTGGTAGAACTAGACTGAATTTGGTTCTCTTATTTATGAAGAGGACCATGACTTTTGTGTGGATTCTCAGACAAACTGTTGGACACACACCACTTCTCTACTATCCTGAGAGCATTCTGCATGAGTTCTCAAACAGTCCTCAAACAGAATCCCCCAATGAAGACAACTAAATCATCTGCATACCCTTGGGTGTACAGTCTGAGATTATTTAACTCAGTGAGAAGGTCATCCACAGCATGTAACTGACAATGATGATATAGCCCATCCTTGAGGACACCCAAGCTTCACTGCCATCGTCACGGTACTGTCACCAAGTGAAGTCATTGCCCTTCTACATTGAAGCATGGCAACAATCCATCTGGTGACAGTGCTGTTCACATGTTTGGACTGCAGAGCTACTTTGTTAGAATTAATCAATACATTATCAAATGCTCCCCGAATATCGAGGAAACAACCTAATCTGTACTGTCAATGAGATAGGGTTCTCTCAGTTCTCATAACAAGATCATGCAGGGCAGTCTCTGTGGAGAGCCCTGCTTGATATGCATGTTGCCTTACACTGAATGGTAACCTTTTAAGGACACCATCTATGACATATCTATCAATTAGTCTCTCCAAAACTTTCAAAGGTATGAGGTGAGACTGATAGGTCTAAATGCTTTTGCTTCTTTGTAAGAAGGTTTGCTCAGCTTGAGTAGAAAAATCACCCTGGCTAGTCTCCATGACTGTGAGACTACCCTGATGCCTGATACATCGCAGTTATAGTACTGATTAGCAGACCCAAGCCCTTCTGTAGAAGAGCACAGAAAATCCTATTAATGCCACTAATTTTATATAGGTCAAACAAATTGATTGCCCATTCCACTCTAATTTCATTAACTAACTTACCCACTATAGTCCAGTCTTCCACAGTGGGGGCACAAAGAGGCTCATCCATTGAACGCTCCTCAGTCACCCCTGTGAAGTGTCCCTGGAGCAGATTCTTTAGGACATTCCTCTGGGTGTTTGGAATGCCCTGTGGTGGACAAGCAAACTGCAGGCAATTGACTGGATCCTTACCCAGGATTCAGTACAGTTTAGAGGAGACATTTTGTTCCTCCACCTCTCCACAGAAGGTTCTCCAGGAAAGTCTTTTGCCTGTTTTAATGGCTGCTTTGTAACTATTTCTAGCCTTAAGATATTGTGCCCATCTTTATTCAGATGTTTGATCTCTATATCTGCACCAATTGGCCCTGACTTCTTGCCGGAGTCCTGTTTGCTCTGGTGTCCAGCATGATGGCTTCTTACCAGGCTTCCAGGTCTTCTGCAGGCAAGCCGTCTCATAGGCCATCAGCACAGTCTTCTGTAAACTTCAGTTTCTATATCTTGTACAGTTTTAATTCTGACAATTCTACCCCCCATGAGGGATGCCAGTGTCTTATGATAAAGATCCCAGTCTGTCCCTCTTGGATTTCTATAAGCTGCTATTTCTGTAATTCCTTAGATCTTACACCTCAACAGTTTTTAGAAGAAGTACTCAACCCTTTTATTTCCTGTTAATTATGTATTTTTTAATGTTAATTTACTGTCTTCATGTATTTATAAATTGTTTAGGTTCTTGTTATCATATACAGTGTTGTGGTTAGGGGTCCGGATAGGGACCGGACCATTTCAGGCAATGGACTCAAATGCTGGGAGCACAGATGAGAACGGGATGTGAACAAAAAGAGATTTATTTACAACAAGGAATAAACGAGGAATGAAAGTGCTGAGCTGGTTAGGCTGCCTGCAGAGCTGAGACAGGGCCCGCTTGTAGCGGTGGAAATCTGGGAGTTGCAGTGCACACAGTGCCAGAGTTGGGAGTCTGAGAATGAGCTGGAGTATATAGAGCTGGAACCAGAGCCAGGTGCGATGCAGAGAGCTGAGGACGAGGAACTAGGAGGATGAGGAGAATAGGTGTGAGTGATTGCACTCTTAACACTTGAAGCTGTTAATAACACACAGTTCACTGTAGGCTTAAAGCAGGAACGTTCACTGTTCAGGAATTGATCATAGTTCATGAATTATCCTTAAAGGTCAGAGGTCAGGTGCTGCGTGTCTTATGACGCAATTCCAGTTAAGCAGGATTTGGCTTCAGAAATGACTTGCAAAGTTCTTAATAGGTCAGCATCAGAGTTTATACAGTTCTTGGAACAGTTCTTGAATATAGTTCTTGGTCATGCACAGTCACAAACAGGAGCAGAGTGAGAGTGGGATCTCACAAACTCAGAGTCATGCAGGAACTTAGCTGAATGTGGCAGAGCTGTGTGCTCTGAGGCTGAAAGCAGATGAGTTCCAAAGTGACGTAGTGCTTGGTAGTGGTGTGGAAGCCAGGAGCAGAGCGGCATGGAAGCTGCGCAGGAAGGCGTCTGGAAACATCAAAAGATCAATGAGCTCTAATAAGGAAATTAGAGGTAGCCAGGTCACCTTGAGATGAGCTGCGGGAAGCTCAGACTTCAGAGCACATGGAAGCGGCAGGAATGACGTCGTAACGATCATGGAGAATCAATGTGGAATCTGGTGAGGTCACTGAAACTCTGACATGGTCACAGAAGACTCTGGCATGGTCAAGGAACATTGTGGCAAACACTGAGCTCAGAGCTGGGGTTTAAGTAGCCTGCTCATGATCAGGAGCTTGTGAGCATCAGGTACAAGGAGATGATGAATTTCAGGTCTTCCTTGGCTCTGCAGCACACCACCTGGAAGGGAAACAGATGAACAACACACAAAAAGACAGACAGGGCAAAAGACCAAGGCAGATCACAATATACAGACTCTGATTATTATCATTACTGTTATTATTATCATTATTATCACCTTTATTATGATTATTATTTTATTTTATTATTAGCGCTATTTTTGTCATTTGATTTTTAAATGGATCACAATGGAAATAAGTGTTTTCACTTTCTTGTGTCATCCATGTATTTTTAACATATTTTCATTTATATTATGTACTTACATTGAACTTACTAAATAAAATTATGCAAACATGCACACATGCAAGCTTTTAATATACAGATGGTTTACCCTACTGGAATGGCATGTGAGTCCACAATGTAATTATTAACGTCCATTGCTCAGTGTTAGAAAATTTTCACAGCATTCATTCCTTGACCCAAAATACTCTCAGTTTGAGCTCTGCCCAGTTTGTCCCTGATCAGAGTCGCATGTACGCATGCGTGCACACACAGAGCTTTTTAGCTTTTCTGCATTTTTACCCATGCAAGTGCCTTTATTTTTACACACTCACAAACAGAGATGGTGGTGGAAAACATGAAAAGCACTACAGTTTTCACTTATGGTCAGTGGTGGGCACAGTTCTGCTAATCTGATAACCGATAATTATCGAAGATAATGTTTTCATTATCGGATTAGCTTTTCAGATAACTTTGAAAATCATCATCGGACTAATTATCTTACGATAAGTTTTGGTCCAATAATTTTTAGACTGTTAACGTGGTAAACAAAGCTGAAGAGCTACAAACATATATAAAATTTAAAATCAGCTGAGCACCTACCTGTTAAATGTTTTGCAGCAGATGTGTAGTTCTACCCTCTCCAAACAGAGGAGAGCTGCTTCTAGAAGAAACTGCTCTATCCTCTGTTTCCCCCAAACAAAGATGGCGCCTAGAAATTACGTCACGTGTGACATCATGCCGACTGCGAGAATTCTGTTTTTGCACCATTCATTCTTGACACAACTGCATAGGCATCCCATATATATATATATATATATATATATATATATATATATATATATATATATATATATATATATATATATATATATATACACACATATATATATACACACATATATATATACACATATATATATATACACGAGGTCTGTTAGAAAAGTAACGGACCTTTTTATTTTTTTCAAAAACTATATGGATTTGATTCATATGTTTTTACGTCAGCCAAGCATGAACCTTCGTGCGCATGCGTGAGTTTTTTCACACCTGTCGGTTGTGTCATTCGCCTGTGGGCAGGCTTTAAGTGAGCACTGCTCCACCCCTCTCGTCGTCGTTTCATTGCGAGGAAATGGCGGAATGATTTGGGCTTTTTTCCATCAGAATTTTTTCAGAAACTGTTAGAGACAGGCAGCTGGAAACCATTCGAAAAATTGATCTGGCTTTCTGTGAAAATTTTACGGGCTTCACAGAGAATAAGGAGTGTTACTACAGCTTTAAGGATGGCCCACAATGGCGCACGGCGCGCCGCGCTCCGAGCCGCCATCAAGAGGCAGAAACCACCACATCATTTCTAAACGGATGGCTGTGTGGAGCTGGGACTGTCGTGTGCAATTTCTCTGGTTATCACAAGAGCTGGACATCAGCCATTTTCTGGCAGATTTCACTTTTAACAAGAGATTTTGTCATGGAAAGCCGCGCGGAGGCTTCGCGCGTCACAACCGATTCGCTGATGAAGTGAGACAAAGGAACACCTCCGTTTCGGAGTGCCAGAGGACAAGCCCAGCTCTCCACAATTTCTCTTATACTCACTCGACTGGTAAGCACTGAAAGCCGAGATAGGCATGTCCCAACTTGTCCTCTAACACTCCGAAACGGAGGTGTTCTTTTGTCTCGCTTCATCAGCGAATCGGTCGTGACGCGCGAAGCCTCTGCACAGCTTTCCATGACAAAATCTCTTGTTAAAAGTGAAATCTGCCAGAAAATGGCTGATGTCCAGCTGTTGTGATAACCAGAGAAATTGCACACGACGGTGCCGGCTCCACACAGCCATCCGTTTAGAAATGATGTGTTGGTTTCTGCCTCTCGATGGCGGCTCGGAACGCGGCGCGCCGTGCACCATTGTGGGCCGTCCTTAAAGCTGTAGTAACACTCCTTATTCTCTGTGAAGCCCATAAAATTTTCACAGAAAGCCAGATAAATTTTTCGAATGGTTTCCAGCTGCCTGTCTCTAACAGTTTCTGAAAAGATTCTGATGGAAAAAAAGCCCAAATCATTCCGCCATTTCCTGACAATGAAACAACGACGAGAGGGGTGGAGTAGTGCTCACTCAAAGCCTGCCCACAGGTGAATGACGCAACCGACAGGCGTGAAAAAACTCATGCATGCGCACGAAGGTTCAAGCTTTGCTGACATAAAAACATATGAATCAAATCCATATAGTTTTTGAAAAAAATAAAAAGGTACGATACTTTTCTAACAGACCTCGGATATATATATATATATATATATATATATATATATATATATACACTCAACAAAAATATAAATGCAACACTTTGGTTTTGCTCCCATTTTGT
Source organism: Thalassophryne amazonica (assembly GCF_902500255.1). Classification (NCBI taxonomy): domain Eukaryota; kingdom Metazoa; phylum Chordata; class Actinopteri; order Batrachoidiformes; family Batrachoididae; genus Thalassophryne; species Thalassophryne amazonica. Next base: position 12,582,710 of record NC_047113.1, on the reverse strand, counting down.
ATGAGATGAACTCAAGATCTAAAACTTTTTCCACATACACAATATCACCATTTCCCTCAAATATTGTTCACAAACCAGTCTAAATCTGTGATAGTGAGCACTTCTCCTTTGCTGAGATAATCCATCCCACCTCACAGGTGTGCCATACCAAGACGCTGATTAGACACCATGATTAGTGCACAGGTGTGCCTTAGACTGTCCACAATAAAAGGCCACTCTGAAAGGTGCAGTTTTATCACACAGCACAATGCCACAGATGTTGCAAGATTTGAGGGAGCGTGCAATTGGCATGCTGACAGCAGGAATGTCAACCAGAGCTGTTGCTCGTGTATTGAATGTTCATTTCTCTACCATAAGCCGTCTCCAAAGGCATTTCAGAGAATTTGGCAGTACATCCAACCAGCCTCACAACCGCAGACCACGTGTAACCACACCAGCCTAGGACCTCCACATCCAGCATGTTCACCTCCAAGATCGTCTGAGATCAGCCACTCGGACAACTGCTGAAACAATCGGTTTGCATAAGCAAAGAATTTCTGCACAAACTGTCAGAAACCGTCTCAGGGAAGCTCATCTGCATGCTCGTCGTCCTCATCGGGGTCTCGACCTGACTCCAGTTCGTCGTCGTAACCGACTTGAGTGGGCAAATGCTCACATTCGCTGGCGTTTGGCACATTGGAGAGGTGTTCTCTTCACGGATGAATCCCGGTTCACACTGTCCAGGGCAGATGGCAGACAGCATGTGTGGTGTCGTGTGGGTGAGCGGTTTTCTGATGTCAATGTTGTGGATCAAGTGGCCCATGGTGGCAGTGGGGTTATGGTATGGGCAGGCGTCTGTTATGGACGAAGAACACAGGTGCATTTTATTGATGGCATTTTGAATGCACAGAGATACCGTGACGAGATCCTGAGGCCCATTGTTGTGCCATACATCCAAGAACATCACCTCATGTTGCAGCAGGATAATGCATGGCTCCATGTTGCAAGGATCTGTACACAATTCTTGGAAGCTGAAAATGTCCCAGTTCTTGCATGGCCAGCATACTCACCGGACATGTCACCCATTGAGCATGTTTGGGATGCTCTGGACCGGCGTATACGACAGCATGTACCAGTTCCTGCCAATATCCAGCAACTTCGCACAGCCATTGAAGAGGAGTGGACCAACATTCCACCGGCCACAATTGACAACCTGATCAACTCTATGCGAAGGAGATGTGTTGCACTGCATGAGGCAAATGGTGGTCACACCAGATACTGACTGGTATCCCCCCCCACCCCAATAAAACAAAACTGCACCTTTCAGAGTGGCCTTTTATTGTGGACAGTCTAAGGCACACCTGTGCACTAATCATGGTGTCTAATCAGCATCTTGATATGGCACACCTGTGAGGTGGGATGGATTATCTCAGCAAAGGAGAAGTGCTCACTATCACAGATTTAGACTGGTTTGTGAACAATATTTGAGGGAAATGGTGATATTGTGTATGTGGAAAAAGTTTTAGATCTTTGAGTTCATCTCATACAAAATGGGAGCAAAACCAAAAGTGTTGCGTTTATATTTTTGTTGGGTATATATATATATATATATATATATATATATATATATATATATATATATATATATATATTATTTGCCTCCAAAAGAAGATAATAAGTAATCACATAACAAACAATAAATATAAGTGACAAAAATTAAGATGGAATCAATAACATATTTAAAATACATTTGTCGTGAGGATCAGAACTGGACAATAAAATTCGAACGCTGTCTGTCAGACCATCAAACACAAGACTCGATCTTTTCAAATTTGACCTAACACTGGAGGAATATTTAGGATCAAAAATGTATCGTGGAAAATTAATGTCACGTTTACAACAAATAGAATAGACACCAGACAAAAGTCCCTTCTGACTGGATACGTTAAGATCACAATAAGACAAATTCAATAAGGGCCCTTAGTGATTTTCCAGTCAGGCGGGGATTTGAACCCATGATCTTCTGGACTCAAGCCCCCCTCTTCATATATATATATATATATATATATATATATATATATATATATATATATATATATATATATATATATATATATATATCTATATATCTGAAGAGGCTTTAGTTCTCTTTCTCATTTTAATAAGTAAGATTAATAGCAGCTGACAAAAAAGAAAAATCATGATATTTTAATTTCTGAGATGCACCAGCACAATGAAAAAAAAAATATAATAAATAATAACCTTATGCTCGTGTAGTTGTAGTTCCTCACAGTTACCAGTAGGTGTCACTACAGTAACGGTGTGTCGCCTGTGTCCATTGCATCCGCTAGGTGGCAGCTCTGTACCAGGATTTCCTCCTCCCAGGTTGTCGAAACAACAAACCGAACTACGGAGCGAGCGGGGTGAGAGAACGTCCGAAGCCGCCTCTGACCGCGACTTTTAAACTCTTTTTTTCAGCGGGATTCCGACGAAGGCCTTTTAAAGAATACCATAAGTTACAATTCGGACGGGACTACATTTGACAAGAAGGTAAGTTAGGTGTAAAATGGCGGAGATCTGTGTGGAAGTTAGTTGATTTGTATTTTACTGAGAGCTGGAGCGCCGCTGATCGCAGAACACTTATGTGCTAGCTCCGCCGTACGTGGACACTTCGCGCGGTAGCAAGCTGCGTTTAGCGTGGGTACACAAAACGCTTGGTTCTTCGCCCAAAGGCGATTAAAATTGTTTTATGTGACTTAGTTACACTTTATGTATTTGTAAACAAAGTGTTTGTTGCTTATGCAATACGGTAGTGGAACTCCCGAGGCAAGATGGAGGACGCAAGGACGTGATGTTTTTTTTTTGTAGTGTTAGCCTTAGCTGTTAGCATTGCTAACTAGCTGTACTTTTCCTTTTGCTAAGTTAGTTAATTGCTGCGTGTCCATCGCTCTTACTTCCGTTATCAAAGCCACGCACGGGACACGACTAATACTCCTACGTGAGGTAGTTATTTTACTGTTAAACATGAGTGGCAAACGTTGTTGTGCATTAGCTTGCAATTAGCTTTGGCTGGTACAGTAGGGCTTGCGTTGTTTTGTTTTTAGTCTTCTTGTGTGGCCATTAACGCAGCAGTTCACAGGACCATCTCCTCTCCACTTCGGAACATCGCAGGCTGGTTTTATAGGAGTAGAAACAGCGTCAGGTGAGTTCTGATGAGAAGACGCCAGAGTCTTCGGTTGTTGGCTAATTGAGCGAGCACCGATAGCGCACCGGTGTCAATTTTGACAGGAGCCGACGCACAGCCGAGCTGTGTCGGCGTGCTTGGAGGGGACTGGTCCGCGGAAGCGTGGTGTAGCCGACTTCGTGGAAACCACTCTTATTTCACATTTTGTTATGATCGACTGTGGCCTTGCCTGGTTTTGCGTTGACAACTATACCACATACCCTGCCGGATTTGGCGCCACTTTTTTCCCCAGCCATCTACACCCATAAAAATTCAGTTGTCTGATCTTGTAAATTCCCTTTATCCACCAAACGGGCGCATTAAAAGTTGTTGGATCCAAAAGTAACACGGTTAAGTTACGTTTGACAGCGTCATATGTTGTGCATTGTATGTATCGGGAGTTTTTTTATGCGTTGTGGTTTCAAAACAATAAGTTTGGCTTGGTCAAACTTTACTCATGGTACATCGATCCGATTATGTTTCAAGGTGTTGTGAGGCAGGGAATCTACTGATTTTACCTATGATATGCGTTAAGAATTTTTTTTTTAATTTACTGAACAGCAGTCACTGTTATAGTTTCGTTTTTGATAATAAATGCTGCTGTCACTGTATGTAGTAGGACTGAAATGTCCACCTAGAACAGGTACTTCAGTTTGTGCAAGGTACTTCCCCCCTTCTTTTTTTTTTTCTTTTATTAAGTAGCATTTCATTCCTTCTTATTATGATAAATATTTTTATTTTTGGCTTTGAATCCTGGGCAAAATAAGCATTACTATCAATTATTTCTGCTTCTCCTGGATTGTGTGTCACTAATTTGCACATTACAAAGATTGCAATAGTTTGTGGCCTACAGGATCTTGTTGATGTTGATGGTTTCTTTTGATTGGTTGAGGTATGTATATGGGGCGGATAGAGCAGTGCCATATTTGGCCACTGAACTCCAGTCTGCCTCATGTGATGTTTGCTAACCAAAGGGAGAAGCAGAACAGAGAGCCAATGATTAGACAGCTGAGTCTGACAGGAGCATTTGTGTCCGCCCCTTGTTACCATGTGAAACTTTTTTCCCCCTTCTGAATGGCATCAAAGAGACATTTACCTACTCTAGTGTGTGTGATTTCCTCAAACGTGTACACAATTAATCTTTACTGTCACTGCATTTTTTCTGCCGTATTGGTAATGTACAAATCTGTGTGCCTGTTATTGTTTTCTGTTGTAGGTTATATGCAACTTTTGTGTTGCACTTTTTCAAGGATCTCAAGTCAGCAATAAGTTGAAGTTGTTCAGAAGATGTTACAGAAATGATAGCGGCACCAGAAATACCACCAGAGTACGCCTACGCACAGTAAGTGAAAACTTTTTAAAATTACTACTAATGTTGAAAGAATTTTGTTTTAATTGCCATCTGTGTCTACCAGGGATACAGACACCCGATTCTCTTCAGACACAGACTTCTCTGAGGATCCTGATGGAAGGGGTGCAAACTCAGCTAAAGGAAAGGTATAAAAATAACTCTCTTTAGTCTAAGTTGCAGCAACCTGATCAATAGCGATATTGTGATTTCTTAATTGCGTGACATTTAGTATATGTATAAATTTATGCAAGAACTGCATGTTTTATCATGTCACATAATAGCTATCACAGTGTCTTCTGAAAGTGTCAGTGGCTAGCAGCATGGCCTATAAGTGCTTTTTGTATGCCTACAAGCTTCCTGCCACCCAGTGCGTAATAGACGTTTTCAAAATTGAGCATTTATATTCTAGACTTTGAAGCATAAATTATGATATTTTACCTGAGTGAACCTCACAAAACTCACTTTTATAACAAGTCAGATAGTCATTCAGTTTATATACACACTTGCTCCAGTCAAGGGTTACGGTGGTGGTGGTGGGGGGGTGCGCAGGCTGGAGCCTGTACCAGCAGTCATACAGCATAAGGCAAGGTACACCCTGCATAGGACGCCAGTCGATCACAGGGCCACATATAGACAGACAACCACACCTACAGTTTAAAGTTTTCAATTCACCTAACATCCATGACTTTGGAAGTGGGAGGAAGCTGGAACACTCGGAGGGAACCCATGCGAACACAGGGTGTAACATGCATACTTAACACATTGAAAAGGCCAAGGTGGGAAGTGATCCCATGACCTTGCTGTGAGACAACACTGCTAACCATTAAGCCACCATGCTGCCCCAAGTTAGATGCATTTATCAAAACAAGTTTTAGACCTGCGTCAACTAGTAAAACCCTTCTAAACCTTTTAGATGCTCTTATGCTGTTTAATTGTACATTTTGATCATTTTAAGTCTGGAAAACCCCAGTTTTAGACTAGCAGTCTGCCAGGCCAATTTAATGGTAGGGAAAAACAGAGCCTTCTGTGTCACCGCCCCACTCCCTCTTTCCTGCTCTGCTACTGTGGCACACACTGAGCTGCAAACAGTCAAGTACATCAGTATTTGTGCAGTGACACGATTTTTTTATTTTTCTTATGTATACCACCATAATGAAATGGAAATGACACAATCGATTGAAGTGTGGACTTTCAGCTTTATTTCAAGGGGTTTAACAAAAAATTGCACTAGCTATTAAGAATTGATGGGCATTTTTATGTGTAGTCCCTCTACTTTGAGATATCAAAAGTGTTTAGACAAGTTAATGTAAGAATTATGGTAAATATTTTGAAGAAAATACTTTGCAATCAGTGACTGCCCAAAGTGTGGACCCCATGGACGTCACCGAATACTGGGTGTCCTCCCTTCAGGTGCTTTGCTGGGCCTTTATTGCAGCTTCCTGCAGTTGGTGTTTCTTTATGGATCTTTGTGTCTACAGTTTTGTTTTCAGGAACTGGAAATAATGCTCTATTCAGTTGATATTTAGATGAGTGAGTTGGCAGTTAAAGATATTCAAATTCTTTGTCTTGAGAAGCTCTTGTGTTGTTTTGACAATATATTTTGGCTTTTAACTGCACTGTCAAGTGCTGTCTGATCAGTCAGCCTTTGCTTGAATATGAGTAGATGGAATAGCTCTACACACTGTTACTTCCATCAGCAATCAAATCATACGTAAACAATTGTGTCCCAGTTCCACTCTCAGCTAAACACATCCATGCCATAATGCTGCTTCCACCATGTTTGACAGCTGATGTGTTATTTGTCACATCATGACCTTATTTCCTTTTCCATCCTCTTTTTCTGTTTTACAAGTTAAACTTGGTTTCATCTTTCTAAAAAAAAAATTGGTTACAGAACATGCAGATTTTATACGGTGTTTTTAGGCAAAGTCTAATTAGGCATTCCTGTTCTTTTGTGTTACCGGTGATTTGCACCTTGTTGTGAACCCTCTGTATTTAGACTCATGAAGGTGTTTTTTATTGTAGAGTATGGCAATAATACACCAACTTCCTCCAGTGTTCTTGACTAGATGTGAAGATTTTTTTGACACCACCTAAAGAATTCTGCCATCTTCTACTTTAGTTGTCTTCTGTGGTCGTCCAGGTGTTTTGTTTAGTTCACCAGTGGATTCTTTGTTTTTAAAAATGTGCTAAATTGTTGATTTGACAACTACTAAAGGTTTTTTTTTATAGTGCCAAATCACTGCTTCCTTCACTTGTTAGCATGTCTCTGGACTTCATAGGGAGAGTCCCAATAAACAGCTACCAAATGCAATTCAAATTCAACAGTTGGAATCTATTCCAGATGTTTTATTTGTTTAATTTGCTATGAGACATCAGGTCACGCCTGACCATAAAATTACTTGTCAATTGGCTAATTCCTTATGGCCCCAGAAAATGAAAGGACTATGTATGTATGTCTGTAAATATTTAATGCAACATTAAATATAATATGCAATATTTTTGTTAAATCTGAGTCATCATTACAGTGCTCAAATTTCTGTTCAATTTTGGTGGTATAAAGAGATAAATTGTCAAAATTGTCACTATCCACATGCTTATGTACCAAGCTGTATGTAAAGCATTTTTTTTTTTTTGGTTTTGTTTTCTTTGTGCATCATTTTGAAAGGAATTCCAGGTAATTGTAGCTGTTTACTGTTAAACCAGGAATATTTTTCTGAAATGGAATTTCACAGCAAATGCAGCTCTGTGTTTTGAGTGTGTGGTAGCAGCTGTACCTCTGAGAAGTTGCTCTCAGTCAAAGAGAACAGGGATGCACATTAGCTCTGTACAATCACCTTTCCAGATTTTCTTTTTTCTTCTTTTTTATGTTGGTGAAACATCACATATGTCTAAATGGTAGATGTCATGGAGTGGCTCAAAATATTACAAATTACAGAAGTGTGGTATTGTTTTGAGTGAGAAGGTCAAAGATATTTATACTTATAACACTTGGATTTGACCTGTAACAGTTTAGGGGGAAAGCCAACCCAAACCCACACAATTTGTTTTACATGCACCACATATTAAACAACACAGACTCATGCACAACAATCAACATGAAAGTTATTCTAATGCCATAAAATAAGCTGTTCATTGTTTCAGCAGTAATATGTGATTTATAGTTGTTAAGTGTAATGATTCATCAAAGCTACATATCCAGTTTTTGTCAAATATGTCTTCATATCTAGAATTAATATGCCATTCCTCATTATGTTCTGTTCTAGGGTGGAAAGAAAGGAAAGAAGACAACAGTGGAGAAAGGCAAAGGAGGGAAGGGAACAGGCCGGATAAATGGCCACCACCAGGAGAATGGCATGGAAAACATGATGCTGTTTGAGGTGGTGAGGCTGGGAAGGAGTGCAATGCAGGTATAAATAGTACAGTACATGTGTAAACCTTGAAAATGGCAAAACATGGTGTGTTTTTTTTTTATAACAAACCTTTACAGTCACAGCAAGAAATCAATGTTTTACATTTCTCTTCATTACTGTCTTCTTAAGTTGTGTATATTTTCACTCTTGTAGTCTGTTGTTGATGACTGGATTGAGTCTTACAAGCAAGACAGAGATGTGGCTCTGCTCGATCTCATCAATTTCTTCATCCAGTGCTCGGGATGTAAAGGTATGAGAGTCCATCTGCAAAGGTACACTCATCTGAGCCCCTTAAAGGGATTGCAGAAAGTGTTTGATGTAGGCATGAGGCTGTCTGAAATATTGTTGATGTGATAGCTTTACGCAAAAAAAAGAAGAATAATGCAGTATTTGTATCACAATGTTTTTTTCCCCCTCTCCGTATTTGACATTGGTATTTGTCACTGTGATTTCATAATGCATGTTTGAAGAGTATCCTGACAATGAGTGAAAGCGAAAGAAACTAGATGGTTCCTTTGTTAAACGGTTGTCTTTTATTGTGCTTTAATTTGGGAAGCACTTTGTATATATGGTTAGAAAGTACTGCACAAGGGGTGCATGCCAAGGGTTTTATTGTGAAAGTCAGGATAGGATGTGTCTATCTCCAAGTGGAATGCTTGATGGTGACTTCATTGCAGCAGAGTTTTACTCTGTTCACAACAGTGCTTCCGTGTTTTTATGTTCAATCAATTTATTTTTTCATTTGAGACCCATTGTAATACATATGTTCATAGATAACTTTAAAATGTTACCGGAAGTATCAGCACAACGATAACCCTCAATATTTATTTGTTTGTTGTTAGATATCACACCAGACCTATTTTAGAGATCAAAACAAAGCTTCCCTTCTTGTCACTCCTCCCCTACCCTTCCTCCACCCCCTCCTTGAACAGAAGGAATGTCAGTTGGAGCCTCTAACAGGTCCGAAGGTTCTGATCCACAATTTTTCACTTTCGTTCTGATCCCGATACCTGAATTTGGATATCTACCGATACTTTTCTGATCCGATACCAGAGCTCTGTTTGCTTTAATACACTCAACAAAAATATAAATGCAACACTTTTGGTTTTGCTCCCATTTTGTATGAGATGAACTCAAAGATCTAAAACTTTTTCCACATACACAATATCACCATTTCCCTCAAATATTGTTCAAAAACCAGTCTAAATCTGTGATACTGAGCACTTCTCCTTTGCTGAGATAATCCATCCCACCTCACAGGTGTGCCATATCAAGATGCTGATTAGACACCATGATTAGTGCACAGGTGTGCCTTAGACTGTCCACAATAGAAGGCCACTCTGAAAGGTGCAGTTTTGTTTTATTGGGGGGGGGGGGATACCAGTCAGTATCTGGTGTGACCACCATTTGCCTCATGCAGTGCAGCACATCTCCTTCGCATAGAGTTGATCAGGTTGTCAATTGTGGCCTGTGGAATGTTGGTCCACTCCTGTTCAATGGCTGTGCGAAGTTGCTGGATATTGGCAGGAACTGGTACACGCTGTCATATACGCCAGTCCAGAGCATCCCAAACATGCTCAATGGGTGACATGTCCAGTGAGTATGCCGGCCATGCAAGAACTGGGATATTTTCAGCTTCCAAGAATTGTGTACAGATCCTTGCAACACGGGGCCGTGCATTATCCTGCTGCAACATGAGGTGATGTTCTTGGATGTATGGCACAACAATGGGCCTCAGGATCTCGTCACGGTATCTCTGTGCATTCAAAATGCCATCAATAAAGTGCACCTGTGTTCTTCGTCCATAACAGACGCCTGCCCATACCATAACCCCATCACCACCATGGGACACTCGATCCACAACATTGACATCAGAAAACCGCTCACCCGCACGACGCCACACACGATGTCTGCCATCTGCCCTGAACAGTGTGAACCGGGATTCATCCGTGAAGAGAACACCTCTCCAACGTGCCAAACGCCAGCGAATGTGAGCATTTGCCCACTCAAGTTGGTTACGACGACAAACTGGAGTCAGGTCAAGAACCCGATGAGGACGACGAGCATGCAGATGAGCTTCCCTGAGACGGTTTCTGACAGTTTGTGCAGAAATTCTTTGGTTATGCAAACTGATTGTTTCAGCAGCTGTCCGAGTGGCTGGTCTCAGATGATCTTGGAGGTGAACATGCTGGATGTGGAGGTCCTGGGCTGGTGTGGTTACGCGTGGTCTGCGGTTGCGAGGCTGGATGTACTGCCAAATTCTCTGAAACGCCTTTGGAGACGGCTTATGGTAGAGAAATGAACATTCAATACACGAGCAACAGCTCTGGTTGACATTCCTGCTGTCAGCATGCCAATTGCACGCTCCCTCAAATCTTGCGACATCTGTGGCATTGTGCCTGGAGACAGTGAAGTGGCTAACTTTTTAGCACACATTTTCAGCAACAATTCAGTTATTATTATTTTTATTTTTTTTTTGGAAAATCCGTGCTTGACAAACAGACAATTTGAACCAGAGAGCTGGGCAGAAATTTGTCACTAACCACAGCAAGAACACTGCGGAAGAGTGCTCTCTCAAACAGCCCGGCTTCAAAAACCTCCCTCTCCTCCTCCTCCTCCCACTTGGCAGTAAACAAGCAGAGAGCAAACAACAGCAGTTGAGAGGATTCACAGTGGCTCTTCTCCAGTATCTGAAAATGTCAAGGGTTGTATGGGTATTTTCCGATACATGAATTACGTTTGTACAAGTAAGGTTAGACCTTACTTGTGTGAAGCGCCTTGAGGCAACTCTGTTGTGATTTGGAGCTATATAAATTAAAATAAATTGAATTATATTGGAACCCTATACTGATCCAGGATCGGATCGGTCCCATCCCATTGTATGGATTGTACTCCACCCATAGCCTCTGAATTTGAGGTATATTTCTGGAAAGTTGCTGACATTTGCCACCTTGAAAAAAAATAAATGGCTATGTAGTGAGTACTGCTGTCTCTTTATAATGGTAGAGAAGTGCAAGGGTTTTATAGGGTGGCAGTCTCATACAGTAAATGTGCATGCATGGCCAGACGGTAGGAGACATGAAGACTCATAGCACAGGGGGAATGTTGCTTTATTCACTGCACTCACTAAGTCTTTATGTGGAAAATATTTGTTAGTTGCTGTATTAATGTGTAAAATGTCATTTATTGCACCTTCAAATTTTTGCTCCCGGTGTGTAGTGAAAGCCGATGGCAGCACCCTAACATCGGTGTGTGTGTGTGTTTGTGTAAATGGGTGAATGCGAGGCATCATTGTAAAGGGCTTTGAGTGTCTGATCCAGATGGAAAAGTGCTATATAAATGCAGTTCATTTACCATTTTATTGACCGATAAGATTTGTTAAAATTGTGCATCTCAAAAAATAACATTGCCTTAAATTCAGCTGTGGTTCATCTTCAGCCCTGGTATTTTTCCGGCCTGAGCAGGATTTCCGGCTTTTGGATCCGGATATATGCAGCGGAGGCGACAGGTTGCCATTTAATCCCTATGGAAGGACACGTTGTGGATATGTAGTGATGTGGAGTTGTCTGTCTGGAGTTTATACTTGACATGGACATGTCCTGTCTCTGGCAATCAGCCTGTGAGCAGGACTTATGTCCCTTTTGTCTTTTATTTAACACAATTAGGACAGAGGAAGTGCAGCAGCAGCTGGTGTTTTGGTTTTTTTGTTTTTCCCCACGTGTGCACGCGCGAACGAATCATTCATGAAGATCATTTTATTAATTACACAGATGTATAAAACAAATGGTGACTGCTTTATAACACAATTATGACAGTTTGAGGGGGAGGAAGTGCAGCAGCAGACTGTTTTTTTTTTTTTTTTTTTTTTTTTGTGCACGCGCGAAGGAATCGTCCGTGAAGATAATTTTATTAATTACACAGATGTACGAGGTCTGTTAGAAAAGTATCGGACCTTTTTATTTTTTTCAAAAACCTGATGGATTTGAATCACATGTTGGCATGAGCCAACCTTGAACCTTCGTGAGCATGCGTGAATTTTTTCACGCCTGTCGATTGCGTCATTTCCTGGTAAGCAGCCATTGTGTGAGGTGTGTGTCGTGCACTCTGCGTTTTTTCATTCCAAAGAAAAAGACGGAACGACTGGAGCAGCGTTATTGCATCAAATTTTGCCAGAAGCTGGGCGACAGCTAGGTGGAAACCATTCGGATTATTCAGACGGCTTTCGGTGACGATCCTATGGGCATCACACAGATTAAGGAGCGGTACAACCAGTTTAAAGACGGCCGCACAACGGTGGAGAGCGAGCCACGCTCCGGTCGGCCATCAACATGCTGAAATGACCAGATCATTTCCAAAGTGAACGCTGTGGTGATGCGGGACCGTCGTGTGACTATCCGAAAAATTGCAGAAGAGGTGGACATCAGCACTTTTTCGGCACATTCCACTGTGACAGAAGATTTGGCCATGAAAAGAGTTGCAGCAAAATTCATGCCGATGGCTTCGGCACGAAGCTTCTGACGGAGCAAAAGCACCACCGTGTTGAAGTCTCACAGGACATGCTGTGACATGCTCACCTCTTCCACAATTTCTCGGATAGTCACACGACTGAAAAGCCACCGAAAGCTGTCTGGTGGAAGAGGTGGGCATCATTTTTTGGAGTCCAGCGTGTCCTGTGAGAATTCAACACGGAGGTGCTTTTGCTCCGTTACCAGCTTCGTGCCGAAGCCATCGGCATGAATTTCGCTGCAACTCTTTTCATGGCCAAATCTTCTGTCACAGTGGAATGTGCCGAAAAAGGTGCTGATGTCCACCTCTTCCGCAATTTCTCGGATAGTCACACGATGGTCCCGCATCACCACAGCTTTCACTTTGGAAATGATCTGGTCATTTCAGCATGTTGATGGCCGCCCAGAGCGTGGCTCGCTCTCCACCGTTGTGCGGCCGTCTTTAAACCGGTTGTACTGCTCCTTAATCTGTGTGATGCTCCTAGCATCGTCACCGAAAGCCGTCTGAATAATCCGAATGGTTTCCACCTGGCTGTCGCCCAGTTCCTGGCAAAATTTAATGCAGTCGCGCTGCTCCAGTCGTTCCGCCATTTTCCTTGCAAAGAAAATCTGATGAGAGACTACACACTACAAGCAAATGACGCAATCGACAGGCGTGAAAAAATTCACACATGCGCACTAAAGTTCAAGGTTGGCTCATGCAACCACACGTGATTCAAATCCATCAAGTTTTAAAAAAAAATAAAAAGGTCCGATACTTTTCTAACAGACCTCGTATAATAAAACAAATGGTGACTGGTTTATAACACAATTATGACAGAGTTTGAGGGGATGGTCCACGAATGACGTTTAGCGCCAGGAAATATACCCTGTTCTTTGTTTAATAAGAGCCGCGAAATATACCCTATTCTTTCTTTAATAACACGATTTTTCATTGGTCTTGCTCGATGTGATAGCCAATCATTGAACGTGTTTTAATGTGGCTCCATCTGTACCAGAACAAAAATCTTTTCTTAGCATTTTGCAGGCGCCTGTTAGACAAAGAGATCAAATTCAATCAATCAATCAATCAATTTTTATATAGCGCCAAATCACAACAAACAGTTGCCCCAAGGCGCTTTATATTGTAAGGCAAGGCCATACAATAATTATGTAAAACCCCAACGGTCAAAACGACCCCCTGTGAGCAAGCACTTGGCTACAGTGGGAAGGAAAATCTCTTTTAACAGGAAGAAACCTCCAGCAGAACCAGGCTCAGGGAGGGGCAGTCTTCTGCTGGGACTGGTTGGGGCTGAGGGAGAGAACCAGGAAAAAGACATGCTGTGGAGGGGAGCAGAGATCGATCACTAATGATTAAATGCAGAGTGGTGCATACAGAGCAAAAAGAGAAAGAAACAGTGCATCATGGGAACCCCCCAGCAGTCTACGTCTATAGCAGCATAACTAAGGGATGGTTCAGGGTCACCTGATCCAGCCCTAACTATAAGCTTTAGCAAAAAGGAAAGTTTTAAGCCTAATCTTAAAAGTAGAGAGGGTGTCTGTCTCCCTGATCTGAATTGGGAGCTGGTTCCACAGGAGAGGAGCCTGAAAGCTGAAGGCTCTGCCTCCCATTCTACTCTTGCAAACCCTAGGAACTACAAGTAAGCCTGCAGTCTGAGAGCGAAGCGCTCTATTGGGGTGATATGGTACTATGAGGTCCCTAAGATAAGATGGGACCTGATTATTCAAAACCTTATAAGTAAGAAGAAGAATTTTAAATTCTATTCTAGAATTAACAGGAAGCCAATGAAGAGAGGCCAATATGGGTGAGATATGCTCTCTCCTTCTAGTCCCCGTCAGTACTCTAGCTGCAGCATTTTGAATTAACTGAAGGCTTTTTAGGGAACTTTAAGGACAACCTGATAATAATGAATTACAATAGTCCAGCCTAGAGGAAATAAATGCATGAATTAGTTTTTCAGCATCACTCTGAGACAAGACCTTTCTGATTTTAGAGATATTGGGTAAATGCAAAAAAGCAGTCCTACATATTTGTTTAATATGCGCTTTGAATGATATATCCTGATCAAAAATGACTCCAAGATTTCTCACAGTATTACTAGAGGTCAGGGTAATGCCATCCACAGTAAGGATCTGGTTAGACACCATGTTTCTAAGATTTGTGGGGCCAAGTGCAATAACTTCAGTTTTATCTGAGTTTAAAAGCAGGAAATTAGAGGTCATCCATGTCTTTATGTCTGTAAGACAATCCTGCAGTTTAGCTAATTGGTGTGTGTCCTCTGGCTTCATGGATAGATAAAGCTGGGTATCATCTGCGTAACAATGAAAATTTAAGCAATACCGTCTAATAATACTGCCTAAGGGAAGCATGTATAAAGTGAATAAAATTGGTCCTAGCACAGAACCTTGTGGAACTCCATAATTAACTTTAGTCTGTGAAGAAGATTCCCCATTTACATGAACAAATTGTAATCTATTAGACAAATATGATTCAAACCACCGCAGCGCAGTGCCTTTAATACCTATGGCATGCTCTAATCTCTGTAATAAAATTTTATGGTCAACAGTATCAAAAGCAGCACTGAGGTCTAACAGAACAAGCACAGAGATGAGTCCACTGTCCGAGGCCATAAGAAGGTCATTTGTAACCTTCACTAATGCTGTTTCTGTACTATGATGAATTCTAAAACCTGACTGAAACTCTTCAAATAGACCATTCCTCTGCAGATGATCAGTTAGCTGTTTTACAACTACCCTTTCAAGAATTTTTGAGAGAAAAGGAAGGTTGGAGATTGGCCTATAATTAGCTAAGATAGCTGGGTCAAGTGATGGCTTTTTAAGTAATGGTTTAATTACTGCCACCTTAAAAGCCTGTGGTACATAGCAAACTAACAAAGATAGATTGATCATATTTAAGATCGAAGCATTAAATAATGGTAGGGCTTCCTTGAGCAGCCTGGTAGGAATGGGGTCTAATAAACATGTTGATGGTTTGGATGAAGTAACTAATGAAAATAACTCAGACAGAACAATCGGAGAGAAAGAGTCTAACCAAATACCGGCATCACTGAAAGCAGCCAAAGATAACAATACGTCTTTGGGATGGTTATGAGTAATTTTTTCTCTAATAGTTAAAATTTTGTTAGCAAAGAAAGTCATGAAGTCATTACTAGTTAAAGTTAATGGAATACTCAGCTCAATAGAGCTCTGACTCTTTGTCAGCCTGGCTACAGTGCTGAAAAGAAACCTGGGGTTGTTCTTATTTTCTTCAATTAGTGATGAGTAGAAAGATGTCCTAGCTTTATGGAGGGCTTTTTTATAGAGCAACAGACTCTTTTTCCAGGCTAAGTGAAGATCTTCTAAACCAGTGAGACGCCATTTCCTCTCCAACTTACGGGTTATCTGCTTTAAGCTACGAGTTTATGAGTTATACCACGGAGTCAGGCACTTCTGATTTAAAGCTCTCTTTTTTAGAGGAGCTACAGCATCCAAAGTTGTCTTCAATGAGGATGTAAAACTATTGACGAGATACTCTATCTCACTTACAGAGTTTAGGTAGCTACTCTGCACTGTGTTGGTATATGGCATTAGAGAACATAAAGAAGGAATCATATCCTTAAACCTAGTTACAGCGCTTTCTGAAAGACTTCTAGTGTAATGAAACTTATTCCCCGCTGCTGGGTAGTCCATCAGAGTAAATGTAAATGTTATTAAGAAATGATCAGACAGAAGGGAGTTTTCAGGGAATACTGTTAAGTCTTCTATTTCCATACCATAAGTCAGAACAAGATCTAAGATATGATTAAAGTGGTGGGTGGACTCATTTACTTTTTGAGCACAGCCAATAGAGTCTAATAATAGATTAAATGCAGTGTTGAGGCTGTCATTCTCAGCATCTGTGTGGATGTTAAAATCGCCCACTATAATTATCTTATCTGAGCTAAGCACTAAGTCAGACAAAAGGTCTGAAAATTCACAGAGAAACTCACAGTAACGACCAGGTGGACGATAGATAATAACAAATAAAACTGTTTTTTGGGACTTCCAATTTGGATGGACAAGACTAAGAGTCAAGCTTTCAAATGAATTAAAGCTCTGTCTGGGTTTTTGATTGAAGAATTGAAGAAAGAGATTTAGTGGATATGATTTTGACCAGTGTAGCCGATTGCCATAAGTAGTATTTTATGTTTTTTATCAATGTAGTTTAAAGAGGCCTTAGTAAAAGGATTAAGCTTCCATGACGAGTGTTTGATAAATTTCAAAATTCAAATTGCTTACGAATTTTGGCATTTCGAAAATAAAATGCTTAGCTCATGTTGTAAGTTAATAACATTCATTTATTGAAATGTACCCCGCCTCACGCCCTATGACTTCTGGGATAGGCTCCAGCCCCCCGCGACCCATAACTGGGTTAAGCGGTAGATGAATGAATGAATAATTATTTTCACATATTTGAAACTCAGAGTGGATGCGAACCCAACCCTTTTCATTTTCTGCCTTGCTTTTCTTTCCACACTGATGTTCACTTAGACTGGTCTGTTGAATAAACTATAAAATAATTGCACCGAAAATATGAGCCCAGCAGCAACAGTGTTCAGTAATGGTAGTATGTAGACAAAACCTGCAGATGTTAGGGGAACCTCTGCCCAATTTTTGTTTGTGGTTATTTTATTTTTGCTTGTGGTTATTTTATTTTTGCTTTAGAAACATGACTGAATCTATGGAGATCACTGTGGCAAATGTCTGTAACTTGCCCAAAGAAAGGTGGGCAATTCCCTTAAACATGTCCCAGAGGTGACAATGGGAACAATAAGACAATATTTAGTAGAGAACATTGGCTCCGGCAGCTGTAATCCTGTATGCACTGTGCGCCCATTTTTTTCTTTCATTGCTTTCGAGACAATCCTTTAATATATCAACAATAAAAATAGCTTAATATTTTTCAGACATTTAGAAACCGTAAAAGGTGCGCTGTCAGCAGCTGAACTTGACCTCACCTCTCAGACTTTGTCCCTGATCTCGGATGTCCCGGGGTTGCTCAGCTTGCTTTTTGTCTCTCCCAGCAGCTTATTGTGCACTTATTTATTTTATTAAATATAACAATAGGAGTGTAGGAATGACAATCCAGCTCTTATGTACATGTGGCAACAGGTAGATGATTAAAAAGATTATACTTGTATAAAGAGCTGTTCCGGAAGGCAGAATTCATGTTGTGGATCAGCTGCAGCTGGTGGAATAACCGCACGAGTCAGTGCGCGGCTTTCACACGCACTGATCAATTTACTGATCTGATATATCATTATCATCTTTACACTTATATGTATACCCCCTTTTGACAGTTTTCTGTTATAAATCAATATATATGGCTTAGTAACATAATCCAGTGATAGAGCAGCACCACGGCACACCAGAGGTTTTTTTTTTTTTTTTAATTGGAGCAAGACGGAGTGCGCAGCGTGTCGTCAGACATTGAGGGTTCTGATGATGGAGACAATCCCTCTTTTGTTTTGGACGAGGAACCAGAACAGGTGGTCCCACCGATGTGCGCACAGATATCCACAGCTTCTGTTTGCAGTTTCTCCAGACACTCAGGCGCTATGAGTTCCATCCCAGTGCTGAGTCCTGGAACTCAGAGATATAGACACACACACTGCTGCAGCTGTGGCTACAGGTGCGCTTCGTTTAAAGCGTCAAGAGCAGTGTTAGGTTTGGTTTGGTTTAGTTCATGGGTTACAGTTCTCCGTCACCACGATGGATTTCCGTCATTTGGAAAATTTAACCACACATACGCGCACATGGTGGCTTTTTAGGGAACTTTTAGGACAACCTGATAATAATGAATTACAATAGTCCAGCCTAGAGGAAATAAATGCATGAATTAGTTTTTCAGCATCACTCTGAGACAAGACCTTTCTGATTTTAGAGATATTGGGTAAATGCAAAAAAGCAGTCCTACATATTTGTTTAATATGCGCTTTGAATGATATATCCTGATCAAAAATGACTCCAAGATTTCTCACAGTATTACTAGAGGTCAGGGTAATGCCATCCACAGTAAGGATCTGGTTAGACACCATGTTTCTAAGATTTGTGGGGCCAAGTACAATAACTTCAGTTTTATCTGAGTTTAAAAGCAGGAAATTAGAGGTCATCCATGTCTTTATGTCTGTAAGACAATCCTGCAGTTTAGCTAATTGGTGTGTGTCCTCTGGCTTCATGGATAGATAAAGCTGGGTATCATCTGCGTAACAATGAAAATTTAAGCAATACCGTCTAATAATACTGCCTAAGGGAAGCATGTATAAAGTGAATAAAATTGGTCCTAGCACAGAACCTTGTGGAACTCCATAATTAACTTTAGTCTGTGAAGAAGATTCCCCATTTACATGAACAAATTGTAATCTATTAGACAAATATGATTCAAACCACCGCAGCGCAGTGCCTGTAATACCTATGGCATGCTCTAATCTCTGTAATAAAATTTTATGGTCAACAGTATCAAAAGCAGCACTGAGGTCTAACAGAACAAGCACAGAGATGAGTCCACTGTCCGAGGCCATAAGAAGGTCATTTGTAACCTTCACTAATGCTGTTTCTGTACTATGATGAATTCTAAAACCTGACTGAAACTCTTCAAATAGACCATTCCTCTGCAGATGATCAGTTAGCTGTTTTACAACTACCCTTTCAAGAATTTTTGAGAGAAAAGGAAGGTTGGAGATTGGCCTATAATTAGCTAAGATAGCTGGGTCAAGTGATGGCTTTTTAAGTAATGGTTTAATTACTGCCACCTTAAAAGCCTGTGGTACATAGCAAACTAACAAAGATAGATTGATCATATTTAAGATCGAAGCATTAAATAATGGTAGGGCTTCCTTGAGCAGCCTGGTAGGAATGGGGTCTAATAAACATGTTGATGGTTTGGATGAAGTAACTAATGAAAATAACTCAGACAGAACAATCGGAGAGATAGAGTCTAACCAAATACCGGCATCACTGAAAGCAGCCAAAGATAACAATACGTCTTTGGGATGGTTATGAGTAATTTTTTCTCTAATAGTTAAAATTTTGTTAGCAAAGAAAGTCATGAAGTCATTACTAGTTAAAGTTAATGGAATACTCAGCTCAATAGAGCTCTGACTCTTTGTCAGCCTGGCTACAGTGCTGAAAAGAAACCTGGGGTTGTTCTTATTTTCTTCAATTAGTGATGAGTAGAAAGATGTCCTAGCTTTACGGAGGGCTTTTTTATAGAGCAACAGACTCTTTTTCCAGGCTAAGTGAAGATCTTCTAAACCAGTGAGACGCCATTTCCTCTCCAACTTACGGGTTATCTGCTTTAAGCTACGAGTTTATGAGTTATACCACGGAGTCAGGCACTTCTGATTTAAAGCTCTCTTTTTTAGAGGAGCTACAGCATCCAAAGTTGTCTTCAATGAGGATGTAAAACTATTGACGAGATACTCTATCTCACTTACAGAGTTTAGGTAGCTACTCTGCACTGTGTTGGTATATGGCATTAGAGAACATAAAGAAGGAATCATATCCTTAAACCTAGTTACAGCGCTTTCTGAAAGACTTCTAGTGTAATGAAACTTATTCCCCGCTGCTGGGTAGTCCATCAGAGTAAATGTAAATGTTATTAAGAAATGATCAGACAGAAGGGAGTTTTCAGGGAATACTGTTAAGTCTTCTATTTCCATACCATAAGTCAGAACAAGATCTAAGATATGATTAAAGTGGTGGGTGGACTCATTTACTTTTTGAGCAAAGCCAATAGAGTCTAATAATAGATTAAATGCAGTGTTGAGGCTGTCATTCTCAGCATCTGTGTGGATGTTAAAATCGCCCACTATAATTATCTTATCTGAGCTAAGCACTAAGTCAGACAAAAGGTCTGAAAATTCACAGAGAAACTCACAGTAACGACCAGGTGGACGATAGATAATAACAAATAAAACTGGTTTTTGGGACTTCCAATTTGGATGGACAAGACTAAGAGTCAAGCTTTCAAATGAATTAAAGCTCTGTCTGGGTTTTTGATTGAAGAATTGAAGAAAGAGATTTAGTGGATATGATTTTGACCAGTGTAGCCGATTGCCATAAGTAGTATTTTATGTTTTTTATCAATGTAGTTTAAAGAGGCCTTAGTAAAAGGATTAAGCTTCCATGACGAGTGTTTGATAAATTTCAAAATTCAAATTGCTTACGAATTTTGGCATTTCGAAAATAAAATGCTTAGCTCATGTTGTAAGTTAATAACATTCATTTATTGAAATGTACCCCGCCTCACGCCCTATGACTTCTGGGATAGGCTCCAGCCCCCCGCGACCCATAACTGGGTTAAGCGGTAGATGAATGAATGAATAATTATTTTCACATATTTGAAACTCAGAGTGGATGCGAACCCAACCCTTTTCATTTTCTGCCTTGCTTTTCTTTCCACACTGATGTTCACTTAGACTGGTCTGTTGAATAAACTATAAAATAATTGCACCGAAAATATGAGCCCAGCAGCAACAGTGTTCAGTAATGGTAGTATGTAGACAAAACCTGCAGATGTTAGGGGAACCTCTGCCCAATTTTTGTTTGTGGTTATTTTATTTTTGCTTGTGGTTATTTTATTTTTGCTTTAGAAACATGACTGAATCTATGGAGATCACTGTGGCAAATGTCTGTAACTTGCCCAAAGAAAGGTGGGCAAATTCCCTTAAACATGTCCCAGAGGTGACAATGGGAACAATAAGACAATATTTAGTAGAGAACATTGGCTCCGGCAGCTGTAATCCTGTATGCACTGTGCGCCCATTTTTTTCTTTCATTGCTTTCGAGACAATCCTTTAATATATCAACAATAAAAATAGCTTAATATTTTTCAGACATTTAGAAACCGTAAAAGGTGCGCTGTCAGCAGCTGAACTTGACCTCACCTCTCAGACTTTGTCCCTGATCTCGGATGTCCCGGGGTTGCTCAGCTTGCTTTTTGTCTCTCCCAGCAGCTTATTGTGCACTTATTTATTTTATTAAATATAACAATAGGAGTGTAGGAATGACAATCCAGCTCTTATGTACATGTGGCAACAGGTAGATGATTAAAAAGATTATACTTGTATAAAGAGCTGTTCCGGAAGGCAGAATTCATGTTGTGGATCAGCTGCAGCTGGTGGAATAACCGCACGAGTCAGTGCGCGGCTTTCACACGCACTGATCAATTTACTGATCTGATATATCATTATCATCTTTACACTTATATGTATACCCCCTTTTGACAGTTTTCTGTTATAAATCAATATATATGGCTTAGTAACATAATCCAGTGATAGAGCAGCACCACGGCACACCAGAGGTTTTTTTTTTTTTTTTAATTGGAGCAAGACGGAGTGCGCAGCGTGTCGTCAGACATTGAGGGTTCTGATGATGGAGACAATCCCTCTTTTGTTTTGGACGAGGAACCAGAACAGGTGGTCCCACCGATGTGCGCACAGATATCCACAGCTTCTGTTTGCAGTTTCTCCAGACACTCAGGCGCTATGAGTTCCATCCCAGTGCTGAGTCCTGGAACTCAGAGATATAGACACACACACTGCTGCAGCTGTGGCTACAGGTGCGCTTCGTTTAAAGCGTCAAGAGCAGTGTTAGGTTTGGTTTGGTTTAGTTCATGGGTTACAGTTCTCCGTCACCACGATGGATTTCCGTCATTTGGAAAATTTAACCACACATACGCGCACATGGTGTCAAGTGTGTTTTGGGGCCGAAATGTGATACTTTCACTGTCAAAGCAACATACCATTCTGCGCTAATCAAAGCAGCAGCAATGTCAGCATGGATGGCGCCGCACCGCGGTGGAAGGGAGTGTCTGAATTTTCACTCCTCACCCCTCTGTTTACTGCTTGCCATGAGCCGTGGTCCTTCTCCTCCCTGTCTTTGTACGAACATTGGCAGACCTCCCCAAGTAGAGCAGGGTGTGGCTTTGCTTTGAACCAGCTAAAACCCTAAAGAGCATTTGTCTGTGAGTAATATTTGTCTTAATGTTAAATCGACCTGTGATGGTCTTCTGAAACAGTTGATAGATGTATTTTATAATTTAAAAATGGGACTGATGCTAACGCGTTAGCGTGTTTATGGTGTTTTCAATGTTAAAGTTAGCATTAACCTAGCATTAATCTCTGCACGTTTGTGTGCATTTGTTTTCTGTACAATAATTAATGGCCCAGCGTTTGTTGTCGTAAAAGAGTCAAATGTATTACAAATTATAATTTTTTTAACTTATTTTTGTTTAGATATTAATAATAGCAACAACAATAATAGTAATAAAAACTAATAATGCTACAATACAATTTTAGAGAAACAGAAAAAGAACCTGATAAAACAACAGAAAAGATAAAACCAACTAACAATGAACATAAATGAATAAATATACACCTCCACTTCATCCCTGTTCTATTTAAGGGTCATTCCATAAGAAATCACCAAAGGGCCCAGTTTTATGGTTTTACAATTGCATGATTTTGATATATTTTGTAGCCAGTGTTGAGAGAAGAAGAATGGTCTTGGCGGCAGCTCAATATCTTGTTTTGTTTAGATTCTATGGTGGTTCGAAAAAGGGGGCGTGTCCATGTGAACACACTGTGTTCCATTTTTGACCATGTTTACTTGGCCATAAATCAAAAACTAGAAAAGATATTAACTTGATATTTTCAGAATTTGTTTATTCTGTCTTAAAGTTTATGTAAAATGTGCAGTTGAAGAAATTAACCCCCTGGGGGCCACGCCATTAATTACCAAAAAAAATGGAATTTGAAAAAAAAAAAAAAGTACCGAAAGTGTGCTGGCTTTGTTGTGCATTTAACCTTATTTGCCTTGTCATGTGAAAAATGCTCTTTGGCATGTTGGTACTACTAATGTTAGGCTTCCTTGAGATGCAAAGAACAAAACACGGCAATGTCTTTAGATTTTTACCAAATATGTTCCTTTGGCATGTGGGCATCTTTTGATTTTTGTTTTGTTGGTCTCAAATGAAAGATCTTCATTGGAATTTCAAATTAAGCCTGGTACCAACATCTAACAAAGAGGCCTGATGGGAAAACAAGTGCCCTCTTTATTGGTAATCTTCAGTTTTCAGCTTAATTAAAATGTAAATGAAAACGTACAGGAAATATATGACGGTCTATATGATAGCCATTCTGAAATCCATCCTGCATGTATACACATACATTGCTACATTATAAACAATGTCTGTGTCAATGAATAAAGAAAGCACAGTAACTAACATGTAGCTAGCTGTACATAAGCTATGCCCATGCATGGACTAACTTAAGTTCATGGAAAGGTGGTTATTAATCATGTGAATGGAATTTTTCCTTAATGTTGACTTCAGACTCACCTTGCATAGGTTTGCTTGTGACCGGGGTCATTCTTAAAAACACCAAGGATGCTTTGAATGGATTTAGGCTGCATGAATTTACACAAGAATATAAGTGACTTTTTACTATAAGGTATGTTATTGATATTTTTACCATGATTTTCCAAATATTCTACAAGCTTTAGCTGTGGTTTTTGAAATGCTGTAACAGTCTTCATACATTTCATGTAGTTTAATTGTTCTGAGTTAATGCATAATTTGGTTTACAATTAAAAGGAAAATCATTCCAGGTCCTACTTCCATGTCATATTCTGTTATTTCAACATCATCATTGACAAGTCAAATAAAAGGTTGAATATAGGATCATTTAAATATCTACTAATTTTGAGATTTGTTCTTTCAGGAGATGCTAAAAAAAAAGTATCATTAGATAAAAATTTAATTCTGGGGTCCACAGGGCCCTAGACCCGGCTCCTGGGGAGCTGTTCACCCCCCCCAGACCCCCAGCAAATTTTCCTCAGATTTCACAATTTTCGTTTCACAGCCCTGTATACAAGGTCTGTTAGAAAACTATCCGACCTTTTTATTTTTTGCAAAAACCATATGGATTTGAATCACGTGTGATTGCATCAGCCAAGCTTGAACCTTCGTGCGCATGCATGAGTTTTTCCACGCCTGTCGGTTGCGTCATTCGCCTGTGAGCAGGCTTTGTGTGAGCAGTGGTCCACCCCTCTTGTCGGATTTTTATTGCGAATAAAATGTCTGAACGATTTGGAGCTTTGCTGCATCAAATTTTTCCAGAAACTGTGAGAGACCTCCAGGTGGACACCATTCGGAAAATTCAGATGGCTTTCAGGGACGATTTTATGGGGATTATACAGATTAAGGAGTGCTCCAGCCAGTTTAAAGACCACCCACAGCGGCTGAGAGCGCGGCGCACTCCGAGCACCGATTGACAGGCTGAAACCCCGCTGAAACAACCAGATCATTTCCAAAGTGAAGGCTTTGTTGATCCAGGACGTTGTCTGACTTCCACAGAAATGTCAGAAGACGTGGACATCAGCACTTTTTCGGCACATTCCACTGTTACAGCAGTTTTTGTCATGTAAAGAGAAGCGGAGGAATGCGCCACGGAGCCGCTCATGGCGCGGACAAAAGCACCTCCGTGTTGGTCTCACAGGACGGCTTTCGGTGGCTTTTCAGTCGTGTGACTATCCGAGAAATTGTGGATGAGCTGGACATGCCAGAACATGTCCTGTGAGGCTTCATGATGGCGTTGCTTTGTAGCATGCGGCTCCGTCCTGACGCACGAATTTCTCCGCACGTCTGTCTCAGTGTGCCGAAAAAGTGCTGGTGTCCACGTCTTCTGCAATTTCTGTGCTAGTCAGACGATGTCCCGGATCAACACAGCGTTCAGTTTGGAAATGAACGGCATATTCCACTGTTACAGGAGTTTTTGTCATGGAAAGAGGAGCGGAGAAATTTGCGCATCGGGACAGAGTTGCATGGCGCAAAGCAACGCCATCATGAAGCCTCACAGGACATGTTCTGGCATGTCCAGCTCATCCACAATTTCTCGGATAGTCACACGACTGAAAAGCCACCGAAAGCCATCTGAAAGCCGTCCTGTGAGACCAACACGGAGGTGCTTTTGTCCGCGCCATGAGTGGCTCCGTGGCGCATTCCTCCGCTTCTCTTTCCATGACAAAAACTCCTGTAACAGTGGAATGTGCCGAAAAAGTGCTGATGTCCACGTCTTCTGCCATTTCTGTGGAAGTCACACGACGTCCCGGATCAACAAAGCCTTCACTTTGGAAATGATCTGGTTGTTTCAGCGGGGTTTCAGCCTGTCAATCGGCGCTCGGAGTGCGCCGCGCTCTCAGCCGCTGTGGGTGGTCTTTAAACTGGCTGGAGCACTCCTTAATCTGTATAATCCCCATAAAATCGTCCCTGAAAGCCATCTGAATTTTCCGAATGGTGTCCACCTGGAGGTCTCTCTCAGTTTTTGGAAAAATTTGATGCAGCAAAGTTCCAAATCGTTCAGACATTTTATTCGCAATAAAAATCCGACGAGAGGGGTGGACCACTGCTCACACAAAGCCTGCTCACAGGCGAATGATGCAACCGAAAGGCGTGAAAAAACTCACGCATGCGCACGAAGGTTCAAGCTCGGCTGATGCAATCACACGTGATTCAAATCCATATGGTTTTTGCAAAAAATAAAAAGGTCGGATAGTTTTCTAACAGACCTCGTATGTTACTGCTGCAAATAAGTATTTGGACACCTGTGAAAATCAATGTTAATATTTGGTACAGTAGCCTTTGTTTGCAATTACAGAGGTCAAACGTTTCCTGTAGTTTTTCACCAGGTTTGTGCACACTGCAGCAGGGATTTTGGTCCACTCCTCCATACAGATCTTCTCTAGATCTTTCAGGTTTGGAGTTTCAGCTCCCTACAAAGATTTTTGTATTGAGTTCAGGTCTGGGGACTGGCCAGGCCACTCCAGGACCTTAGACCTTAGTAAAGAGTGCAGAATAAGTGGGCTTCTTAAAGAAAAATGAACAGGTCTGTGAGAGCCAGAATTCTTATTAAAAAATTATACATTGTGATTTTCTGTTTTTTTTTTTTTTTTTTTTTAAGATTGTCTCTCACGGTGGACATGCCCCGAGGATGAAAATTTCAGACCCCTCCATGATTTCTAAGTGGGAGAACTTGCTAAATCACAGGGTGTTCAAATACTTATTTTCTTCACTGTAAATGCATTTATGCAGTCCAAAATTCATTCACTTTTAGAAATGCGAGCTGTTTTTGCAAAAATACACCATCTGCTGTAAAATAAAGCATGGAAAGAGCCACTTTTGATGTATGTGGTGGTACTGGTGGACACAGCTCAATATGTGGATAAACCAACCCATCAGTCCCAGCCGCCATGATAGTGGCGCTGTGCAGCACGTCCATCGGTTGTGGCTAGATGGCTTTATGATGTTACGATAGGACTGTTTATGCTCAACAATATGAATGTCTTGTGTATAACGCACCCTGTTTGCTTCTGTCAGGTGTGGTCAGTGGTGAAATGTTCCGCAACATGCAGAATTCTGAGATCATCCGACGAATGACAGAGGAATTCGATGAGGTAATTTTTTTGTTGGTCTTTGAATTGTAATCATATTTACCATAAACCTCTGAAGTGTCATTTTAGACGACAATAAATTGACAGTCTCATCAGATTGTGGAGGACAGTAGGCAACAGTGGCAGCATTACAACTTTGGACTGTCAAGTCTGAGTTTGGGTATTCGTCCGTATCAGAACAAAAACTAGGTTCAGTGTGTTACTGATGGGATACCGTTAATTCCCCCTTGTATAGGGATAGATGTATATATGAGGGTTGGCTAACAAGCGCTGCCTCTTACAAAATTCTTTCAGTAACAAGCAAGATGAATTGCATGGGCTTAAAGCTTGGAATGCTTTCTGTCGGATATTGTCATTACTTTTCCATGCAATCAATCACCTTCCCTTCCCAACACTGGTCAAGTTTATGCATCACATCTATGAAGAAACCTGGTGTCTCAGCACCAGTGATGCACAGCTGCTCGTACCTCTGCATCATTGTGACTATTCAGGTGTTCAGCTAGGAAAAAGTCACAGGGCGCAAGATCTGGACTGTATGGTGGTGTTGACATTTGATCTGCTGATCTGTCCTGTATTTAACGCTTGTGTGGACAAGCATTGTCATACTGAAGAATTGCCTCTTTTCCAGGACCAACCTGCTTCAAGTTTGCGCACAGTAGAATTGAACGATTTATTGAATTCTCACTGAAATCACAATTTAAACTGAGATTAGCAAACTGCAAAGGCTGCAGTTATTTTTGCAACTTTTTTCTGCAAATAGTTGAGAAGTCTACAAAAGTTGGGTGGTGATTTAATCTAATGTACTGTAAGTCTAGCATGGAAGGAGTTGAGCAAATCTGATTCTCCCATTTAATCCAGTGATTCATAAAGTAAGTCCCTTCGGCTGCCCCCTTGTTTGCACTCGGAGTCGCCACAGCAAATCCAAGGTGGATCTGCATGTTGATGTGGCACAAGTTTTACGCCGGGTGCCCTTCTTGATGGAACGCCACATTACATGGAGAAATGTGGCAGGGTAACTAATTCAGTGATTAATAATGCATCGAAAAGCTCCCAAACATGTGCTTAATTGCAAGACTAGATTTCTGATGGTCAATAAGTAAAGGATTATTTCAGCACCAATTTCACTTTGACATCTTGTTTGTTATTGAAACAGTTGCATTTGGGGCAGAACCAACCCTCAGGTCACCCCTCATAGGATGGAACTAGTTGGTATCATTTTCTTCTGTTTGAAATTATTTGATCCTGCTTCTAGAAGTCATAATGCTGCAGTATATTAATGGTAAATGGAGGCTGTCATCTTCAACCGCTTATCCGGAACCGGGTTGCAGGGGCAACAGCTCCAGGCAGGGCACCCCAAACTTCCCTTTCCCAGGCCACATTAACCATCTCTGACGGGGGTATACTGAGGCATTCCCAGGCATTCATACTGAAACATAAATTGTTAACCTGCACAAACTTTGCTTCTTGAAATTTCCAGCATTGTACTGACTAAGTTCCAGTATATGTGAACATACTTTGACTTAATGTTTCCATTATTTAATGTGTAACAGCCATCTTAAGGCCCGCTCCCACTGGCGTTTAGGAAGCTTTGTGTATGAATTGCGCACAAAAGTGGTTTATATTCGCTAAACATCTGCAGTATCCGTGAAACATCCTTGTATGAGTCGGGCAACACCCGCAGTTATCCGCAGAGGCACGTTTTTCCGTTGCCAGGATTTTTGAGCTGCACAAAATTTTGGTTGCGATTGACATCCGCCTTACATACTCAGTACATACACAATCTGTGCGCTGTATATCCGCCATTATCCGCTGATATCCGCAACTGACAGGGTATTGCAGCTTGGCAGCGGACTGGGACAGTGTGTAAAACGGATATATTATATACAGATATATAATGTAATATATATACGTATATATATATATTGTGTGCCTATCATGTCCACATCACAAACTAAAATAAGTTGTAGCGAATGCAGACATATTGGCCACGAATAAAGTGTTTGTATTAATGTGCGGACAATTTGCGACTGCATAAGAAAACAGAAATCGACATACCTGCCAGTCCGGCTGTGGAGACGTACAGATGTAGTTATGGATCCCCAGAGACGTAGTGTGATAGTTGCTGCCATCCAATAACATACCAATCAACGTGTCCAAGTCCAGCAATTGCTCCAGAGGCTGTGGTGTTGTTGTGAATAGTTATGCTGGAAGGCCCGAGTGCTCTTCTTTTATGACCGCAATGCAGATGCTGCGCACGCGGAATACAACCTCTGTTTCTGCCACACGTGCGCGATGCATTCATAATACATCTGTAATATTTCCGTGATAAAAGCAATGGGTCCGATCCAGTTCCTCAATACATGCTTTATACATCCGTGATTGTTCCTCATATATTCGCTATACATTATTAATATATCCGTAATTCATACTGGGACATTTATCATTTTTGGCCAGTTTTGCTGCAGATGACAACAAACACCCATAATTTGTATACAGTAGTCCCTCGCTATAATGCGGTTCACCTTTCGCGGCCTCGCAGTTTCACAGATTTTTTTTTTAGTTCAATTTTGCATGCTTTTTAAAAAATTTTTTTTTTTTACAGCGCATTGTGTTCTGCGTCCTCATCAAGCAAGGCCGGTCGTGGCACCGCGGAGGCAGATCACGTGCGTTGTGTTCTGCATGTCTATTTATAAGAATCTTCTCGTCCAGAAGAAAAAAAAAAGCGCCAGCAACTACCCATAACTGGGTTCTTCACTCGGATAAAGACACCTGCACTGAGGTGTCACTCAGTGGAAAAAGATGCTAGCGGAGCGGTGCCAGGACGAAGAGGCGCGATCAGAGGAACTGTGAAATACTGGTCAGTCACTATTAATAATTTCTTATGTGTCCAGCCTTATAGGTTGATTGTTAAAATTAAATTCGTTAGTTCTAAAAGCCATCATAATTATTTATAGGAAAACATTCTATTTTTATTTCTCAAACAAATGTTTGGGTCTGAAAACAGGTTGGTCTTATTTACCTACTAAGGTTTGAACTTTGAGTGTTTACACAGGAAAGTGAGAAAATGATAATGCCTGTTTGAGAAAAATGTATAAAGTGTGTAGTGAGGGGTTTTACAGCCTTAAAACATCTATAATAATTGTAAAAAAATAACGCTGACTACTTCGCGGATTTCGCCTATTGCGGCTATTTTTAGAACGTAACTCCCGCGACAAACGAGGGACCACTGTACTCAATTCATGTGCAATTAATTGTCTCCCCAGTGGGACCGAGCCCTTAGATTATTTATCTTCAGTGATCAAGCATGTCCTCCGTGAATGGATGAAAGGCTTTTAATGAAAAGGCTTGTTTGTTTTTTTGTTTTTAACATGCTAAAAGTTTTCATAGTAGAGAAGCTTGAATCTTCGACTGGACTGGGTTGCTTGACGCGAGGACATTTCGCTTCAAATCGCAGAAGCTTCCTCAGCTAAAATTCTTGCTCTGGAAGTCTGACTTCTGTCTGACTCTTGTAGAGATGAATGAACAGAAGCCAACAAAAGCTGGAGTTTTAAACCTAACCAGACCCCTCCTACTGAGAGGCAGACTGCTATAGGCTAGTGACTAAACAATAGCTCTAATTAGCAACTATTGTGCTCTAGTTAGCACTCTCCTAAAGACAGGGCAGCTGTCCCTCCTAATGATGGGATGGATGCCTTTCTTGATGGCTCCCTTGATGACTCTCCTGATGACATGAATGCCTCATTACCATGAACAAAAGACTGAAACTCCTTTGACCTGAGTACCCCATTATAAACAGGGGACAAAGCGTGTCTCAGACCCCCTCCCTGGTTAAGGCTGGGTTTCAAACGTTTCACAAAGAATGCCTCCTTGACCCCTCTGTCAAACATTTCTTTTCTCTGGCTAATATTTTAACTTCCTTGTCCTCAAACGTGGTTATTGTCTTTAAGGTGGAGATGAACTGCAGACTGAGGTCCACTGGCGCCCTCTCTGCGGTGCTGGTATAGTCTTTTGTGTAAAGGTTGCTTAGTCTCACCTATGTAGTGTTCGTTACAGTTTTCCTGACATCTGATAGAATACACTAGGAAAACTGGAAACTGTCAGGAAAACTGTAACGAACACTACATAGGTGAGACTAAGCAACCTTTACACAAAAAGACTCAGTAGGAGGGGTCTGGTTAGGTTTAAAACTCCAGCTTTTGTTGGCTTCTGTTCATTCGTCTCTACAAGAGTTAGACAGAAGTCAGACTTCCAGAGCAAGAATTTTAGCTGAGGGAGCTTCTGCGATTTGAAGCGAAACGTCCTCGCGTCAAGCAACCCAGTCCAGTCGAAGATTCAAGCTTCTCTACTATGGAAACCACCTGGACAACTGAGAGCCTACACAGAAACATGCTAAAAGTTTGTTTGTCTAAGCTGTAGAAATTTGCTGCGTCTTTTCAGTGATCTTTGGCTGTGTGAGGTCAGTAGCCTGGCCTCAACGTGGAAACAGACTGTTGTAATGGCCATGTCTGTCTAATGCAATATCTTCAAACTACAGAGCAGTTTAAATGGAACTTGGTGGATACACCTCTGGCAACACGTGATGTCGAGGTCGATTCAGAGGTCATTGTCTAAAATGAATTAATGACCACATCTTGAGTACTAAATGAGATATTGAAACACTTTTCTGCATATGTTTCTGCTTTCCTGAGGTTAACAAATGTAACAGATGTCTGACATCAATGATGTCAAGCAAAGTTGAAAATCACCTGCAGCCAGAGAGACACTGCTATCATCTCAGTGCCTTGTTTTCTCTACTTTGCTCAGGAAAACAAACCTGCTTAATCACTCAAGAATTGTCTCCAACATTGGCTGCTACATTTTTAGCAGGAAGTACATCATAAGTTAACATGTGAACATTGTTGTCTTTGGTTACTTTTATTGTGCTGTATCACACATGAAGTCTGTTTCAGGAATCTGTTTCTTCAGATTGACTTCTTAACAAAGCATGCTCATTATGTGTTTTAAGATAATGTTTTCCAGAAGGAGTGTTTTCATAATTATTACTGTGGCTTTTCCAGAATTTTGATGGACATTTCTAGGTTTACACTTTCATAGTAAAATCTGTTAGTGCTTTCAGACTAAAATGCTTCCACCGCACCCCATCTCCCGCAAAGGTTTTCAGATATTTTTGTTGCAGTAAGCAGTCTCTGTCTCATCAGAGAACCCTTGCGTACCGTCTGAATCAAACGAATGGTTACTTAGGAAGTTCCAGATGAGGAATGTCATTTGTATAGAAACAGAATTCTAAAACTTTGTCATTATAGAAAATCATCTTCGGCGTGGCTCAACATACAAGGCAAACTCTCAAAGATAACATAAAAAGGATGCACCCTAGCAAACCAGATTAAAATCATAAAATATTAAAAATGCTAATGTGTGCAAATTCATTGTGCTTAAATGATAGTGATAGGGGATAGGGCTTGCATACATTTGTGCTAAAATGTGTATGGAATACCCTGGAAAATTGCACCCATTTGGTGTAGTCCCTGTGTAGGCTGGTATGTGATGGAGCACAGTTGTGTTCCTAGACTTGCTTATAGTAGCATATGGTTGCTTTAGGTCCTGTCAAGTCATTTATTAAAAACGCTCGCACAAATTAATGCAGCTGTCACACCTTGATGACCAGCATATGCCGACAGCCCCGTTTCCACCAAGTGGTTGAAGTCGGTACTGCACATTTGTGGTGTGGGTCAAAACAGTAATTGAACATTATTATATTTTTTTAAATTTTTTTTTTTGTCTTGGTGGATCATTTTCATTGTGTATAGAATGCTGAGTCTGGCTATGGTAAACGCTCGCGTGAATGAAGTGCTATGACTCTTTAAACTTTTAAAGCACAGGTTGCTTTCTGATCAGGTCCACTGATCTGATCAAGTCTGTGATAACCTGAATATTGAAGCGCTGTAATGATTTAAACTTTTAAAGCATCAGTGGACCGCGATCAAGTGTGTTCACAACTGATCACACTGACAGCGACTGTGCTGTAAAAGTCATCACAGCGTTTCAGGACCTGATTGATGAGGTCGTCTGATGATCGCACCGACTGCAACGATGCTAAGTTTAAAGAGTCACGGCACTTATTCAGGTTGACCTGCGCTTTAAAAGTTTAAATCGTCACAGCGCTTCTGTCTGACCAGGTGTGATCAGAGTGCGACACCGGCATCCTCTGATAAAATGCACCTGGAGCAGAAAAAAACATAGAGGGACTTGTTTTAAAATGCTGCATTTCCAGCTACGACAAGGAATTAAAAGTATTTTCAGACATTGTTTTTCAAAATCAGGCTTTATGTGGATACAGTGTCCCTCAGACTGTGATGGTGCATTGGACTGAAATGAACAGGTGAAACCCCTTTATATTTACCCCGTGTGTGAATGAAACAGTCTGTCTACATCAAACTGATCTCAAAGTTCAGAGTCTGCTGTGCCCCCCCCCACAAAAAAAATAGAAACATCGCCATTTAAACTCACTAGCATACTTAAACATCCCGTTTCTTGTCAGTATTCTAAAGGGAGCGAGGGAGAGAGCCAGTGAGCGCTGTGTTGCTGCTCTTTTTTTCCAAGACCTGCTGATTCTCTTTTTTGGATTTCTGGATTTATGAGTTGAGGTTCGATTACCTGTTATGAGCACACACGCGTCCACCAGTTAGATCACCTGTTGTAAGCACACAGAGGCACTGTGGGCAGTGTGGATCATGCAGCCACACACACACACTACACCTGATCTCCAGCAGATTCACTCTGGATGCACGCACTCAGTCTTTGGATGTGTACAGTAGCGCAATGTTGCGCAGACTTGCATGCGGTAGTGCCGGGTTGTGCAGACCTGCTTTAAAAACTGTGCTTTCTGTATCCAGTGCTCTATGCAGAAAAAAAATAAACAGGTTTAATTTTTTGTGTCCTCCTGGCATAGACCTCAGCATACTGCTGCGTAGAGCTGATTAAACCTGGTGTAGAGCTGCATAACTCAGTGTAGGCGGTACACCACAATACGCAAGTCTACATTGGCCCCAGTGTGAAAGGGACTTAAAGGAGTTTTCTTGGTCACAGTGAGGAAAAGTTGCTACAACATTTTGGTCATGTCATGTTCTCTGGGCATGATGTAGCCTCAGTGTTGAGGACTTTAGCAGTTGGAAAAGGCCAAGGAAATGTCTGCTTTTTACATTTCATCCACATTAAGGTGGTTTTACACAATATTTGCTGAAAGTAACACACTGAGATTGCTATAACACTAATACTGTTAAAAATGAAATTATACTCGACCACCGTACTAACATGTCCATGTAGATTAGGTACATATATTTTTGTATCTGGCCAATATGTAAAATACCAGAATCTTGTCTGATAGAGAAATCACTGATCATGGCAAAAAGTAACTGTAATTGCCTTTACTGATGTCCATTCCTCTCTGGCTTCTGCAGGACAGTGGTGACTACCCCCTAACCATAGCAGGGCCACAGTGGAAGAAATTCAAAACAAGCTTTTGTGAATTCATTTCGGTGTTAGTGCGCCAGTGTCAATACAGTATCATCTATGATGAGTATATGATGGACACAGTCATCTCGCTTCTTACTGGACTATCAGACTCCCAAGTCCGAGCCTTCAGACACACCTCAACACTGGCAGGTAAGGTGTGTGTGTGTGTTATGAATATTACTGTCTTATTTTACTGAACAGCATGTTCTTTGATGGTATACAAATAATGAATATTTGAGTTCAATGATACAAACATTTCAGTGAATTAAGTCACGTTTATTTGAAATGGGACAATGCATATTAATGAACAGTTACATGTAAATATGCCGGATTGTAGCAGGATGCTAATTTCAATCCGTAGTCCCAGTAACATAGAAACAAACTAAGAACATACAACATACCAAAACAAATCAATCATGACAGAAAACAATTAAAACCAAATATACATACAAATATTTACAAATTCAAAGTAGCAACAATTGATCGTTAATAAGCAGCTGACAGGTGGAGGAACCAAAAGAGTTTTATGATGATGGGTGATTGAGGTGCAAAAGTACTGCATTAAAGTGACAAGTGCTACGTGCAAAGTGCTTCAGTGCCTGGTTGAATTGCGTATTACAGTACTGGGTTGTACTGCACGTTGCCCAATACACTCATTTGCACATGCACAAGTGCACGAGTGTATTCATTCTTTTCTATTGAAAGAATGTAAAAACATTACACTCATTACTTGTTTTATGTAACAGCTAAAATACATCCTTGTCATTTAATATTTTCTTCATTTATAAACAACAGTAAAGAGACTTACATTTTGGTGTTCCACTGCTGCTAAAGTCCAACGCGAACTTTAAATAGGATTCCAAATTGTGACGTGTAATCCGGTGATGCTGTGCACTGACTTCGTACTTCCGAGAAAAAAAAAATACTTTGTGTAATTCCTCAGTCCAGCGAAAAATCACTTCAGCTTTTCATCCGAGCAGCTCTTCCTGCCTCCTGACGGCTTCCAGCGGAGTGGATTTTGTGTGTGTGTGTTAGAACTAGCACCGTCAGTTAGCTCTTTCAAATTGTCCCTCAGCAACACAAACTCCGCCATGTTTGTTTTAAAGCTAAGTGCTGTACCGCTTGTGTAAGCACGCGTTGGACAGCGCTGCTGGTGGTGGAAGGGTGCTCTTCTTTTTCTTTCGGCTGCTCCCATTCGGGATCACCACAGCAGAAGCGTGCAATGGTATCAAACGTATGGAACCAGATTGCACTCTAAATGGGACAGTGGGACAAATAATCCATGTCACGTGACATAAAAAGCACCAATAAAATGAGAAGGATCCACTCAGCCATTATATAATACAGAATAGCTGTCTGGGCTGAAAAGGTATTCAGTCCTTATTAGGGCTCTCCCCAAACTATACAATAATGGTGCTGTGACATCATACATTTTTACAAAATTAGGGTGTTTTTTTTTCACTGTTTTCTCTAGTGACGTTTGGTTAACACAATCAAAATTCTGCAGTTTTTAGCCTGAATGTAATTTTTAGCCAGTACCGTTGTTTCGTGGATTCTTGTGGATTGTCTGCATCTCATTGTTTTTACATGTGAGACCTGCATTGTGTTGACTGATTAAGATTTTTTAATTTATTTATTTATTTTCCTCTATGGTGTTTAAAAAAAAATCGACATGTCTTTGGAGTAATCTGAAGAGCGAGACACTTTATGTTCTACTCACCATTAGCATACGAGATGGGCTCATAGATGGACTGCTGTGGCATTAATTCAGTTTCAAAAGTTGTCCGAGCAGGTGATGTTTTGTTTGTGACTTGCAAAGGCAGACTCAAGCTCTGTTCATGAGCACCGACCAGAGCTCATTCCAGATGTTGCGTCTCCTCTTCTCTTAGGTCCTTGTCACACCTTGATGATTTAGCCAGCGTATGCTGACCGTGTTCAAAACGCTGGCGTACGTGTAAAGGGGCTTTCACAGTGGCGTATTCGTACAGCTGCTCATTGCGGTGTTGTGAGTCACTGAAATACGCCGCAAATACATGCGTGCTCGTTTTTTTCCGTTGTGCATTCCGTTAGTAGAGCTGCGTATTGCGGCGTGTGTGGCTATTTTAATACGCCCGGAGTGCGCGCGTACCTCGAGTGTTCATTCCGTTCGTATAGCTGCATGCTAATGTGTGCACAGCGCGTGTTTCTTTTGCCGCAAAAAAAGCCACTTCCCCTTTTTTTCAGTTCTCAGACGGCTGCGCTTGAAAATCAGTGGGATTTTATCATGAGAGTGTGTGTTCACGTGTGTTCATGTGAGCGGTCTCTCTCCTCTACCAGACTGCTAAAATAAAATAAAACCGATCTCTCTGTCTCTGTGTGTGTGAGAGAGAGAGAGAGAGAGAGAGCGGTTTTATGAAATGATGCGACACTGTGTGTGTGTGTGTGTGTGTGTGTGTGTGTGTGTGTGTGTGTGTGTGTGTGTGTGTGTGTGTGTGTGTTCACGTGTGCACACAGTGGAAGTGCGCCCTGTTCTCTACTGCATGGTGTGGTGCGGCTTAACAGAGTCATTTAACATTATTATTGTTGGTTTTTTTATGCAGCGAGTGCTTGTTTATTTGAGTCACAGCTCTTTTCACCGTTGATCAGACTGATCAATCAGGGCGTTTGATGAGCGCACCGACATGCAGCAAGTGGCGTTTATGAGAGGGAGAGCGCCTTTATGAGCCTTAAGGAGACTCACTCCTCTGAATAAAACCTCTTTCTCTCTCTCTATAATCACAGCTGTGACTATTTAAAATCTCTCTCTCTGAGCGAGAGAGATTTTATTTAGAGGAATCTGAGTCTCCTTATAACAGTTCTCTCTCGCTCTCGCTCTCTCTCTCTCTCTCTCTCTCTCTCTCTCTCTCTGTGTGTGTGTGAGTGAGAGAGCGGTTTTATGAAATAATGCGACACTGAAACAGTCCTCGTCCAGTATAATGAAGCAACGATCTCGCAGTATTTATAGCTCCAGAAGAACAATAGGCAGATGTGAAGTTGCGTACAGTCCGTATTGCAGTGTGGGCAGGCTCACAATAGCGGACAGTAGCACGGCGCTGCGTGGACTCCCGTGGAGGCTCCATGCTGTGCTGTATGCCGAAGAAAATTAAACAGGTTTAATTTCTTCCATCCTACGTGCGTAGCCCTCAACATACTGCTGCGTATTGAGAAAAAACTCCACGTGAAGTGGGCGGAGAGCTGCTCATTACAGCGTAGATGATACTCTGTAATGAGCAGCTGTACAAATGCGCCACTGTGAAAGCCCCTTAATAAATTGTGCAGCTGTCACACCATGACAATTTAGCCTGCGTATGCTGACAGCCCCGTTTCCACCGAGTGGTTCGGGTCGGTACTGCACAGTATTATGTGTCGGAATACTTAAGTGTGGCTTAGTTTGCGTTTCCACCACCGGCAGAACCCTTTTGTTTGGCAGGTGAAACATTTAACTATTGATGAGCATGTCATCAAGCGCACGTATGCTGTTGCGTGGCATCTCTTCACCACATGGAGGCAAAACAAAGTCATTTAACATTGTTTTATTGTATTTTATTTTTGTCTTGGTGGTTCATGGGATTTGTTTTCATCGCATGCAGAATGCTGAAGAATCGACTGATGTCTGTGATAAACTCTGATGTGAATGAATAAGGTGCTGTGACTGTCAACTTTTTAAAATAAGTTGACTAGTTGTGGCACAGAGTGCCGGCATCCTGTGGTTCAGGCTGAGAAATGCACCTGGAGCAGAAAAACCACCGATGGGCTTGCTTTAAATGCTACGTTTCTTCAGTCACAACAAGGATTAAAGTGTTTTCAGATGTC
This sequence comes from Thalassophryne amazonica, assembly GCF_902500255.1. Lineage (NCBI taxonomy): Eukaryota > Metazoa > Chordata > Actinopteri > Batrachoidiformes > Batrachoididae > Thalassophryne > Thalassophryne amazonica. Next base: position 12,544,406 of record NC_047113.1, on the reverse strand, counting down.
ATTTTCCAAACTCAGTACACTTCATGTGGATAGATTTTTGTCAGGCTGTGATGATGAATCCGACAGAAATGAACAGGTGTAAGATTAAAACTTTATATTTACTCCGTGTGTGAATGGTTTTACTTTTTGAAACAGTCTGTTTGCATGAGGACTGCAGATTTGAGCCAATCAATGGACACTTTTCAACTTACGAGTCACTTACAAGAAACGTGTCAACAATCACATAACTTATCTACAACTTGTGTCCCGCATATGCGGAATGTATGAGCCATACCCTGGCAGACGTTGGAAATATTGTGCATTCCCAAAATCTTTCAATGTACTTGGCATATTATGACATATATCAGCGTGCGTCAATGTGCTCTTAACTCATACAAAACTTACCCATAACTTATTAGATGTACATCAGTGTATGCCAGCATTTTTAATATGGTCGGCATACGCTGGCTAAATTGTCAAGGTGTGACGGGGTGTAACAATTGTTAACCTAAGGAGCTCACTGCATGGAAAGCGTGTTACTGGTCACAACTTCCTAACAGTCACAGAACTGCCAAGTATTAAGTTAGAACAGTTGCTTTTAAAACACACAGTTAAAAGAAGTATTACAGTAATAAAATATAACTCCCTTCTATTTCCAGTTTATTGGCAGGTCAGAAACCAGTTGGCACATTACCCGTACCTACACTATAAAATCACAGTCTGTCTCTGTCCTGGCATAAATGCCAGAAGATATAAAGAATCTTAAGAAGGCAAGATAGTATTTTAGCATTCTTTAACTTCAAAAGAGGAGGAAGGACGCAAGACGAATTCTCAAAGATCACTAAAAAGTGTTCCTTCAGGGAATTAAAGCAGCACTAATAGCATTTGCTCTTGGGCTCTCCCTGCTGGTGTAAATCATAATTCTCCTTTTGAGTACCATAGAGGTCAAATTGTGAGCCTCCCCAGTGGTACATGTGTATTTGTTGGCAACCATGGCTTAAGTCCACTGTTGTGGTGTATGATATGTCCTGTAAAGTATTTATCACCATTCTCAGAAATGTTCCTGTCCAGCAAACCACATTTGTATATTACAAAACAAGACATTTTACAGATCCTGTGTAGGGCTGTGAAAACTCTGCGGATCCGTGAAATTCCATGGATTTCGTCATGGGGGGTGGGTAATGTTGTACTCTGCTTATGGCCTGTGATCGTCACTGGGTTTGAAAAATGGCTATTGCAAAGTTTTTTTTTTTTTTTTACAATATACAAGTTTTATAAATCCACGGACACTGGTGAGGTGATGGTCTAGTGGTTAAGCATTGGGCTTGAGACCAGAGGATCCTTGGTTCAAATCCCATTCTAACGGGAAATCACTAAGGGCCCTTGGGCATGGTCCTTAATCCCAGAGTTGCTCCGGTGTATAGTGGGCATCAGCCTGACATCGGGGCGAATGTGAGGCAGTGATGTTTAAAGCGCTTTGAGCATCTGATGCAGATGGAACAGTGCTATATGCAGTCCATTTACCATTCACTGCTCTGTATCTGTTACACAGATCAGTGTCGACAGATCTGCGGGATTCCACAGAAAAAAAATGCCTCTCAAAGTGTCCGCTTTATGACAGTTGTTATAAAGCGGGACTGGTTGGTTGCTGCGTCGATGCTGTGTGTCTGCTGTATGCACTACTTCTGTTGTCTCTAATTAAAGATGCTGTTCTTAAGCTAAAAGTAGTGTGTGGGCATCACAAACTTCTACAGCGATCAAGTTTTTAAAAGAAGAATTTTGCTGTATGTCTGTGTCATGGAGTGGCATAGTACAGAAGGACAGCGAGAAAGAAGTGATGCCAATCTCCTTATTATAAGTTTGTTTGCAATCAAAATGATTTTGGAGCTGTTATGTTAAGGTGTAGTCTTGCTTTAATACATGAAACACTGTTTCAGAACACTACATTGCTTCCATACTCACTCATTTGATGTATCAAGTGAGAAAAGCTTCATATAGTTAAATATTTTTATGCTATTGTTAATATAAAGAAGATTCTGAAAATAAAATTGAGAATAAAGCCTAAAACAATGAGAAGACATGTCATCGGATTAGAATGTTATTTTAAAGGATTGCTTATATTTTTTTCCTGTGCCATATAAGGTGCTTTGCTCCTTCCACAGAAAAAAAGTACTGTCAAACCTTCATTCTAGGACAAGCCCTGCTTATAGAGGTGAACATTTTTAGCCTTTCAGGTACAGACCTGGCCACAGTTATAGCAACCTCTGAGTTTTAGGTGAAGGATTTAAAATATGTTCACCAATACAATGCATAGATGTGGGGCTCCTTATTCTGCTTACAAAAAAAATGAGACACTTAATGACGATCATCGACTTATGACTGTGATGAGCAGCGACGCCAAAGAAGGCGGCGGTCATGGAAAGCAGCTAAATCTATAATTGAACATTTCTTTACATTGAGTGAGCTAAATATGAAAACACTTGTCTCTGTGGGATTGTTACCATGCTGCCAAACACTTTAATGATATTTCACATATTCCATGGGGACAAGACATGGTTTGCTGTGTGTGTCTTGCTTGAGCTGTATAGGCCTGTAGCGGTGTTTCCATTTCAAACTAATCATGAAAATAGTTTTTATCTTAAGTGAAAAGCCCTTTTTCTAAAATCTCAGATTTTCTTTGTAAAACTCAGTGGTGCCAGCTGATCTTCTTGTCTAATTAAACAGGAGTTCCATTGCTTTTAAGTCATATGATCATTACTGAGGAGAGCTCGAGGACATTTAAAGTAGACCTGCTTTGAAATAAATGTGGTCAGATCTCAGAAAGAAATAGCTGATACATATTTATAAGACCCTTATGAATGCAGTAAAGTAAATCTGCAAGCCCAAATTTGTAATTCAGCGGAGAAATCTTCGTTTAAAAATGACAAATTTGCAGCTAAAATTTGGCCCTCTGCTAAAAACTGTTTGTACATCCGGGACATTGCTGTGACGTAAGAGAGAAGACAGAGCGCTAGCGCCTTCAGTCCGATCCGCGTTGAGTGAATGCAGTACTAGCTATTTCTCAGTTCGAACGCTTGAAAATGACGGCCGAATTGTCAGACAATGAGATTGATCTCGACATGGAAGTCGACGTAGAGGATCCTGATGATCTTAGCAGTGGCTCAGATAGCTCAAATAATGACCAAGATGATGGTGATATCAGAGAATTTGATGAGGAAAATGATGGCGGAGATCAAGGTGGAGAAGCAGTGAGGCTGGCGGACACACAGCTAAGACCCTACCAGCACGAAACGGAGCTGCGAGGGGGGGAAGCCGCTGATCCAGGTGCCAAAGTGTGGGGTGAACCTGCAGATCCTGGTTTCAACATCCAAAAGTAAGCTGCAATGAATGCGACATACAGCTCTGCATGCTCAGTTCAGCGGCGACATCGACAGCGGCTGACGTTCTTCCCCGACCCTTGCTGCGGCAGCCCGCTTGCTAGCGCACCATGCGAGCAGGTCGTCGCGGTGACCCCAGCCCTGCCCTGTGAGAAAATATTGGCTTACATGGAGCGCCTCCGTCGCGACACCACTCAATCAAATGGATGTATGAAAAAGTCCCGAAAAATAATTTTCAGGCAAAAATAAAAGAAATGTATACTCACCAAACTTACCGCAAGACAATATGAAGTTTTAAAAAAAGTCTGTACTTCCATATAAGACAATAAAAAGGTGCTTTTGTAAGAGATGCAAACTGACATAAATCCACAAATTACAGTTTACACTACTATATCCGTCCCGACGCGCGCAATGCATGCTGTGATAGTGTCTTCTCTCTTACGTCACGGCAACGTCCCGGATGTGATGACAGTTTTGCGGAGGGCCAAATTTTAGCTGTAAATTTGTCATTTTTAAATGAAGATTTCTCCGTTGAATGACAGATCTGGGCTTGCAGATTTACTTTACTACATTCAGAAGGATCTTATGTGTAAATATGTCATTTTTTTGGTCCAAAGATCTGACTGCATTTATTTCAAAGCAGGTCTACTTTAAAAAATTTAACTGGTGCTACACACTAAGGTATTTTATTTTTTAGAATGAGTGCACTGACACCATCACTATGCGATGGAAGATTGCACATTGATTTAAATGAACATATTTTAATGATCGACACACAGCATACTCAGGCTGACTTGTGTTTGGATTATTACCACTCACTCACATCTGCAGTTTCTTTCTGCTTTCATATTAACCTCATTGCACTGCGGGTGCACATGGGCTGTAGTGCGCAAATGCACTTTGTACTTGCGGAAGAAACAATTAAAACATGAATGCGCACATGTGGTCCACCACAGTGTGTTGCCCTGCACACATTAAAATGAAAAGTGTTGGAAATGATTTTAGGTGATTGGCCATGATACTCAGCTGATAATCTTTATGGATTCTTTCTTAGTCCTTTATGAAACAACAGAATGTCTGCATCCATTGAAGCCATCAACTGAGCCTTTTACGTGCTGATGGAGGGTGAAGCTGAAAGTGGAGACTTTCTTTTGCAGCCCACACAAGCATTCCATCATATAACTCTTTAGTTAGTTTTACCCCATGGCCATCAAAATATGGCCACTGGGTATTGCGAGGGCTGTCTGTCTCTGCTCAGCATAAGTCCAGTCCTATTACTGCCCGAGTCTTCTAATGCACAGGGAACATTCTTGGGACACAGACCTTGGACAAGTTCAAAGATGGCTAACCGTGACCTATTTTAATTGGTCAGAAGGTCACTTTGTTTCTTATTTTTATGCTTGGAATCATGCAAATCTATTTTTTTTTGGGGGGGGGGGGGTGCTGTGACGGAGGAACAGTGACATCACTGGCTGATGTCTCTGTGGCTGCTAATTCAACATGGTGGAATGCATACTGGAACCACTACGTTTCTGTGTATATCTAACATGTTTCTCATATATTATGTAAAAGCTAGCAAGAAATAAACACTTCTAAAACTGAAAATGCTATTTTTGTAACCTGATAACCCCCCTGGAGTGATTTACAAGACATCTTGTGAATGTCAGTGTGCATGTGCATGCTGTCAAGGGTAACCTCTGCTCTTTTCTACAGCTCAGGCATGTGCACACACGCCCTCCTTCAGACACCGTTAAAATGTAAATTAAATTTTGTTTATGACTGATTGAGTTTATTCTGCAACATCAGTATAAACGTACAGAGGTGAATATATCAATGATATACAAGTAACAAAATAAAGCATAAAGGCTTATTGCCATTGCGGTCATTATCCATTGACCAAATAGAGGAGCTTCATGTACAAATTGTGTGTGTGTGTGTGTGTAGGGATGGGTATTGAGAACCGGTTCCTTTCGGGTATCGTTAAGAAATGATTTGATCCACCGACATCAATAAGCTTTTTGCTTAACGATTCTGTTATCGGTCCGTCAGAGTGGCCGTTATTTTGTGGATGTTTGTCAGGAAAATGATCATTTTTCTACATTGATTACAGACCCTGCAGCGGGTCTGTAATCAACTTTTCTGCAGCGCGGCTTTGCTTTGAACCTTGAACCAATCGAAGCAGTGGTTCGCAGATTGAAGCAGTGCTTCGATTTATTGCTTCGTTTATTTTTTCTTTCTTTCGCTTAATTTTCCCCCGCTAAAACCCTAAAGAGCATACATCTGTGAGTATTGTTTACCTTTTTTATGTTAAACCGACCTGTTATGGTCTTCTGAAACAGTTGATAGATGTATTTTATAACTTAAAAACGGGAGCGATGCTAACACGTTAGCATGTCTGTGGCATTTTCATTGTTAAAAATTAGCATTAAGCAGTTGCAGCTGTCATCACGTTCGGGTGCATTTGTTTTCAAATTGTAATATTTTTTAAATTTATTTTTGTTTATATATTAATAATCTAATGATTATTATATACAATATATACTTATGTACAATTTTAGAGAAAGAGACGAAAAGAACCTGAATAGAAACGCAACAGAAAATATATAAAACCAAATAACAATTAACATACATAAATAAATAAATAAATACATACATACATACAGAAATAAATGTTTCCCGTGAACACTCTTACACCTCCATTTCATTCCTGTCTTATTTAAGTTTAATGACAGTTTGTTTCAGTCAAACCATATTTTCAATGTGTTAATTTCTTCAGTGATTTTCTCCAGAGCTATCTGCCAAACTAGAAAACTGCTTCATCCTAGTAAGAGCAGAATATTACTGGAATGAGTTTGAATAAGGAAAGTTGGGTTTTTTTCTCACCTAAATGGATGCTGCACTCACTGCAGTTGTCTGGAATAGTCCCAGATTGCGTTTCAGAGCTTCTAGAATTCAAACATTTTCGTGCAGGTGGTGGTGTTTTTCACCACTTTCATCCATAAATATGTCAATCGTGAGTCACTTTTGTGCAGATTAAAGTTACTAACTGGGACTCCTGTCTTGTTGCGAGAAAGAAACGATAATCGTCCTCCGTTCTGTTCACACAGCTCCAAACGCTGCACGGCTCTCTGCCGAGTCAAGTTAGAACAATAAGAGTCCAGTCAGAATTAATAACTTCAAAGCGAAACACCATTTTGTTTATTTTTATTTATGTCCAGAGATCAAGGATACAGTGATCAATTTCATATTTCTTTACTTTAAGACTCAATGAAATACATAGAAAACCTGTAAAGCCTACTTTTAGTACAAAATTCATGAGGTATCAATAAGGAATCGGATCGATAAGCAGAATCGATAATGGCATCAATATCGATAAAATCTTATCAATACCCATCCCTGTGTGTATATGTATGTATGTGTGTGTGTGTGTGTATATATATATATATATATATATATATATATATATATATATATATATATATATATATATATATATATATATAATATACGACAAATTATACAGAAGGCAATGCGCATACATTTGAGGGTATTTTAGCATTGTGCTATATTTTAGATTTTGAAGTTAAAAACTGATCAGATGCCAGCAGTAAGCTTCAATGGTCTTAGATGAAGCCCACTCGGAAGTCAAAAAGTTGCAGTTCCTTGACTGGCTGCTTAAGGCTAGCTCCAAAAACAGGCAGATTCTCTTTCAAACCCATGTTGAAATGTCTAACTTTAGTGCAGAAATAAATGTTTACAGCCTGGTTCAAAAAACAAAACAAATCCCCGTCTAAGGCAACTGTACGGGGGGAGATTTTTTTTTTCCCCCCCTTCTGTATTCTAACGTAAGTTTAAGATGTTTTTAAGCTACAACCCCAATTCCATTGAAGTTGGGACGTTGTGTGAAATGTAAATAAAAACGGAATACAATGATTTGCAAATCCTCTTCAACCTGTATTCAATTGAGTACACCACAAAGACAAGATATTTAATGAACTAAAAAGGAGACTTCTCTGTGCTTCTGTACACCACAAAAAAATCCAGTGCAACCAGGTAGGACTGATTTGTAGAAGAGGAAAGCCGCTGGTGCAACACAGAAGTAGGTTCTGAAAAGTCTTGTAAGGTGCTGAAAACATACAAAAGAGACTAACGTTTTGATGTGCAAATCACATCTTCATCAGAGTCCTGAAAAGATCTGGATGGTACAGCCTAAATACTAAAAGGAGCCAGGTGTCATAATGTGTAAAGGGGGCGTGACCATCCGTCAGTCAAGGCACTCAATTTATAATCGGTTCATAATTATAGACACAATGTCCCAAAAAACAAACAACCTGACAAAAACCCAGAATAAAAACATAAATATTAATGTTAAAGAAAACAAGTAAATTTCAATTCCTCTTTCAAACCAAATGGTTCCAAAGTGCCCAAAATATAAATCCAAAATGCTTCTCTACATAAAAGTTTTTTATTAATGTCGCCTCCTCTGGGTGGAACTGTAATTTTCTTATTCCCCCAGAATTTTAAAGATGCTGGAGAGCCATGACCGGCCTGTTTATAATGCCTTGCCATGGCATAAGTTAGATTCTGGGTACGGATTGCTGTTTTATGTTCAGCTATCTGTAATTTAAGTTATGTTTGGCCAATATATGCCAATCCACAAGGACATTTTAGGAGGTATACTACATGTGTAGTGTTCAATTGATAAATGAAGAAATAGAATATTGCTTACCAGTACAGGTATGAGAGGAAAAACTTCGCATCGGTGGAATTAGAACAATGTGCACAATTACTGCATCTAAAGAAACCTTCAGTGGGCTGGAAGGCCAAGTAGTTGACAGGAATAGTCATATTTGAGTGAACCACTCGATCACAAATATTACGGGCACGCCTAAATATAAATTTGGGCAGTTCAGCACAGATGTCTTTAAGTGTCGGATCACTAAGAGTGATCTGTGCTGAACCGCCCAAATCCCCCACACAAAAACAAAGTTTATCAGTTTGAACATTAAATATCTTGTCTTTGTGGTGTATTCAGTTGAATTTAGGTTGAAGAGGATTTGCAAATCATTGCATTCTGTTTTTATTTATATTTTACACAACGTCCCAACTTCATTGGAACTGGGGTTGTACAAAGTTAGGCATAATTGGGGGTGTGGTCGCTTTGAGTGACAGCTGTTGAGCCAAGCCTGACTGGCTCATAGTACTCTCATAGCTTAGACCAGTGATTCTCAACCGGGGTGCTGCGGCACCCTAGGGTGCCGCAGGTCGCCGTGGGTATTTTTCATATTCGCGATTATTTTTCATATTCGCGATTACCGTGAATTATTTTATCCACAAAGCATAAAACGACTCAGAATCTGATGTCAAACGTGCTGCAACCTCGCTCTCGTCTTAAGGCGGGACAATAACAAGGAGGCTGACGGCCGATTAAAACAGTGCCGTCTCCTTCAAAAGCCATCTAAAATGCGGAGCTGTCGGTGTGTGTGTCTGTGCCTGTGTGTGTGTGTGCGCGCGCGCGGAGTTAACAGGCTGCAGACTGCGAGGGAGGGGGTGGGTGAAGGAGATTCCTGAATGCAGGCGCGACACGTCAGTGTGCAGCGAGCGCGGAGCAGAGAGAAGATTTTAACCCGAGTGAACGTTAACAAAACGGAAACATGAAGCTGCCTTTACTTCTCTCTGAACTTTCTCTAAAGGTGTGATTCTGCCGTTACCGTCCTGTTCACACCATGTGCGCGTCGTATGCTGAATTTATGAGATCATGAGATGAAATAAACGGTCAAATATCTTTAAAAACACATTTTAAAAAATGAGAATATATGAATGAACTGAGCCACAAAAAAAAAATGTTCAGACGCAGAGATCACAAAAAGCAGGTGAGAACTCTGAACTTTAACAGCTGTTATTTTCCAAAGGTATTAATTTGTTCAATCTTGAGCTTAATGCAGTGTTTAAGCACAAAACGTGACTGATGAGGAGAAACAATTTCAGAAATGCAACAGAAACAACCACAAATTAGAAAAAGTTCGGACTGTATGTAAAATGAAGATAAAAATAAAAATGTTGCACCATTCCCAGTTTCTCCACTCACAGATGCCAAACGTTCTTCCAGAGTTGTGTAATTATACTACAATAATAGAATATAAAGAAGGGGAAAAAGAAAAAAAAAATAGACAATATATTTGTCAATCGCAATTATTTGTCTGACAATTAATCGTCTCCAGAAATTCCTAATCGTGACAGCCCTACTTGAGATCAGAGCGCAAAATGCTTGGGGATTTTCGAAATGTGTTTTCTGTATCGATTTTCTATTGCGATAATTGGGTTTTGCGCAAAACCAGAGGTAATAGCATTATAATATTATTTTGGTTGGTGGTGTGCCGCAGGATTTTGTAAATATAAAAAGGGTGCCGTGGCTCAAAGAAGGTTGAAAATCACTGGCTTAGACACTGCTGACAGCGGCTGCTAGCTGTTGTGGAGGGCTGCATCTGTCGTTTTTAGCATTTTGTCACAAATACCTGGAATAATATGGCTTCTTGTGTGGTGAAATATCATAACGGACGTTGCGCAGTCTTTGTCCAGTAAATATAGTCTGTGATCAGGTGTAGCCAGAACGTGTTGCTCAATGCTTCTTGTCCTGTAGTGTGTCATATATAGTCTAAAAACAGGTGTTTTTTGTTTTTTTCTTATCCCTTTTTTCATCACACATGGAGTGCGTAAGCTATAGCTCTTCTGCTTTCTTCAGTTTTTACAAAGAGAGAGGCTGTAACAAAGCTGTATGGCAAAAGTGTCACCATAAAAAGTACATTACCAATTAAAAAAAAGAATAAAAGTCGTAAACAGTTTCCATCAGAAAAATGAAAAGTGCTTATTAACTGTGGTCAGCAGCAGCTTTTACTACCCCTGCAGTTAACGTTTATAAATTCGATGATTCACATTTGTGAATTGATTCAGAATCATTCACATTCACATTGTGATGAATCTAAAGCACTCAGCTGCGGCTGTACTGATCAATTAATACTTTAATTTCATAATTTTGCCATTCTCTCTGACAGCAATGAAACTGATGACAGCCCTGGTGAATGTAGCGCTAAACCTGAGCATAAACATGGATAACACCCAGCGCCAGTATGAAGCTGAGAGGAACAAAATGGTGGCCAAAAGGGCCAATGACCGCCTGGAGCTGCTTCTACAGAAACGCAAAGAGGTAAGGTTTGGAATATACCAGATTGTTATCAGTAGTAATAGTCGTCCTTCTGCTGCTTCTCTTCCTCCCCTTCCTTCTCCTTATTTTATTGGCATCTTGTACCTAAACAAAGCAGTAGTAATTAATACAGACAAGAATTGTAAATTGGTTTGATGACAGTGAAACATTTCTATTTTTAGAATTGTGGTACTATTTGTAGTTGGTGATCTGTTTGTACCTAATGTCATTCTGCTCGTATCGTCAGTTTATTAGGTTATATCACAGCAAGTCTTTATTTGCTCTGACACTTGCAAGATTTTGATTATTTTTGAGATTATTTCGTAGCGGATTAATCATTTTCTCTGTGAGTTGGCTGTTGAAAACGGCTCTAATCGCTTCCGGAATCACAGAGGACTGCTCCAGCAGCAGCTTTTTTTTTTTTTTTTCCCCCATGTGCGTGCGCTTAATGAAGTGGAGAAAGCTGTCTGAAAAGGTAATTATTTGTCATCTTTATATTGTAATGGCTTGGTAAAATAGTTGCATGTTCATTCCTTGTGTGCAGCTGTAAAAGTATGTTTATGATAGATTTAACATCTCATTATAATCGTTCAGACAAGCTGCCTTCCGATGCGGTGCGCTGACACAATCACTCGCACTTACATGCTGTGTTTTTGACTTGTTTGCGTAATGTTCATGTGACATTCACGTAATTAATGTGTGATGGAGAATTTGAACATTTCAAAATTTTCTTTGCCCACTTGCACGAAGCTGCGCACAGTTTACAAGTTTGAGACAAGTTTACTCTTGTGCATGCAAGTGCGTGGATCAAAGTTGTGCAGGTGTCAGGGGGCCTTTACTAGGTAGCCATCTGTTGGTTCACTACTCAGCCATTCCTCAGTGTGGTGACATACTGTCATCATTCGTAAAAACAGTCCCTATTGGTCACAAAGTGCTTTAGGTTTCTGATTGATTTAGGCTTTATTTTTTACTATGTTTCTGTCTTCTCTTTATTTCAGCTTCAGGAGAATCAGGATGAGATTGAAAACATGATGAATGCAATATTCAAAGGAGTATTTGTTCACAGATATCGGTATGGCTTCACATCATACAGATCTGTTATCCAAAAAAGAAAAAAGGATTTTATTTTAACTTTTTGTTCTTTAGTTAATGTACTCTGTTGAGGCTGCTGTACACAACTCATTATTGGATTCACTTGTGTGCTAATAATGTCTCAACAGGGATTCAATAGCAGAAATCAGGGCTATCTGTATAGAAGAGATAGGAGTGTGGATGAAACTCTACAGCGATGCCTTCCTTAATGACAGCTATTTGAAGTATGTGGGCTGGACGATGCATGATAAGGTGGGTTAATGTAAGACTTGTTAACCTCTTGTCTTCTCCATGTGATATGTAGTTGCGTCAGTAAGGGCATCTGGTGTAAAACGTACAAATTCAACATGCAGATCCACCTCACATTTGCTGCAATGGCCCCAAAGGTCATTACAGCATTTATTTGTCACTTTACTTACTTGAAATGCAGCTGAAAGCCCTTAACATCAATATCTTGGTGACTTAAATTGCAGGATCAGGTAGTCTGGCCTGTTAGTTAGCAAACAGGTTGACCCATGTGCTTTGTTGACAGACTGTGTAAAGCAGTCATACGTTAATCTGATGTTAAATCTATTATTTTATGTTTCTGTGAATTTTTAAAATTTGTACATCAGTTGCCTTTTAGTTAATGGAAAAATGAACTTATATTTAGCCAAGTAATTGGTTTAACTTGCTACCCTGGTTAATGGCTTTTCTTAATATTCTGTTGCAGCAAGGTGAGGTACGCCTGAAGTGTCTGACAGCTCTGCAGGGTCTTTACTACAACAGAGAACTCAATGCAAGATTGGAACTTTTCACAAGTCGCTTCAAGGTTAGCACCACCTGCTGGACATCTTAAGACATAACAATTCAGCGGAATGTTTCTTATTGCAATGTTACAAATTTCAGTCTCAAGCTGTTTGGCCATATATTGTGATATACCTTACAGCAAATGAAAATAAATGTGTGATTTCTTGCTTTGCTCAGGATCGTATAGTTTCCATGACCCTGGACAAAGAGTACGATGTTGCAGTACAAGCAATTAAACTACTCACTCTAGTTTTGAAGTAAGCGTTTTTCCTTGATCTTATGCACCTTACCCTGTTTTTGTAGAGCAATTGTATTTTTAGGGGAAAAGCATGTTTTACAAAGAAATCCAAAAAAGCAGCAGCCAGCCTAGCTGCCATATAATGTATAATGAAGTGGCGCATACAGATTATATTATCTTAAACATTGTTTATTGTTATTTTTTATCATGTCACAAGACTGTCTTATGTGACTTCATTATTTACTTTTGTGGACTTTGCTGTTTATTTGCAGGGGTTTTTTTTAAGTGATTTGACATAGCTGTAATTGGCTTATTGTTTTGTTTTTTTTGTTTTTTATCTTAATGGTGGTCATCTGACAGCATCCCAGTGTTAAAAAGAGCCTGCTGTTCACATTAATTAAAGCAGTAAGAGCATTCAGCAGAAGGTGTCAGACATCAGAATCTGACATCTATTTCACAATTTTTGACTCGTATCAACATACTCTTTGCCACTACAGCTGTTATTGCTGTGCCTGAATCATGGCTGCTGGCGCAGCCTCGTTTTTTGTGGACATGATTTAGCAGTAGCTGTGATAATAGATTCAACTCGTGCTATGAGACAATAGGCAATATTGGTTCATGAGAATGAGACAAGATGATATTTTAATACTATTTTTAAGCAAACTTCAATGAAGAAATATATGACTAGTAAATAGCCTTATATTTACATAAACCTAAACCTCCCTACCTAACTAACTGTCATTGTGTCTGCAGTAGTACAGATGAGGTGTTGACGCCTGAAGACTGTGAGAGTGTCTATCACTTGGTTTACTCTGCTCACAGACCTGTCGCCATTGCAGCAGGGGAATTTCTTTACAAGAAGTATGTCCCACACTAAAATGCTTGATCTTTGAAGAACATTCAAATGCTTTATGAAAACTGAATTGTGATGTAGGTATATTTCAGAGAAACAAGTGGCAGAGTGAGCATTTACCTTTTAACTGGGTTAAAGTTATATAGTATATGAGCTGATTTTGTTTGAAGTTCTTTTTAAAAAGAGTCAGTGCTCAGTCCAGCCAAAACACAGCTAGTGATTCTTGTGCATTTTGGCATTCTCAAAAGATTATTCAGCCAACGGGAACCAGAGGAGGAAGGCACACTCAAGAGGAGAGGGCGACAGAGCCCCAATGCCAACCTCATTAAGACCACTGTCTTCTTTTTCTTAGAGAGTGAGGTATGTCTCTTGTCTTTGACTGTTCTTTTATGTAAGACATCGGTTGTTGTATTCACATCAAGTCAGCAGGTACATTGCCCATTCATAGTTCTAAATGAACGTCTTTCTCCATAGCTCCATGAGCATGCCGCCTATCTGGTGGACTCCCTCTGGGAATGTGGTGCTGAGCTACTGAAGGACTGGGAATGTATGATTAGCTTACTGCTAGATGACCCATTACCAGGAGAGGAAGGTACTATTTGCGTGTGTTTTGCAGGTTTGAGTCGCCTGTGATCAGAGTGGTGCTCTGACTGTTTTCTGTTTTCTGTAGCTCTTACAGACAGGCAAGAAACAGCATTGATTGAAATAATGCTGTGCACTGTACGACAGGCTGCTGAATGTCACCCACCTGTTGGCAGAGGCAGTGGCAAGAGGGTAAGAAGCTAACATATCTTTGCAGGTTTGGGGTCAGGTCTGGAAGTAACCCAACTTCCAGTAACTGGGTGGTTGCCATCCAGGACCCAGCACAGTTCAGATGGCAACCACCCAGACAGCCAGCTGGTCCATTTGTTCCTCTTGAAAGTAGCCATCTGCTCTAGCCAGGTGAAGTGTTTGTGGACTTTTCCAGCTGCTGGGGTCTGTAATCACTGTGGAACATTGTATGCTGGATCATGCCACAACAGAAGCGCCACATTTACAAATATAATGGCTGATGTTACCTCATAATGCAGGTGATACTTCTTATCGGAGTCTCCCTGAACAACCACTTGTTTGGCTCAAAATCATTATAGTGGTACCAAAGGATCTTCTGAAGCAACAGAGTACCCAAGACATCCAGTCATCATCTTAGGTCACTGATTAAGGTCCAGGTCTCAAACCATACAGACAGGAACATCCAGGACCCAAACGACTTGGACTTTCATTTTCCTGTAAGGTTATGTGTCGCCAGAAGCACTTTTGGCAAGCAGGCTTATGACTACTTAAGTTCTTTTCAAGTGTATCTTGATCTGAACAGCTGTGAACCCATAAATGTGATTGTCACTGCTGAAATAAATGAATGTCTACAATTCTGACACTTTCACCCCATATAGATGCAATTTTGAAGTCAGGAAGTCATTGAAATAGGTCCTGGATCTTGGTCTTGATCCTGGACCATCGCAAACCCAGATGCTCAGAATGGTCACTCAGTTTCCCAAGTGCTTTTATGTTTATTGTACATTGATATAATTTAGCAATGTATCAGTATTGCTTATAGGCTGATTAAGCTACAGTAGGGAGTACTTTCCTGGTCTTGTATATTGACACTTTGGGAGATTATAATGTCTAATTGGGCATGTCTGGAGCTGCACAATATTTTATCTGTTTGCAAGATGCCAGTATGCTTCAAAAGAATTAGAATTTTCCCACAACGGACCTGTTTAATGATTTCTGAAAATATTAGAATTTTTTTTTTTTAAGTCTGACACATGGGGCTCAATTTTTCTTTGCTATCATGCACTACTGCTGCTACTAATTGGTTGTTGATGCTCACACTGAGTCACACTTACATGTGTGTGATATCACCAAATTTATGTGTGAAACTGCACTACATTATTTGTTTGAGTTTTTAAATTTTAAAATAAATAATTTTGCCTCCTGTCACCTCATCTCCCTGCTTCTTGTGAGATTTTCTCTTTTGTGCTATTGATGGCTCTGTGTGGTGTTTTCTGATGCCATTCTACACAAGGTAGCTTAAAAAAATCACATACAGTAGGTGTTCCTCTCTAGACACACACTGTTTTGTGTTTTTTCTTGTGCCTGTTGGAATATCCTGACATTCCCTAGTCAGTTGTATTGATCCATTCCAGTGTTTATTTTAACTTTCAAATTTATTGCACTGTAAAATTGCCTGCATTGTTGCATTCTGTTTTGGTAATGTAGTGCAGACATTGAGATAAATGCATAAAGGTACTGCGACTAACCTCTGCATGCATGTGTGTCACCATTTATTAAAAAAACTGGACTGTGAAGGCAGTGTTCAGTGTAAGCCATAGGTGGCCAACTGTACTATAAAGAGCCCAGAATGTGCAGGGTTTTGTTCCAGCTGAACAACACAGCATGTGATTTTAGTGATGAGAGCCACCTTGAGTTGAAAGATCTTTAAGGCCCTGTCACACCTTGACGATTTATCCTGCGTATGCCGACTGTATTAAAAATGCTGGCATGCGCTGGCGTACGTCTAATAAATTAATGCAGCTGTCACACCTTAACTATTAACCAGCGTATGCCCACAGCCCCGTTTCCACCAAGTGGTTTGGATTGGTACTGCATGGTGTGGTGCAGGTCAGAAACACGGCAGTTTAACATTATTTTATTTTTTATTTTCATTTTTTTATCTTGGTGGACCATTTTCATTGTGTACAGAATGCTGATGAGTCAACTGGCTGTGGTAAACACTGCCGTGAATGAATGGAGTGCTGTGACTCTAAACTTTCAAGTTTTTAAAAGATTTGTGCAGCATATCTGTGTCACGGACCGACATCGCACAGAGAGATGGCGAGAAAGATTGAAAAAGTCTTATAAGGACAAGAATCCGTGGAATTGTTGCTGGCTTCATCAACACACCTGAAAGATAAAAGAAACGGGAAAAGTGAACTGTGCTCTCTCAGGAAACATGGTAAGAATTTTTATCTCCCTGGAAAATAAACAGGATTTTAGACAAGATTATGTGACTTTTTTGACTAATCTAGACTTTCTTTCATTGCAAAAAGACATTTATGGCTTTGAATGGATTTAGGCTGCATGAATTTACAAAAGAATATATGACTTTTTACTATAAGGTATGTTATTGATATTTTACCATGATTTTCCAAATATTCTACAAGCTTTAGCTGTGGTTTTTGAAATGCTGTAACAGTCTTTTCAGTCTTCAGAAATTTCATGTAATTTAATTGTTCTGAGTTAATGCATAATTTGGTTTACAATTAAAAGGAAAATCATTCCAGGTCCTACTTCCATGTCATATTCTGTTATTTCAACATCATCGACAGGTTAAATAAAAGGTTGAATATAGGATCATTTAAATATCCACTAATTTTGAGATTTGTTCTTCCAGGAGATGCTGAAAAAATATCATTAGATAAAAATTTAATTCTGGGGCCCCACAGGGCCCTAGACCCCGGCTCCTGGGGAGCTGTACCCCCAGACCCCCTGCAAATTTTCCTCAGATTTCACAATTTTCATTTCACAGCCCTGCACTTTAAAAGTATAAAGAGTCACAGCACTTACTCAGCTTTGATCACACCTGATTGATCTGGTCGTCTGATGATCACAGCGACAGCGCTTTAAAAGTTTAAAGAGTTACAGCGCTTCATTTGATCACACCTGATTGCGGTCATCTGGCGCTTTAAAAGTTTAAATCATCGCTTCTGTGTGATCAGAACACGGCACTGACATCCTGTGAGAAATGCACCTGGAGCAGAAAAAACACTGAGGGACTTCCTTTAAAACCTTATGTTTTCACGCACGACAGTAAAGTATAGTATCAGACATCGTTTTCCAAAATCAGGAGCTTTATGTGGATACATGATGGATCGGACTGAAGGGAACAGGTAATATTTACTCCGTGTGTGAATGAAACAGTCTGTTCTCATGAGGACTGCAGGTTTCAGCCAGTCAGTGGCCAGCATTAATGGACATATTTAGACTTGTGAGTAAATTACAAGAAACCTGTGCCAACTATCACATAACTTACCTACAACTTATGCCCCGCATGTGCGGGGCATATGAGTCACATGGTGGCATTTGTTGAAAATTTTCGGCATGCCTAAAATTTTTGAAGGAGCTCAGCTTATTAGGACGTATATTAGTGTGCTCTTCACTTATAAAAATTTTACCCTTAAATTATTAGACTTACGTCAGCATTTTTTAATATGGTTGACATACGCTGGCTAAATCGGCAAGGTGTGACAGGGCCTTTACAGTATGTCTCAACAGATGGTAAAAATTATTGGAGGCAGGAACTGAGGAAATGTTCCAGAGACTGAAATTTTCTTGTTCTTACTGAGTGCTAATTATTCTGCAAAACCATTACCTTGACTGTGTAAGTTCTGACTGCTTCTATTATTAGGTGATGACATCTAAAGAGAAGAAGACTCAGCTAGATGACAGAACCAGGACAACAGAACTATTTGCAGTGGCTTTGCCCCCTCTACTGGCCAAGGTATTTTCCTGAAATCAAAGAGGATACTTAAGCTTTTCAATTTGCTTCAAAGGTATATTGATTTAAAAAAATAAAAACACAAAACATTCTGTTAAATGTTTGTCATGTAGTACACTGTAGATGCAGAAAAGGTGACAAACTTGTTGCAGCTGCCTCAGTACTTTGACCTAGAAATCTACACGACAGGGCGTCTGGAAAAGGTAAGGTATTTCCAGTGTCAGATTCAGTTGCAATTTCATATGCAAAAAAAAAAGTAATTAACCATATTTGATATGCTACTTGCCATCACTGGTTTGTATCTAATAATATGCCAATATTTATAATATTGTTGATTCCAGCACCTTGAGGCCCTGCTGCGTCAGATCAGGGAGATAGTGGAGAAGCACACAGATACAGAAGTGTTGGAGGCGTGCTCCAAGACTTACCATTCCCTCTGCAATGAGGAGTTCACAATCTTTAACAGGGTGGACATTGCACGCTCTCAGCTGCTGGATGAGTTGGTGGACAAGTTCAACAGGCTACTGGAAGATTTTCTACAGGAGGTAGGAAGGACACAAAAGTGCATATTGATACTCAGTTAGCATTTGCTGGTTTAAGTTTTTGACTGTATGCTAACCTTAAGCAAAAATACAGCTATGCACAGTCTTATCATGATTGTAAAACCTAAGATGTATTTCCATCAAAAGTGAATTATATGTCTGTTGTGGTTGTTTTTGTTGTTTTTGGTTTTTTTTCCTGCACTTCATGTGAGTGGACTGTCAAGGGACTGTTTAATCCCTATATTTATATGTGCAGTGGTCGGGGTTTTATGTAGCACTCTTAATTATGCTACATGTGATTTAAAAATGTCATGTGTATTGATTTTGCAAGCGGTAACATGCACATGGCATCAGAAATTACTTGATGGGGTTATGAATCATGGTACATTTTTAATAAAACCATTCACACACTGAGTAAATACCTGTTGTCATTTCAACCATACTTATCATCAGTCTGGAAGACTATATTTGGAAATACTTCAATTCCTTATCATGGAAATTACTAAATAAACACAGCATTTTTAAAGAAGTCCCTCTGTAATTTCTCCATCTGCATTTCTCAGCTTCAGCCAGAGGATGCCAGCACCTTGCCCCACCAACAGGAAGGAAAAAAAAACTTAAATTAAAAGTTGAAAGTCCTTTCTGCAATTATTTTATCACTGTCGAAGTGCTCCATTTATTCATACCAGTGTTCACCACAGACAACTGTTATCCATGCATTGTCCAAACCAATGCATATCATGGTACTCCAGGACAGCAGTGTGCACACCTGAAAACTAGTGTACTATTTCTCTTTTCAGGGTGAAGATGCTGATGAAGATGATGCTTATCAGGTTTTGTCAACTTTGAAGAGGATCACAGCATTTCACAAGTAGGTCTTTTTTTATTTTATTTTTTTTAAGTTTGTCTTTCCTCCTTAACCTAATATTCTCCTTTCATAGTAATTTGTCAGCTTCTGTGTCCATGTCTGAACACATTTTATTTTCTATGCTGTAGTGCACATGACCTTTCTCAGTGGGACCTCTTCACCAGCAACTTCAAGTTGCTTAACACGGGTATAGAGAATGGAGACATGCCCGAGCAGGTTGTGAATTGCATACACGCATGTGAACACAAACACTCAATGATTTGTCACTTAAGTTTTATTTGTCTTTTTTTTTTTTTTTTTTTTTTGCATCCACGCTCATTCACCTGTTTGTTTTTGTATGAGCAGATAGTGATCCACTCACTCCAGTGTACTCACTATGTCATCCTGTGGCACCTGGCCAAGTTGTCTGAGGGCAGCTCCAGAAAGGTGAATTCTTTTGCATACATGTATTGTGTGGGTTACAGGGCAACTGTTCAGTTGTCTCCCCAACACACACACACACACTTTCTTAACCATATATAGATACCAAAGTTTGTGAGCAGAACCAAAGAAGCTAATAAATGTTATTGTAAGAGGCAAAAACAACTGGACTAAGCTGCTTGTTATCAACACTGAACAGATGAAAATGCCTGGTCAGAGCTAACCGTATACACATTTTCACTAAATGTTATTAAATGGTTATAAACTCTAATACATTTTTAAGATGTTGTAGTTATTATCATAATATAGGTGTCATCCTCATTGCTGTTCTGGCTGTTCCACAAAATTCAAACAAATGGAGTGCCGAGTAATATGAAGGTTAGGTTGTTTTCTCTCTCTCTCTCTCTCTCTCTCTCTATTCAAGAGCGTGGTCTTTCAGTTTGAGAGCATCATTTATTAAATATAGCAGAGTGTTGTGTGTGTAGGTGGTGCTATTTTGTGGTCAGAGATGATAATGCAATATTTTTCATCTAATAGTTGTTTCAAAATGTAAGTCACAGGACCAGTAGCCCAAAGCGCATTAAAAAAAACAAACAATGTGACTTATCCTCCTGAAAATACGGTAATTTAAAGTAACATCTTACATTCATTTACAGAAGTATTCACCTTTAGATTGGCTCTAAGAATTTTGTCAGTAAAGCTCCTGGGTGTGAAATTTTCATGTTTACATGGATTTCTTCTGAGATCTTTGGTTTCCTCTCACCATTAAAACATGCACCTTACGTTCAAAGTCCCAACCTGGCTGGTATAAACGTATATAAAGTACACAATTATGCGTTTTCCTTACAGTACGGATTTTGACTACGTGTAAATAAATAAATTCAATAAATGATATTTACAAAAGATAAATTTATGATGAGGATTAAAGGGTTCAAATTCACTCCTGCAAATCAAGGAAATTGAACTCTGAGATCTAAATAAAAAGTATCAGTAACTCTAAGAACTGTGTGCTGTTTTTTGTTAGCTACAAACAGGGTGTCAGCCCTCTGGTGCACAGAATGTTGGATTTCATATTTAACATGATGTTTAGCTGCTGCTATATTCTTGCGTTAAGTGACAAATATATTTTTATTTATTATTATTTAGCAGCAGAGCAGCTTTTTCAAAAATTGCTTTCTGCATCTCACATCAGAAATGTCACACGTGTATGTCTACATTGTGTTATGTTATGCAAACAAGTTCTAAAAGATGTCACATTCAAGACGAGCAGTAGTAATGGTACATAAATGTAATAGTAATGGGACATAAATATAGTTCCACATGTGATGTGGTTTTGAGGTCACTGTTCATTACATTTTTGGTACAAAACAACTTTTTTTTTTTTT
Organism: Thalassophryne amazonica; assembly: GCF_902500255.1. NCBI lineage: Eukaryota > Metazoa > Chordata > Actinopteri > Batrachoidiformes > Batrachoididae > Thalassophryne > Thalassophryne amazonica. The sequence goes on along the minus strand of NC_047113.1, from coordinate 12,523,125 downwards.
TTTTTTTTTTGTAAATTTAAATAAACAAGGGGATAAGTTGGTAACTATTCTCAACAGGGCGGTTGCATATCTGCTGCTTTTAAAACATCTGTCATTTGTTATTTCTTTGGAGGCTGCTTAATTGGTATGGGGAGTTGGGTTTACACTGTCAATTACTTTGACTTTGGTTATTGTGTGACGTACAACCGGCTTCATACCTAAACACAGATGAACAGTGTCATCATTAGGCATGGGCCGGTATGAGATTTGGACGGTATAATAACCGTGGGCAAAAGGACCGCGGTTTCACGGTATTATGTATAGCTTTAAAATGTGCTTTAATAACATTATGGCTATTTGCATATGAAGCGTGCATGATTCAGGTGCACTAATTGACACGATGTCTACCGCTACAAGCGCTATATCACTGATAAATTTAGAGAAAATACCAAAATGATTGTCTCTCTTTTAGACATGTAGCATCTCCCCTGTGGGGAAACATGACTGACTTGTTTAGGAAGAAACGTGGCTGGAATAACGTCTGGTACTAAGCTGGCCCAATACTTGGCCCGGCTTCACCAACAAAGTGCTTGGAATAGATGTATTTGTCCTTCTTGACATGTTTGTGGGAGAAATTTGGTCGACCACAAGCACGACTCGAGTCCACCACTTCTCAGTGGTTTCAAAGATGGGATAAAGTTTACTCCTTCCATGTAATCCTTTGCAGGTATCTTGAATCACCCCGTGTCTGGCACAGGCCATAGCTATGGTGCTTTGTTGCCACCGTTTTTGGTTTTGAAGGGCTATTCCGCGGGAAAATAAAACAAAAAAGCCAACTTGGTTCTTTTAGACGTAGGGAAAAGTTCAGTGCAGGTTCCTCCTCCTTCAGCCATGATGCAGGGCTAGCTAACGTTAGCTGCCTGTTTGTAAACAGAGACAGAGGTGTGCGCCAGGGGGAAGGGCGGCAGCAGCCGCCTCCGCTCTGCCTGTCAAGAATTCTCATAACCCGCTCATACCGTAGGGAAGGTATAACAGAAAATTTTAGTGGTTTTTATACCGCGGCTTTTTCATACCACGGTATACCGTGAAACCGGTTGTTGGCCCATGCATGTCTAGTCATCATATAGCTTTTTGCCTGGTCCACGTGTCTTTGTCTGTCAACTGAGAACCATATTGTATTCAGACAGTAAAGCCTGCACGCTGTACATGCACTGAAATAACATCCACTCTGTTGCTAAAGTTAAACAGGGGAAACAGAGCTCCAAACTGAGGTCCACAGATGGGAGAAGAATTCCACCCATACCCTTACTGTATTTGTCTGGTACAAACTCATTTGGAAGCCACATTAGGGAAACCAAGTTGTCACATAGGGATGCTGAAATGAATAAAACAGTTTGTGCTTCTCTTTCTGTCCCTCAACGTTTCCTAATGCTATATCTGAATAAACTCATTCACAATAATGTGGCATAGCACAAGCTCACTATCCTGATCTTTCCTTTTAATTTGAATGGGTGAGACCAAGCTGTGACTGAAAGTATGGTATTCAATTTTTTTTTTTTTTTTCTTTTTTCCCTTACTTAGGAGGATCTGGTCACCTTGAGAAAGCAGATGAGGGCATTCTGTATGATGTGTCAACGCTACCTCACTAATATCAACACTGCCGTTAAAGAACAGGTATCGTGGACACTATACTTAAAAAATGCACATGGCCTCTGATGTAGCAGTTTTTTTGAGTTAAAAGATCACTTGTTCAGTTGCTTACATGTGGAAGGAGCCAGTCATTCTGGTTCAATCCAGTGGCATTACTTTTTCTGTGATGTGGTGCCTGTCCACAGTATCCCTCCCCAAGCAACACCACAAAAGTGCAAATAAGGAGCTAACTTGTGTTTCTGAAATTAATTTGAAGCTTGAAATATATTGTATTGTTTATGTAGTAAGTCCCTTCAGCTGCTCCCTTGTTTGCACTCGGGGTCGCAACAGCAAATCCAAGGTGGATCTGCATGTTGAATTGGCACAGGATTTACGCCGGATGCCCTTCCTGACGCAACTCCACATTAGATGGAGAAATGTGGCAGGGGTGGGATTTGAACCCGGAACCTTCTGAACTGAAACCAAGCGCATTAACCACTTGGCCACCACCCCGACATTTGTATTGTTTATGTAAATTTTGTTTAATCAGAGGATGTATAAAATTTATAAAGTTTGTGTGTGTGTGTGTATATATATATATATATATATATATATATATATATATATATATATATATATATATATATATATATATATATATATATATATATATATATATATATATATATATATATATATATATATATGCCGCAAGCTTGGATGGGGAGCATCAGTACACAGCCATTTTCAGATCTCTCCAGAGATGTTCAGGTCTGTGCTCTGGCTGGGCCACTGGACTGGGTGACGGTTCATCCTTCAGCAGGGCAGTGACCCTAAGCACACAGCCAAGATATCAAAGGGGTTGCTTCAGGACAACTCTGAATGTCCTTGAGTGGAAGCATGATGTCTTTTTGTGGATTAATTTATTCCAGTTAACCTCCTGGGGTCCACAGACGTGCCAGCCATATTGTTCATCCACTTGCTCAAAGTACAATTGCCGGAGAATGTCCCATGGTATTGCGATGTATGTGACAGTCTGGGATTCTGAGTGGAACAAACCAATAAACACTCAGAAATCAAAAAGAACCTACCCACCTACCTTACGCATTTCATATTTTTAGCTTTCAGGATAGCATATAGGCAGACAAACACATTCATGCGTAAGGTCAATTTAAAGATTCCAAATCACCATACCTGCCTATCGTTGGAAGTGGGAGCAAGCCGGAGCACCTGGAGGGAACCCACGCAAACTCAACACAGAAAGGACCAAGTCAAAGTGAACCTCGGACCTTCTCGCTGTGAGGCACCAGTGCTAACCGCTAAGCCACTGTGCTGCCCCACATTCCACTTCTGTATGAATATTCTTAAGAATTAAGAGTTCATTACAATGTGTAAGTGTGTAATTGCATTTTCACTTGCATAAAATTATTCATTCGTTCATTTTCTGAACCCACATAGTCCTGTTATTGCTAATTGAGGTTGTCTTTCTTTTTTGATTCTTCCAACAGGCATTCACCATCCTGTGTGATCTTCTGCTCATCTTCAGCCACCAGATGGTGTCCAGTGGCAGGGAACACATGGAGCCCCTGGTCTATTCTCCAGAGGAGTCATTACAGTCTGAACTACTTGCTTTCATCTTGAACCATGTCTTCGTAGACCAGGATGATGACATAAATAGCACAGGTATAAATTTGCAGTAAAAGGACAGTGTTTGAAATTCAACCATTATAAAGAAAATTGTTACTTTAACACCTCGGCTCCACGGAATAATACACCATGAATAATGAGCCACACATGGGTGTGTCAGTGATTATTTGAAGAATGGTCCACGTTTTAAGCCACCACGTATCCACTGCTAAGGCACCTCTATGTGCCTCTCTGTACCTCGCGTGTGCCAGGTATCAGCCTCTAGTGAGCCACGACCAACCTGTCATTTAAGCCCCCTCCCGCCTCGAGTGGCTCATGTTGCCGCCTGTGATCCACGTCAAGCCACATATGATCCATGTGGCACCATGTTAAAGTGACATTGGTGCACATTTAGGCCTGGGTTGTCCCTTTAAAGTGTGGGTTTTCAAATCACAGTATCCATTCAAGATCTTGTCACGTTTTTTTTTAAACGCATTACAGAAAAGATGCTTCACTCAGTAAGTGCATGCTTGTGCACCAGGGGATACAAATTCTGACAGGGATAACTACTTTGGCTTGACACTTTCACCTGTGTTCCAATGTCAATTGCGGCATTTCTGTACAGTCACCCAGCTCTCTGTGACAAAAAAGACACCATAATGAGGTGGCCGCTTTAATTATATACACCCGCTGCCGCCACTGTGGATCACTTCCAAAAAAAAAAAAATTATTTATTTATTTCGTGGTTTGCAGTCACCGTGATCCAGCTTTTTAACTTTGTGTTATATCTGCAAAATCGCTCTTTTGCTTGCACTCATTCTGCATTCCTGGACAGCTCTGCACTCCTTCTCATGGCTTCACTGGCATTACTTCTTCTGCAGATTTAAACACAGCCACCTTGACACTGTGATCCAACTTTTAACTTTGTGTTCGTCCATTATTGACTGCAAAATCACTCTTTTGTGAGCTGCTGTTTTTTGTAAATGCTCATCTTGGGTGCCAGTCAGTGCTCATCTGATCCTTTAACAAGTTGTTAAATCTATTATAAACATACTTCTACAGCTAGGAATGAATGTGCAACTGTTTTACCAAGTTATAAAAACATTACAAATAGTTACCTTTAAGCAGGGGTGGTGGCCAAGTGGTTAATGCGCTTGGTTTCAGTGCAGAAGGTTCCGGGTTCAAATCCCACCCCTGCCACATTTCTCCATGTAATGTGGAGTTGCGTCAGGAAGGGCATCCAGCGTACAACCTGTGCCAAATCAACATGCAGATCCACCTTGGATTTGCTGTGATGACCCCGAGTGCAAAAACAAGGGAGCAGCCGAAGGGAATTACTTACAAATAGTAAGCTGCTCCAAAATAAGCTCCTCATGGAGCAGCAGAGAGAGAGAAAAAAGTCCAGATGAAACAGTCTTCTGTGATTCCAGAAGTGATTAGAGGTGTTTTCAACATTCAAGGTTTGACTGAAATGATTAATCTGCTACAAAATAATTATTTTATATTATTGTCTGGTGCACAAAGCAGGTGGAATTGTGTGCGCAAGAGGGCTGAGCGTCTCCAAAAATAGCCTCTATAATCCTCGTTAGTCCTCGTAGTAACTCGTATACAAACTGCTCCACGCTGTTGCTAAATTTTGAACATTTTGAAATTAGCACCACACTCACATGAGCCTTTTAACTGAATATACTGCCTCTAAGAGCCTCTCAGAGCCACTATTCTCCCATGATAGTTGAATACCTCCTCTCGTAGCAAAAAAAAAAAAAAACATGCTGCGTGGCTCCTTATTCATCCTTCATTATTTGATGGGACCGGTTCTTAATGTGCAAACTTGAATCTGTGTTGCAAATTCAGATGGTCAACAGGATGATGAAGCAGTAAAGATTGAAGCTCTGCACAAGAGAAGAAACCTGCTGGCTGCCTATTGCAAACTGATCATCTACTGTGTGGTAGAAATGAAGACCGGGGCTGATATCTTCAAACAGTACATGAGGGTAGGATTTATTTATTTTTTAATATGATTTAATTTGTCTTTACTTGTTGCTGTTTTCAACTGATTGTGTTAAAATCAGTTTTACATTGAGGTTTTCAGAGCTGGACAGCAAGGTGTGCTTTTGCCATTAAAACTGAACATGAACCCATTGCTGGCTTGCTGTTGTAAGAATGCTAAATATTAGAGAGGTGTATGCACTGAGATCTAGTACTTGATGATGCAGTAATTTTTTCCCCTTGTCATTTATTAAAGTATTACAATGACTATGGTGACATCATCAAGGAGACTATGAGTAAAACCCGGCAGATCGACAAGATTCAGTGTGCCAAGACACTCATCCTCAGTCTACAGCAGGTCAGAGTGTAGACTCTTGCTCACATAATTTATTTGGTCACTGACTTCAAATTAGTCCAACCATTCAGATATGTTGAATTTTTTCCCCTTCACACCCTTTCTTCACAACAGCTGTTCAATGAAATGCTGTCTGAACTGGGTCATGGGTTTGACCGGTCCTCCTCTGCCTTTTGTGGAATCAAAGAGCTGGCCCGTCGTTTTTCTCTAACATTTGGTCTCGACCAAGTAAAGACCAGAGATGCCATCGCGATGCTGCACAAGTGAGATTTTTCTTTGTTCATGTTTCACTGCACTAGTTGCAGTTTTTGGCTCTGCCTCCAGAAATGCCAGATTTTAGTTTACTTCTTGAAGGTTGTTTGACTCTTTTTATATGTGTTCATATTTTGGAATACCGAGGTCGACTTAAAATGTCCAAACCCTAAAGTGTCCTGTACAGCCATGCTTCGTGACTTATATGGAGTCACAAGTTAAGCATTTTACATCAGTAATAAAGGTGATGTTGGGCAATTCTTACCAGCTCAATGTAATTATAAAATCACTAGTTGCTGAAAGATTAATCAGTCAGACTATTAATCTTTCAAGAGATTTTAAGATGATTAGTTGATGCCTGCACTTAATAAGGCAGTTAAAACACAAATTAAAAAACCTGCACTCACATCTGCAACAGTCTTGTCAGTGTGGCTGCTGTAGAGCATTGTTGGCACTCCTGCTTGTGTCAAAGGGCGAGAAGCTTGAATATGTTAGAGGGATTCTGAGGTGCCTCTTCTCATTGAAAGTAGCATAGACATTACTCTTTTGAAAAACCAACCGGCCACTTGAATATTCATTAGGCGGCCAGGTAGAGGGCAGTTGAAGGAATACACAGGGGGTCAAAATTAACAAGCTCCAATCATATTCAAAACTATACCACATTATTTGTGTCATCATAAAGATTCCAGTAGTTTGGACTATCTATGACTGAATTCTACAGCAAGAATGTTGACGGTCAGTTTCGACTATTTTGAATGTTTGGTCTCCAAAGTAAAGGTCAGACACTTTCAAAATTGAAAATGATTGCTTTCACAAAGACCCTCGCGGCAGTAAACTGTTATAAACCTCGCAGCAGTAAACGTTCTTACTGTTTGGTAGTACCTAGTGAATGTGGTTGGTCTTTGTGAGATATAGATTTAAATGGTAAATGGATTGCATTTATATCACACTTTTCCATCTGCATCAGGCACTCAAAGCACTTTACAATAATGGCACACATTCACCCGATGTGAGGATGCTGCCATACAAGGTGCTCACTACACACCGGGAGCAAAGAGGGGATTGTGGACCTTGTCCAAGGGCCCTTGGTGATTTTCCGGTCAGGCTGGGATTTGAACCAAGGATCCTCTGGTCTCAAGCCCAATGTTTAACCACTAGACTATAACCTCCCCTGTTAGATTTACTAAATAAAGGATTTTGTATGAATGTAGCTGAAGCAAACATTTCTTTTTCTTTCTGTTAATGTGTGTGTAGTTTTGAAGTTTCACGTATGTAGCAAAATGTGGAAAAAGTGAAGCGATGTGAAAACTTTCTGGATGTACTGTACCGGGAAATAATTAGTTTGGTTGGTCAGTTTCGTCTATTTCAAAAACCTGGGTCTGGTGGCCACAAATGCCACTTCTGTTTGTTGTAGTTCATTCATCAAATTACCATAATGTGAACCTCAATTATTTGATACTTTATACCCTGAATTTTTATTTCACAGGATTATTTTTGCAAAAACATTTCCTGCTCACTGTTTTGTTCCTGTCTCTTTTAGGGACGGTATTGAGTTTGCATTTAAGGAGCCCAGTCCTCAGGGAGACGGTGGCCCTCCCCTCAACCTGGCATTCTTGGACATTCTTTGTGAATTCTCCTCAAAGCTTATGAGACAAGACAAAAGAACTGTGTAAGTTTTTTTTTTTAAACTGTTACTTCTTCTGGTGCACAACTGACAGGTGGGAGGTTTTAGTGTCTCCATGCAACAGATGTTTGTGACAACTGTTGCAATTGGTGTTTCTGTTGGGTGAAATTTTATTTATTTATTTTAACTTATTTTACATTTGCAATGTGCACCTGGTTTCATGCATGAGGTTGGTGTGGCTGCCTGAGTTTGTTCATTTTGTCTCTCACTTGTCCCCAGTCACATGTACCTGGAGCGCTTTATGACATTCCAGATGGCGCTGCAGCGGGAGGACTGCTGGCTCCCACTCATCTCCTACAGGAATTCTCTGCAGGCAGGTGGCGATGACGATACGATGTCAGTAATGAGTGGCTATTCCAGCAGAGGCTCCTCCGTACGCTCGAAGAAGACCAAGCCTGCTGCTACAGCTGGAACTTCAGTGGCCAAAAGGAAGCTGCCAGAAGGTATAGCATATTCAAGAGTCAACAAATGCAAATAAAAAATGTTTTTCTGTTTTTTTGTTTGTTTGTTTGTTTGTTTGTTTGTTTTTTTGTTTGTTTGTTTATTCCCCCCCGCTTTCCCTGCCATTGAGCTACTTTACTTCATACGTGCAACAGCTGACACACAAAATCATTCTCTGTTAGATTTATATATTATAACCCAACCATGATGTTGCGTGAAAACTGTTGGAGCTCAGATTAACCCAGATGTGTTCCTATCAGCATGGCTCAGCCAGCTCTTCTGAAGCTGAAGAGATTAAACAGCAGATGGTAGGAGAAAGTCATACTGCTTCCTACCAATCACAGTCAATTAAATCTCTGTCAGTGTGAAGCTTCCATACCCCCCCCCCCCCCCCCCCCCCAAAAAAAAAGTCTGCTTCCTGAAGTGCTCACTAGGACAGCAGCGGTTCAGCTAGGTTATGTTGGTCTGATGGCACAGAACATTACATTTAAAAATGTAGGCGGTCAAGTGAGCTGCCTTCTGCTGCTTGAAAGCGAGCCAACAAGACAGATGTAGAAGACATGCTGCAGTTGCTGGGATTGCTGGGACATGTTACACACCACAAGTTGTGGTACATGATGTGGTACATAAAACTGAAGTTATTGCACTTGGCCCCACAAATCTTAGAAACATGGTGTCTAACCAGATCCTTACTCTGGATGGCATTACCCTGACCTCTAGTAATACTGTGAGAAATCTTGGAGTCATCTTTGATCAGGATATGTCATTCAATGCGCATATTAAACAAATATGTAGGACTGCTTTTTTGCATTTGCGCAATATCTCTAAAATTAGAAAGGTCTTGTCTCAGAGTGATGCTGAAAAACTAATTCATGCATTTATTTCCTCTAGGCTGGACTATTGTAATTCATTATTATCAGGTTGTCCTAAAAGTTCCCTGAAAAGCCTTCAGTTAATTCAAAATGCTGCAGCTAGAGTGCTAACAGGGACTAGGAGAGAGCATATCTCACCCATATTGGCCTCTCTTCATTGGCTTCCTGTTAATTCTAGAATAGAATTTAAAATTCTTCTTCTTACTTATAAGGTTTTGAATAATCAGGTCCCATCTTATCTTAGGGACCTCATAGTACCATATCACCCCAATAGAGTGCTTCGCTCTCAGACTGCAGGCTTACTTGTAGTTCCTAGGGTTTGTAAGAGTAGAATGGGAGGCAGAGCCTTCAGCTTTCAGGCTCCTCTCCTGTGGAACCAGCTCCCAATTCAGATCAGGGAGACAGACACCCTCTCTACTTTTAAGATTAGGCTTAAAACTTTCCTTTTTGCTAAAGCTTATAGTTAGGGTTGGATCAGGTGACCCTGAACCATCCCTTAGTTATGCTGCTGTAGACTTAGACTGCTGGGGGGGTTCCCATGATGCAGTGAGTGTTTCTTTCTCTTTTTGCTCTGTATGCACCACTCTGCATTTAATCATTAGTGATTATCTCTGCTCCACTCCACAGCATGTGTTTTTCCTGGTTCTCTCCCTCAGCCCCAACCAGTCCCAGCAGAAGACTGCCCCTCCCTGAGCCTGGTTCTGCTGGAGGTTTCTTCCTGTTAAAAGGGAGTTTTTCCTTTCCACTGTCGCCAAGTGCTTGCTCACAGGGGGTCGTTTTGACCGTTGGGGTTTTTACGTAATTATTGTATGGCCTTGCCTTACAATATAAAGCGCCTTGGGGCAACTGTTTGTTGTGATTTGGCGCTATATAAATAAAATTGATTGATTGATTCTTCTGAACAATGTCTTGAACGTCCTATTTTCCTCAGGCTTTCAAAGAGAAAAGCATGTTCAACAGGTGCTGGCTTCATCCTTAAATAAATTCTTATTTGCAAGAATCCCCCGCAGAGTCCCTCTGTTAAATAAAAGACATGTGCAGAAGAGGTTGCAATTTGCCAAAGAACACATCAACTGGCCTAAAGAGAAATGGAGGAATATTTTGTGGACTGATGAGAGTAAAATTGTTCTTTTTGGGTCCAAGGGCTGCAGACAGTTTGTGAGACGACCCCCAAACTCTGAATTCAAGCCACAGTTCACAGTGAAGACAGTGAAGCATGGTGGTGCAAGCATCATGATATGGGCATGTTTCTCCTACTATGGTGTTGGGCCTATATATATCCCATACCAGGTATCATGGATCAGTTTGGATATGTCAAAATACTTGAAGAGGTCATGTTGCCTTATGCTGAAGAGGACATGCCCTTCAAATGGGTGTTTCAACAAGACAATGACCCCAAGCACACTAGTAACAAAGCAAAATCTTGGTTCCAAACCAACAAAATTAATGCCTCGCATATGTGAAGAAATCATGAAAAACTGCAGGTATACAACTAAATACTATTTTAGTGATTCACAGGATTGCTAAAAAAAAAAAAGCAGTTTGAACATAATAGCTTTGAGTTTGTAGCGTCAACAGCAGATGCTACTATTATTGTGAACACCCCCTTTTCTACTTTTTTTTTTACTACAACCCCTGGCAATAATTATGGAATCACTGTCCTCGGAGGATGTTCATTCAGTTGTTTAATTTTGTAGAAAAAAAGCAGATCACAGACATGACGCAAAACTAAAGTCATTTCAAATGGCAACTTTCTGGCTTTAAGAAACACTATAAGAAATCAGGAAAACAAATTGTGGCAGTCAGTAACGGTTACTTAGACCAAGCAGAGGGAAAAAATATGGACTCATTTAATTCTGAGGAATAAATTATGGAATCACCCTGTAAATTTTCATCCCCAAAACTAACACCTGCATCAAATCATATCTGCTCATTAGTCTGCATCTAAAAAGAAGTGATCACACCTTGAAGAGATGTTGCACCAAATGGACTGACATGAATCATGGCTCCAACACGAGAGATGTCAGTTGAAACAAAGGAGAGGATTATCAAACTCTTAAAAGAGGGCAAATCATCACGCAATGTTGCAAAAGATGTTGGTTGTTCACAGTCAGCTGTGTCTAAACTCTGGACCAAATACAAACAATATGGGAAGGTTGTTAAAGGCAAACATACTGGTAGACCAAGGAAGACATCAAAGCGTCAAGACAGAAAACTTAAAGCAATATGTCTCAAAAATCAAAAATGCACAACAAAACAAATGAACGAATGGGAGGAAACTGGAGTCAACCTGTGTGACCGAACTGTAAGAAACCGCCTAAAGGAAATGGGATTTACATACAGAAAAGCTAAACGAAAGCCATCATTAACACCTAAACATGAAAAAACAAGGTTACAATGGGTTTAGGAAAAGCAATCGTGGACTGTGGATGACTGGATGAAAGTCATATTCAGTGATGAATCTCGAATCTGCATTGGGCAAGGTGATGATGCTGGAACTTTTGTTTGGTGCCATTCCTTTTTTTTTTGGAACAAGTGTTTATTATTCAACTTCGTTTAAAGCTTTACACCGTATAATGTTCACTTATATAACACAGAACAGAGCTCACACACACACGGGGGAAAAAAAAAAAGAGAAAACGAACAAGAATCAGAACAGAGAAAACCTTGGCAAATTTGTACATTTCAAATTGTTACTTTTGGTATCTAATGTATAGTATTTATAGTGTTGGAAAGAATATATACATTTCCTTCTTTTTCTGCTCTACTCCACCTCACAATCTGTATTTATATCCAGTCATAGTATGTTATCAGTGGTTTCCATCTCTTTCTAAATAGGTCCATAGTGAGATTTAATCCTGCTGTTATTTTCTCCATTTTGTAAATGTCCAACATCCTATCTTTCCAATGATTTGTTGTAGGTGGATCAGGTTTATACCAAAATATAGTTATCATTTTCTTAGCCACCAGTATCATTATCTTGAAAATATACAGTTTTTCTTTAGCTAGTAAGTCCCCCGGGAGCAATCCAAAAACAAAAACAAGGGGGTTCCAGTCAATATAAATTTGTAAAATATTTGAAATTAATTCCTTGATTCCCTCCCAAAATATTTTGTTTTGGACAATCCCAGAAAATATAAGTGTGATCGCCAATTTGTCCACAGTTTCTCCAGCATAAGTTTGTTTTTGATTTATTAAATTTGTAAGTGGTAGCAGGTGTCTTAAAATATCGTGTTTATTTTCCATAAACTCTTTCCATGTTGGGCTATTTGTCAGTTTGTGTCCACCTTCACAAATTTGTTCCCATTCTTGATCTTCAATTATGTTCATTTCCAATTCCCACTTTCCTTTTATCTCTAAAGAGTTCTCCGACATATTTCTTTGTAGACTTTTGTATAGATTTGATATCATTTTATCATATTGTTTATGCTTGAGTGTATTAATGAATAGCATTTCCAAATGTGTAGGTTGTTTATTAAGAAGAGACCATTCTTTATGGGACATTAAATAACTTCTCAATTGCTGGAATCTATAAAAATCTATTGATGTTAAGCCATATTTTTCCTGGCATTGACTAAATGATCCTAGTATCTCCCCTTTAAATAAATCATTAATGAAAATTAAATTCTTATTTTCCCAGTTTTTGAACCTCTGATCTTGTTGCCCTGGTATGAAATCTAAAATATCTGTAATTTTCATGGCTCTGGATATTGACTGGGGGGCTTTAATCTTTTTCCTAACAGTATTTAGAACTCTGTGAGTGCACTTCATGTAATTATTTGAGATTTTAAATTTGTTCCATATCTCATTTGAGCAGAATATTAAAGATTGTAATGGGATTTTGGGACAATAACTTTGTTCTAATGTCAGCCATTGCGTTTCTTTGTTTTGTTTTAACCATTCCATTGCTCCATTTAGTTGTGCTGCCCAGTGGTATAACTTCAAATTTGGTAAATTAAGACCTCCACAAGCTTTACTGCTGGACAGTAAAGAGAATTTGATTCTAGCCTTTCTTTTTTGCCATATAAATGTAAAAATCATTTTTTGCATTTTATTAAATTCGGTTTCTGGGATCCAGATAGGGATAGATGAAAATAAATATAACAGCCTGGGAACAATATTCATTCTAATTGTTTCAATCCTCCCGAAGAGGGAAAGAGGTAAAATTGTCCACCTGTCTAAATCTTTTTGAATTTCAGAAAGCGCTGTAACCAGGTTTAAGGATATGATTCCTTCTTTATGTTCTCTAATGCCATATACCAACACAGTGCAGAGTAGCTACCTAAACTCTGTAAGTGAGATAGAGTATCTCGTCAATAGTTTTACATCCTCATTGAAGACAACTTTGGATGCTGTAGCTCCTCTGAAAAAGAGAGCTTTAAATCAGAAGTGTCTGACTCTGTGGTATAACTCACAAACTCGTAGCTTAAAGCAGATAACCCGTAAGTTGGAGAGGAAATGGCGTCTCACTAATTTAGAAGATCTTCACTTAGCCTGGAAAAAAAGTCTGTTGCTCTATAAAAAAGCCCTCCGTAAAGCTAGGACATCTTTCTACTCATCACTAATTGAAGAAAATAAGAACAACCCCAGGTTTCTTTTCAGCACTGTAGCCAGGCTGACAAAGAGTCAGAGCTCTATTGAGCTGAGTATTCCATTAACTTTAACTAGTAATGACTTCATGACTTTCTTTGCTAACAAAATTTTAACTATTAGAGAAAAAATTACTCATAACCATCCCAAAGACGTATCGTTATCTTTGGCTGCTTTCAGTGATGCCGGTATTTGGTTAGACTCTTTCTCTCCGATTGTTCTGTCTGAGTTATTTTCATTAGTTACTTCATCCAAACCATCAACATGTTTATTAGACCCCATTCCTACCAGGCTGCTCAAGGAAGCCCTACCATTATTTAATGCTTCGATCTTAAATATGATCAATCTATCTTTGTTAGTTGGCTATGTACCACAGGCTTTTAAGGTGGCAGTAATTAAACCATTACTTAAAAAGCCATCACTTGACCCAGCTATCTTAGCTAATTATAGGCCAATCTCCAACCTTCCTTTTCTCTCAAAAATTCTTGAAAGGGTAGTTGTAAAACAACTAACTGATCATCTGCAGAGGAATGGTCTATTTGAAGAGTTTCAGTCAGGTTTTAGAATTCATCATAGTACAGAAACAGCATTAGTGAAGGTTACAAATGATCTTCTTATGGCCTCGGACAGTGGACTCATCTCTGTGCTTGTTCTGTTAGACCTCAGTGCTGCTTTTGATACTGTTGACCATAAAATTTTATTACAGAGATTAGAGCATGCCATAGGTATTAAAGGCACTGCGCTGCAGTGGTTCGAATCATATTTGTCTAATAGATTACAATTTGTTCATGTAAATGGGGAATCTTCTTCACAGACTAAAGTTAATTATGGAGTTCCACAAGGTTCTGTGCTAGGACCAATTTTATTCACTTTATACATGCTTCCCTTAGGCAGTATTATTAGACGGTATTGCTTAAATTTTCATTGTTACGCAGATGATACCCAGCTTTATCTATCCATGAAGCCAGAGGACACACACCAATTAGCTAAACTGCAGGATTGTCTTACAGACATAAAGACATGGATGACCTCTAATTTCCTGCTTTTAAACTCAGATAAAACTGAAGTTATTGTACTTGGCCCCACAAATCTTAGAAACATGGTGTCTAACCAGATCCTTACTCTGGATGGCATTACCCTGACCTCTAGTAATACTGTGAGAAATCTTGGAGTCATTTTTGATCAGGATATGTCATTCAAAGCGCATATTAAACAAATATGTAGGACTGCTTTTTTGCATTTATGCAATATCTCTAAAATCAGAAAGGTCTTGTCTCAGAGTGATGCTGAAAAACTAATTCATGCATTTATTTCCTCTAGGCTGGACTACTGTAATTCATTATTATCAGGTTGTCCTAAAAGTTCCCTAAAAAGCCTTCAGTTAATTCAAAATGCTGCAGCTAGAGTACTGACGGGGACTAGAAGGAGAGAGCATATCTCACCCATATTGGCCTCTCTTCATTGGCTTCCTGTTAATTCTAGAATAGAATTTAAAATTCTTCTTCTTACTTATAAGGTTTTGAATAATCAGGTCCCATCTTATCTTAGGGACCTCGTAGTACCATATCACCCCTATTAATCCTCATCATAAATGTATCTTTTGTAAATATCATTTATTCAATTTATTTCTTTACATGTAGTCAAAATACTGTAAGGAAAATACTGTGTACTTTATATAAAGTTTACCAGCCAGCTCTAGAAAAATGGTTTTCCAACAACTTGAATGTTTATTCCACAAGCAACCCGGTTGGGACTTTGAATGTAAGGTGCATGTTTTAATGGTGAGAGGAAACCAAAGATCTCAGAAGATATCCATGTAAACATGAAAATTTCACACCCAGGAGCTTTACTGAAAAAATTCTTGGGGCCAATCTAAAGGTGAATACTTCTGTAAATGAATGTGAGATGTTACTTTAAATTACTGTATTTTCAGGAGGATAAGTCACATTGTTATTTTGTTTTTTTTAATGCGCTTTGTGCTACTGGTCCTGTGACTTACATTTTGAAACAACTATTAGATGAAAAATATTGCATTATCATCTCTGACCACAAAATAGCACCACCTACACACACAATACTCTGCTATATTTAATAAATCATGCTCTCAAACTGAAAGACCACGCTCTTGAATAGAGAGAGAGAAAACAACCTAACCTTCATATTACTCGGCACTCCACTTGTTTGAATTTTGTGGAACAGCCAGAACAGCAATGAGGATTACACCTATATTATGATAATAACTACAACATCTTAAAAATATATTAGGAGTTTAAAACCATTTAATAACATTTAGTGAAACAATGTGCATACGCTTAGCTCTGACCAGACATTTTTATCAACACCCCCTTTTCTACTTTTTTTTTTTTACTATTAGCCCAATTTCATAGCCTTAAGAGTGTGCATATCATGAATGTTTGGTCTTGTTGGATTTGTGTGAATCTGCTGAATCTACTGTTAAAATAAAGCTATCTATCTATATATATATGTATATATATATATATGTATATATATATAGCTTTATTTTAAATGCGCTTCTCTAAACATACCCCTCTTCTACAGTGTTTAAGCCCCTTTCACACCAGGCCTGCTTTGTGTGGCGTCATGACAACGCAGGAATGTCTGCGTCAGGTGCATGCAGCAGGGGGGGGAGAGAGGAGGTGAGGACTCACAGTCTCGCTGCAGGTCCTCTGCACAGAGGATTCAGAGTGCACAGTTTGGCTGCAGCCAGTCTGTGCACTCTGATGCCTCTTCTAGTTTATATTTGTTCTTGTGCAGGGCTGCACTCTGAGTTCTGTTACAGTTTATCTTTCTTCCTTTGTTCGCGAGCTGCGTGCGTGCATGGGCGCGCGCAAACAAACTGTTTGTGTGGAGATGTCTGGAGTTCTGCATGATGTGGACATGTCCTGACTCTGGCAATCAGTCTGTGAGCAGGACCTTTGTCCTTTATTTAACACAATTATGAGAGAGTTTGAGCGAGAGTGAGGAGCTGCCTGCAGCCAGAGTGTTTATTATTGTTTTTTCTTTCTTTTAATTGCTCACATCTGCGCACGCAAATGAATCATCCGTGAGTGGACTGGAGATGTCTAGACCTTTTACTGGATGTGGACATGTCCTGTCTCTGGCAATCAGTCTGTGAGCAGGACTTTTATGGACTTTATTTAAACAAATTTGTGAGAGAATTTAAGAGCGAGTAGTTGCAGCAGCAGTCAGGCTGCAATCAGCATTTTTTTCTCTCTCTGTGCTCTTTTTGAACGTGTACGTATGAATGGAACACAGCAGGTATCATAAATTGGTGGTGGGCAACGTTGTGTTGTGAGGGTGTGGCTTCCAGTCACATTGAGTACCATTGCGTTGCTCTGACTTGCACTGAAACAACTTAATTTCTGTGTCCTGTGCTCGACGCAGAAAAAAATTAAACATGTTTAATTTTTGGCGTCTGATTCACTTCATCCTTGCTTGCGCTGTTGTGGTGTTGAGTTACATCGTCTTGGCACTGGGTTGCTTCCACGTGGCATCGTCACGACGCAAGTCGAAGTGGGCCCGGTGTGAAAGTGGCTTTACTCGCTGCGGGCATCCTTATAGTTACACCGCTGCCACCTGCTGCATCAGTCTGTTATAGCAGTACTAAATCCTCTCCATGAGTCTCTTTGAAGTATTTAAAAGCCAACACTTCTCCCTCTCACCTGACCTTATGGCTAAAATACTTCCTACTAAACTTCTTTCAGACCTTACAATTAAATTCCTTCAGTTTTTACTCTTTAAAAGATAAACCATTCAAAAATGACTAGATATATTTCGTAAAATAAAATATTTAGAGGAAAAAAATTAAAGCACCATGCTAAATACTTTACAGGTATATTCATTGGTTCTGATTTTTATTTATATTACAACTGGTGGAATTTGAAAGCGCTGCATTCTGTGGATGGTATTTTGCAACACTTATTTAAAATTCAGTTGGTCTGGTGGTGGAATTTGGCATTTATGTGGTATTGATGTGATAATGGTCTTTTTTAATTTAGGTTTTTTTAACTATTGCATCAGTTTTAAATTACAGTGTACAGGGGTGGTGGCCAAGTGGTTAATGTGCTTGGTTTCAGTTCAGAAGGCTCTGGGTTTAAATCCCACCCCTGCCATATTTCTCCATGTAATGTGGAGTTGCATGAGGAAAGGCATCCGGCGTAAAACCTGTGCCAATTCAACATGCAGATCCACCTTGGATTTGCTGTGGCGACCCCGAGTGCAAACAAGGAAGCAGCCGAAGGGACTTACAATCAGTTTTAAGTTACAGTACTTACAAGTGGCTAAAGACTTTTCACTGACAATAGTTGTCTTTAAATGTATTATTTACTAAAAGCAGAAAGGGTGTAATTATTGATTTGTTTTATAAGACGCACTGAGAATTTGATAAATGTTGAATGAATACAATTGAAGTCAGTTAATGCAGACAGTCCATTTGTGGAATCTTATTACAGACACATACAACATAGTAAATAAATTTTAATGAAATCAAGACTTGAGCCATATTTTGTTCCAGTATAAGTCAAATACCGCTGTTTGTAACCAAGAAAACCCGACCAAAGTGCTCTCTGAATGCACCAAATTGCACCATTTTTTAAATTTTAGAAAAGACAAAGACAAAAAAAAATACTGATAAAACAAAACACAACAGAAAAGATAAAACAAACTAACAACGAACTTAAATAAATATAGAAATAAATAACAGTTTCCTGTGAACACCTAGTGACTTACACTTCATCCCTGTATCCTGTGAAAACATTTTTTATACATTTTGTTTTAAACTGTTGAATGTTTGGACGCTGCTTTAACTCCTCACCCATACTGTTCCAGTCTCACCCCACGTAATGAAATGCAGAATCTTTACCTGTTTTTACAGATTTTATTAATTTTAAAGTAGTTTTTCCCCCTTAATTGATATCCCTCCTTTTGAGCACTGAACAATTTCTGTATAATTTTTTTTCCCTTTTGTAAAATGTTATTTATTTATTTATTTTTGCTTTGTACAAGATTTGTGCTGTGACTTTAATATTTTTGACTTTAACAAGAGTGAGTGGGTATGGTCTTGATAGCAACATTATGAATAACCTGTTTTGCCCCCCCTCTTTTTTTTTTAAGAATAGTGAGTGATTGTATTGAACTCATGTAGTTATTGTCCCAGATCTCTACACAGTAGGTGAAATCTGGTAAGACAATGGAACAGTATAGGATGCAGAGTGATTTGTGATCTAGAACATGTTTTGCTTTAACACTGAAATGCTTCTTGATAATTTGGTTTGCATATATTTGATGTGTTTTTTTTTTTTTTCATGTGTAATTGCCCCAAGAAATTTATTTTCATTAACTCTTCCAATTCCCCCCCCCCAAGTTCAAGTTTTGTTTTTCACCAAAATGAGTGCTGCACTCACTGCAGTTTATTGTCTGGAAAGCCCCAAATTGCATGTCAGACCTTCTAGAATTCAAAAATTTTCTGGGGTTGGGGGGAGACTTTGGGTCTCAGCTTTTTTTGTTTTTCACCACTTTCATCCCTGAAAATAAACTTTTAATTTCTGAATGTAACTGCAGCTACGGACACAGGAGGAACTGTGGATTATTTAATGAACAATTTTGGTGAAGTTTTTCTTTTACTTAGACGAAGAGAGAGACTCCTTTCAGCTGTGCGCTCCAGATAATCTGTCGACCCCTACTTAATTCTACTAGGCACAAACTAGGTGCAACTATAAGGATGCCTGCGGCAAGTAAAGCCACTTTCACACCGGGCCCACTTCGACTTGCGTCGTGACGATGCCACATGGAAGCAACCCAGTGCCAAGACGATGTAACTCATCACCACAAACTCACGTCCCAACTTCAACCTGAACTACAACCCAAATAATCTTGGAAACAAACACTTCCATCTGGCTCTTGAGTGTAGTGTAAGTGGATAAGTTATTTCTTACTTCAATGTGCTCTGATCTTCAAGTGAAATACAGTTTGTAATCCACACATGGTCCATCTACTCTGTGAAACTTGACTTTCCTATCAAAAATAGACGCATTTTCACTGCTGAGCAGAGAGCCACTTCTGGACTGTCTCTGAAACATACTGTGGGCTGCTGGTGGGATGACGAGTACTGTCTAGAATGGCCGTGGTAGCTGCAGTACTCCAGGTGACATTTCAGTATCGCTTCCATCTACAGTTTTGCTTAAATTAGAAACTGTAAAAATAACAAACAAATGCCTCCCTGACATCACTCAGGTTTTTTTTTTTGTTTTGTTTTTTTGAAGAGCTTGTTTGACGTTCTAATGGGGTGGTTCTTGATGTCACAAACTTGGCACTGCCTAACGTCCGGCCAACAAGCTAGTGGTTGGCCACCTATAGCAAACACTCAACACCTAGCCTTATAACTTAAATCGATCATGCGGAAATTTAAACTGAAATTTAAACTTAGATGAATTTGTTGCTTTCATCTCTAACTTGTTGACGAGTGCAGATAACATTCTGATTAGGGGTGCAGCTATCGATTATTTTAGCAGTCGAGCATTCCATCGATTATTCTGGCAATTAATCGAGTAATCGCATAAAAAGTACTTCTGTGTTTTTAAACAATATCAATATTCCAGGGCTATCGCTAAGCAGTGGCACAATGTCACTGCTCCAAAGTGTTGACATTTTGCTGAAATGGCAGTGGGATGTGGCTTTGTTTGGTTTTCTCCAACTTGTAAAATGTAACCATTTTTAAGTTTTTCTTTTTATAAAGGTTGATGGACTGGATCCCTGCGTGATTTTTTTTATTTTATTTTTTTTTTATTCCTCTTTCTCTGCAATTCAGCAGATGCATTTCAGCTGGAGGTTGAACATGCAAACCTCGCAGTCAGATTTTTTTTTTATTATTATTTTATTTAAGTTACCGTGTTTGTAAAGTGTTGTGTGTTGCCCAAAAAAGCAAAAATTAAAAAGTCAAACACTCAGTGTGAGTATGAGGGGAAACACAGAATAGAGGACTTCTGCTTTTTTGTCAGTGTAGCCAGGGACAGAGCTGTGACTCGCCTGGTCTGACAGCCCCTCACACTGGGCAGAGAGAGACAGCAGCCGGCCACCGGGTCAAAAGTCCCTCCCCACGTAGAGCAGACCGTGTGTTTTTTAAAAATAGACAACCACACTGCTTCGCTTTAAATGCACAGTAAGTCTATTTCAGATCATCAGTGTGGACCATCTTTCTCTTAAAAGGCTTTATTTTACTCTCTGTCACGTTGGAAAGCGGTAGTTATCGTTGCTAATTTGATTAGCTGTTATGCTCCAGTCTTCTGTTTTTTTTTTTTTCCTACGGACGTTGCAGTGCCACACACAGGCCTGGCATATGTACTACAACGTTAAACGAAGCTTTGAGGCACAGAATTTGCCTCGAACATTTTTTTCAATCGAATTATTCGAGTTCCTCGACTAATCGTATCAGCCCTAATTCTGATTATTGGTGACCTGAACATTTATATAAATAAGCCTTCTGATCTCTTCTGCAAATTATTTGTGGAAATTGTGAATGCATTAGGATTTCAGCAGTGCATTCATGATTCAATGCACATTAGTGGAAATACCCTGGATTTGGTTCTCGCATGTCGTCTCACGAATATTGACATCATGCCTCTTGCGTCGGTGGTCTCTAATCACTCACTTATTAGGATTAAATTTTCTCTGCCGTGTTTAGTGGAACAAACAGTTATTTGTCACTGCGGTGATGCATGAACTGCTCAACTAAGACTGAATTTGAAGCTAGACTGCTAGATATCTTAGTTTCAAGTTTGGAAAATGCCCAATCAAAAGACAGTCTTGTGAATAGTTTAAACTCCATCCATCCATTTTCTTCCGCTTTATCCGGAGTCGGGTCGCGGGGGCAGCAGCTCAAGCAAAGCCGCCCAGACCTCCCGATCAACACACACCTCCCCCAGCTCCTCCAGGGGAACCCCAAGGCGTTCCCAAGCCAGCCGAGAGATTTAGTCCCTCCAGCATGTCCTGGGTCTTCCCCGGGGCCTCCTCCCAATGGGATGTGCCTGGAACACCTCTCCAGCGAGGCATCCAGGGGGCATCCGGAAAAGATGCCCGAGCCACCTCAACTGACTCCTTTCGACGTGGAGGAGCAGCGGCTCGACTCCGAGCTCCTCCCGAGTGACCGAGCTCCTCACCCTATCTCTAAGGGAGCACCCAGCCACCCTGCGGAGGAAACTCATCTCGGCCGCTTGTACTCGCGATCTCGTTCTTTCAGTCATGAGCCAAATCTCATGACCATAGGTGAGGATCGGAACGTAGATCGATCGGTAAATCGAGAGCTTTGCCCCCCTACTCAGCTCTCTCTTCACCACGACGGTCAGATACAGTGACTGCATCACTGCAGATGCTGCACCGATCCGTCTATCGATCTCACGCTCCATCCGTCCCTCACTCGTGAACAAGACCCCGAGGTACTTAAACTCCTCCACTTGAGGCAAGGACACTCCACCGACCTGAAGAGGGCAAAGCATCTTATTCCGGTCGCGAACCATGGCCTCAGATTTGGAGGTGCTGATTTTCATCCCGGACGCTTCACACTCGGCTGCAAACCGCCCCAGTGCACGCTGAAGGTCCTGATTTGACGAAGCCAACAGAACCACATCGTCCGCAAACAGCAGAGACGAGATTCTGTGGTTCCCAGACCAGATCCCCTGTACACCCTGGCTGCACCTAGAAATTCTGTCCATAAAAATAATGAACAGAACCGGTGACAAAGGGGTTTGTAGTTTAAACTCAGCACTCAAAACTACACTCGACATGATTGTGCCACCCCCCCCCAAAAAAAAGTTACCTTGGTTCAATGATTACTTGCGTGACCTCAAGCATAAGGTCTTGAATGGAAATGACGTAGTTCAAAATTAGAAGTATTCCACCTCACGTGGCATGATACTATCTTAGACTGTAAGCATGCACTACTGGCTCCAAAGCAGATCTATTACTCTGATTTGATCAACAAAAACAAGCATAACTCAAAGTTCTTATTCGACACGGTGGCAACACTTATTCATGGACAACCACTTGTAAGTCGCTCTCCTTTTACAACACAAAATTCTTGGATTACTTCAATTAAAAAAATAGAAGACATTAGGTTAAATATATTCCAGCATGCCTTAACCCAGCCACTACACCCTGCTTTTGAGATGGGTGCTATTAGTGGGGTATTATGTAGATTTACAGAATTTGATAGTATCTCAGAAGGCATGCTGACAAAACTTGTAATGTCTACAAAAAGCACAACCTGCTTAGTTGATCCTGTACCAACAAAACTGTTTAAGGACCTGCGGCCCACTCTAGGGCCGACTGTGGTGGAAATTATTAATCTCTCATTAACTTCTGGATCTGTTCCTAAATGTTTAAAATCTGCAGTGATTAAACCATTATTTAAGAAACCTAATCTTGACCCTAATGTATCGAAAAGCTATAGGCCAATGTCAAATCTATCGTTTTGCTCTCAAATTCTGGTAAAGGTGGTTTCACGGCAGCTAGCTGACCACCTTACTGAGAGTAATCTTTTCGAGCCACTGCAGTCTGCTTTAAGAAAATATTCCACAGAGACAGATGTGGAATAGTTGGTGAATAAGTGGTGAATGATGTTCTGCTTGCAATGGATTCGGACACCACTATGGTCTTGGTGCTGTTAGATCTTAGTGCTGCGTTTGATATCGTGGATCATCATATTCTACTCGATAGGTTGGAGAATCATTTTGGGATTACTGGGAGTGCCCTTGGTTGACGTCATACCTGACCAGTTTTTCTCACTGTGTGTTGTACAATAACACTACCTCTAACCTTTCACAGGGGTCCGTCTTAGGCCCCCTGCTTTTCTCCCTTTATATAGCACCCCTTGGGCACATAATGTGGCATTTTGGAATTACCTTTCACTGCTATGCTGATGATACTCAGTTATATATGCCAATAACTGCTGGTAACCTCATTCATATAAAGTCCTTAGAAGATTGCCTTGCATCAGTGAGAAGCTGGATGTCAAGCAACTTTCTATTTTTAAACTCTGATAAGACTGAAATGATGGTTCTTGGTCCAGTGAGACATCAGCATCAATTTGACCAGCTAATGATTAGCCTAGGCTCGTGTGTCATACATCACACTGACAAAGTAAGGAACCTTGGGGTAATTTTTGATCCTACGCTGTCCTTTGACCGCCACATTAGAGATATTACGAGGACTGCTTTCTTCCACCTGTGAAATATAGCAAAGATTTGTCCCATCCTGTCTATGGCTGATGCTGAGACCCTGATTTATGCGTTTGTCTCTTCTAGATTGGACTACTGCAATGTTTACCGCATTAAAGCATTTGGGATCTCCCACTGGTTCAGAATTCTGCTGCCAGACTTTTGACACGAAGCAGAAAGTTTGACCACATTACACCAATTTTGGCACCTCTTCACTGACTTCCTGCCCCTGTGAGATCATATTTTAAGGTTGTGTTACTAACCTATAAAATTGTTCACGGACTGGTACCTCCCTACTTAGTTGAACCCTACGTGCCGGCCCGGGCATTGCGTTCTCAGGGTGCAAGACTACTTTGTGTCCGTAGGTTGAATAAAAAGTCTGTGGGTCATAGAGCTTTCTCTTATCGTGCCCCTGTTCTGTTAACAAGGCTGTCTCTGGGGATTGACTCACCTTTGGAGCTCACCTAATTTGGTCATTTAAGCAACTGTAGGTTTTGGCACATCTGCTTTGGATTAAATCTTCAACCTCCAAGGGTGTCGGTTGGTTTAAATATGATTTTCTGTGTCATCAGCTCTGTTTTGCACTGAAAACTAATGGCAGCACCGTAGCAGCTGAAACAGCTATTTTCTTACATCACAGTAGGCAGTCAGTGTTGCTTAGTGCAGCATATTCTGTACCTTTGCATGTGTCAACAAAAAGTATTACTACTCACTCGGGTCTTTTCAACTCTGGTCTCTAATAACTTGCAAAATTCTCATTTAGTTAAAGTAGTTGTTGCTTAGGATGAAAGGGGGGGGGAAACATGTTGAGCTGGAAGTTTTAGATTTAAGTCACATAGTTGGCACTTAAATCATTGTAAAGTGCATGTTTGACTTTTTCATTTTGTCCTTTCCCTTTCAGAGGAGAGCAGCAGCAGTGAGGTTTGGCAGCAGACCATGCAGACCCCAGTCATGATGCCATCTCCTCACCTCACCTCCACTGTCATGCGAGATCCGAAGAGGGGTCGAGATGACAGCTACATGGGCGTTTACCCACTTCCTCATGACCAGCAGCAGGGACACCAACACCCACAGCATCACCAACAGACGCCTCAGCACCACCAGACACCCATGGATTACAAGTATGCACCGTTCACTGTGTCATGATGCAGAACACTTTTCCACACAATCACATAAAATTCTTCCTTAGATGTAAAGTTAAACATTTCCAAGTGTCGTCATTTGTAAATTAAACCAGTTGCCCTTTGTGAGGCGTAATGAATCATTTAATATTGTGATCTGTTCTGCAGCTTCTCATTTCATACGGTATTTTATCTTTATGTTTAATACATCAAAATATGTACTGTGGCTTACTCTTGGATGGCTACGGTCCCATTTTTCAACCATATTAACTTTCATTTTTATTTGCTGTTTTCATCCAACATGCCAGACATGATCATTTATTTAAATCACCTGCTTTGCATTCTAGTGCTTTCAGCTACTCACAAAATATTTTAAATATTTGGAAGATCAAATTAGGGCCCATCATTTAGCTCAGTGAATTGATTTTGCTGTGAGAATGGCATCAGAGGGCTGGGTAATTAGCCAAAATGCGTTAAGACAGGGTTCAATGGAATTGGATTTTTGTGTGCTAATAATAATTTGATGGCATATGCTAGCAGCATGGTTGCACCTAGAAGCCTGCCAAGTGCAGGCCCTGTGGGACAGTGACTGACCAGTTGATTTATCCTGTCTGACTTTTATAGAGGCACCAGGCTAATGGGCCTATGAATGCATAGCTACCAACCACTTGTGGGTTACAAACGTTGCTTACCAACTTGCACTTGTTCATTTAGTTCCCAGGTGACGTGGATGTTGGCCCAGAGACAGCAAGAAGAGGCACGTCAGCAGCAGGAAAGAGCCATGAACTATGTCAAGCTCAGGACCAATCTGCAGCATGCGATGTATGATACAGACACACTTCCACATAAAGGTACAGGTTGTAATTTCAGGTATACTTCAGTCATCATATACCCATGTCTTTTTGCAGTCGTCACAGCACTGGGCTTATGGAGGAAGATGAGGAGCCCATTGTGGAGGATGTAATGATGTCATCTGAAGGTCGTATGGATGACCTAAATGAAGGCATGGATTTTGACACCATGGACATTGATCTGGTAAGTAGAAAAGTGTTTATGGAATTATATTTAATTCAAAAATTTGTCTTGTATTGTCTGAAGACAAGCTTATTTATTTTTGTGGTGGTTTGCATGTAGTGCTGAACCAAAATAGATACTTCATAATAACAATCGTAATAATTAATTACTTTATAGTGTTCTTTGACAGAAAATACTGGCTCACACTAAAGTAGTCAACAGAATAAAAACCGCAGTGCACACATAAAATGAGCACAAAAATAGATTATTCCGTTTTTAGGAATGTTTTTGGACTGAGACGATAATTATATTTTCTGGACAATGTCTCACCAGATTGTTGGTTGCATCTGTCCAAAAATGAGTCATTTATTTTTGAAATATGCTATTGTTTCATGCAGCAAGAAGCAAAATGTATTTAATCGCTGCATTATTTAGTTGTAACACAAGTGACAAGCAGAAACTAACAGACTAATTAATGTTATTATACACAGCACAATGAACTCTGCATAAACTGCATCTTGTTGCCATTGAGCAGACAAAAACAGCATTAGAAGTGTCCGGATGCTGGAACCGCTTCAGTGCATGTTTCTTCACGGGGGAAAAAAAAAAACCTTTTAAAATACCAGATTATACACTTAACCTTTTCTTAACCTAGCTGTCCTCTACCGTTGCTGCTGAACTACAAATTCTGAAACGAATCAAGTGACAAGTAGGGGCTCATTCTCTCAGACCCTGCCTGTCCTTGTTCAGAGCTCCTTTGTCTTATTGTTGTTTTACAGTGGTTGTCATTCAGCCTAATGGTGCATTACTGCCACCTTCTGCCAGGGAGTGTGGTTCAGACAGTTCCTCATTTAGAGCAGCTTTCAGTTGTCATTGATGTAGGCTTGTAGCCGTAGATGATGATGTAGAATATTTTTGACATACAAGTCGCTTTGGAATGTAATTCACCAGTATCGCAGACCGAATGGTCCGCCCCCTAAAAATCGGTCCGCCTTTTGCTTCTGCGCATGCGTCATTTTGGACCACAGCAGCACGTCTGAGACAGTCTCTTCACCCAAAGCAATAAAATGCATTAATGGGATTATTAACCATCAGATGATAAAGGTAAAACCTTTTAAATCATTCAAAAGTCAGTTTTAAGCAGAAACGAGTCTGTTTTAAGAAGAAACTCTGCAAGACAGAAATTCTGTGATGCTATGAAATGCCAGGCGCGCAGTGAACGCATCAGCTAGCAGCTCGTTTAGCCGCAAGTGCTCGCTTCACTTCCACCATCTTTTATGATGGAATAATGCTGAATTTATGTGGAAATGAGTGTTGTACAAAAGCTTCAGGTATCTGTCGCTGAGATAGATGATGACTGGAGTGCAGTTTGAAGCAGAAACTTTTGAAGCAGAATTTTTAGGGGGACTGTTCCATCTGCGACGCCGAATCAAACAACTTGTGTGTGTGTTTTTGTTTTTTTTGTTGTTGTTGTTGTTTTTAAATAGAACAATTTATAATTTTTTTTCATTAGTATCTCAACTGAGATTCATGTTTCAAAAAACATTTTTATATGTGTTCAGTTAACAGCTGTGAGTCAAAAATTTGTCACAGGCTATGATAATATTTGTTTCCAAGTTGGACTTGCTGCTTATTGAAATTCCCTGCAGTACTGTACTTGTTTATTTTACTTTGTTAAAGAAATGTAAAATTGTTCGGTGTCATTACATAGAGGTCTGGGACAAACTGGGGTGTGTATATATATATATATATATATATATATATATATATATATATATACACACACACACACACACAACCCCTGGCAAAAATTATGGAATCACTGGCCTCGGAGGATGTTCATTCAGGTGTTTAATTTTGTAGAAAATAAGCAGATCACAGACATGACACAAAACTAAAGTCATTTCAAATGGCAACTTTCTGGCTTTAAGAAACACTATAAGAAATCAAGAAAAAAATGTAGCAGTCAGTAACGTTTACTTTTTTAGACCAAGCAGAGGGAAAAAAATATGGACTCACTCAATTCTGAGGAATAAATTATGGACTCACCCTGTAAATTTTCATCCCCAAAACTAACACCTGCATCAAATCAGATCTGTTCGTTAGTCTGCATCTAAAAAGGAGTGATCACACCTTGGAGAGCTGTTGCACCAAGTGGACTGACCTGAATCATGGCTCCAACACGAGAGATGTCAATTGAAACAAAGGCGAGGATTATCAAACTCTTAAAAGAGGGTAAATCATCACGCAATGTTGCAAAAGATGTTGGTTGTTCACAGTCAGCTGTGTATAAACTCTGGACCAAATGCAAACAACATGGGAAGGTTGTTAAAGGCAAACATACTGGTAGACCAAGGAAGACATCAAAACTTCAAGACAGAAAACTTAAAGCAATATGTCTCAGAAATCAAAAATGCACAACAAAACAAATGAGGAACGAATGGGAGGAAACTGGAGTCAACGTCTGTGACCAAACTGTAAGAAACCGCCTAAAGGAAATGGGATTTACATACAGAAAAGCTAAACGAAAGCCATCATTAACACCTAAACAGAAGAAAACAAGGTTACAATGGGCTAAGGAAAAGCAATCGTGGACTGTGGATGACTGGATGAAAGTCATATTCAGTGATGAATCTGCATTGGGCAAGCTGATGGTGCTGGAACTTTTGTTTGGTGCTGTTCCAATGAGATTTTTAAAGATGACTGCCTGAAGAGAACATGTAAATTTCCACAGTCATTGATGATATGGGGCTGCATGTCAGGTAAAGGCACTGGGGAGATGGCTGTCATTACATCATCAATAAATGCACAAGTTTACGTTGATATTTTGGACATTTTTCTTATCCCATCAATTGAAAGGATGTTTGGGGATGATGAAATCATTTTTCAAGAAGATAATGCATCTTGCCATAGAGCAAAAACTGTGAAAACATTCCTTGCAAAAAGACACATAGGGTCAATGTCATGGCCTGCAAATAGACAGGATCTTAATCCAATTGAAAATCTTTGGAAGTTGAAGAAAATGGTCCATGACAAGGCTCCAACCTGCAAAGCTGATCTGGCAACAGCAATCAGAGAAAGTTGGAGCCAGATTGATGAAGAGTTTTTTTTTTTTTGTTGTTGTTGTTTGTTTGTTTTAGTATGCAGTCCCACTCAGAAATGTTAAAAAGAAAAATACTAAACTGTCAACATGACAGAAACTCTGCCTGTCTTACTGGATTAAAGCTAAAAAAGACCCTTCGGCTGCTCCCTTGTTTGCACTCGGGGTCACCACAGCAAATCCGAGGTGGGTCTGCATGTTGAATTGGCACGGGTTTAGACAGAAACTTAGACAGAAACATGCATAAAAGAACTTTGATATTATAACACGTGTCTTTTTTTTTTGTCTATTATTCTTGCTTTCAATGCATTTAAAACCATTCAAAATGACTCGCAATGCACGCTACCTTCGGTGATAATTGCCAACAGCACCGCTATACTAAAAATTTCTGGGGAGAACCCTGTTGACCCCTAGCTGGCTACAGCTACCACCCTGGTATGATTATCATACTTTTTTGTGTAGGCCATGGTACACTGAGGCTGGATTCTTAAGTGTCGTTTTGTCACATTAAGTGAAACCGAAAACCTGCTTGGCCCACGGACTAAGCGGTTGAAGTTGTGTGTGCACTATACTGTGCCTGTCACCGTTCCTCACAAAGAAGACCAATTTGCTTAGAGCATAATTTAAGAAGACCTAAAGAAGCAGGTCTTTTTCCATACATTTATGAAGAAAGATGTAAGACATCATTCATTCAAACAAACAAAACATTTGCCAGAGTCATAAAATTTATCGAGGTGCCTTTTCTAAATCTGCTTCTCTCTTACAGCCTCCTTCTAAGAATCGCCGGGAGAGGTCGGAGCTTAAGCCAGATTACTTTGACCCAGCTTCGATCATGGATGAATCGGTAAAAAGCACCCTCTGTCCCTTTAGCATCTTTACACTGTCACTTCATTTCATCCTGCCTGACAACTTTAAACTGACACCAAACAAGGTCAGTTTTGTTAGATGTCTGTCAAATGCCAGGGTGTTGATAGCAGCTCCAGTCATGACCATGTAAAAAGGACCAAAAAAGGACAGTCCACCTGGAGTAGCTTTTACAGGATCGTGGGAACAAGGAAAACTAATCAAAATAAAAAGTAATAATAATGAATAGTTGCATGTTGGCCATGGGGATCCACAGGCTCTAGATTGGGTCGTGTTGACATTTTTCAAGGGTGGTAATAAATTAAGCAATGAGTTGGAATGGTGTGTCAGTCGAGAATGTTTTCAGAACCTTAGAACTCAAATTTTAGAAGAGGAACTCAACCCTTTTATTTCCTGTTAATTATGTAATTTTTAATGTTAATTTATTGTCTTAATGTATTTATAAATTATTTAGGTTGTTGTTATCATTTACTCACTATTATTATTTTTATTTTATTATTACCTCTATTTTGTCATTTGATTTTTAAAGGGACCACAATGGAAAGAAGTGTTTTCACTTTCTTGTGTCATCTATGTATTTTTAAGGTATTTACAATTATATGCACCTACACTCACGCTTTTAATATAAAGATGAATTACTGTCCCCTGCTGGACATATGTGATAGTCCAAAATATAGTTAGCAATGTTGGCTAATATTTATAGCTTCTCCAAAACTAATTAGTCCTTTCAGTGTTCTGTTTTGGCACCATTCATCCTTGACCCAAAATACATAAGCATGCCAGACAGCAAATGTCAGCTGTGCTGTGTTTGTTCCTGATCAAAGTCGCACGCACAGCTGCTGTAAGCAGGTGCTTTGAATTTGACAAAGACGGTAGCTGAAGACATTAAAACCACTAAACATTATACAATAAACATTTTCCTACACATTTTGTCCCCAACATGAAACTTAAGTCACTCATGGTAAGAGCAACATTGAGCTCCAAAAACACAATCAGTCAATAACACTAACAACACTGTTGAACTAACATAAACCACAATAACATGTAAAACCTCAAAACTCCAAACTCCCATGGTGCATTGCAGCACAGCATCCATTGTTTATTGGTTAGCTAAAATAGCTAATTTCATCAAAATATATGTCCTATCAATTTTTCGTTTTTCGCAGTGTTTATCTTTGACCCAAAATACGTAAGCATGCCAAACGGCAAATGTCAGCTCTTCCTGATTTTTGCGTGATTGAAGCCATACATACACACGCCACTTGGCTATTATAATATAGATATTTTCAGTGGTGGGCACAGCTAACCATAACATTAGCTTTGATAACTGCTAATCCACTAACTGAAAAGTTAACTTTTATAACGATAAACCAACAAACTTAAAAAAAAATTTGCGGAAGCTACAGCTAACCAGTAACTTTTAGTATTGAGTCCAGTACACTATCAGCTACTGACAAGCCAGTTTTGAGTTTAAGCATCGCAGACAAATCTGAGTAGAATCAAAGGCGATCACAAACCCAACACAATGAGTCAGAGCTTCTGTCTTTGTGCGCCCTGCCCACTGCTGCAAAGAAAAGTCATTTACATTCAACATACACTGCCCCAGACATGTGGCAAAAGGCATGAAAAGCAAAGCAGGCTTAACTTATGGTTTGATTTAAAAACCAAACTAATTCTGTCCGTTTTATTGATTTTAACGTCAACTCTGTCATTTTTACAAATTGAAAAACTCAGCCTCATGGGATGTGCAGCCAGTACATTCTGAGTGCCGGTCCCAAGCCCGGATAAATGAGGGTTGCGTCAGGAAGGGCATCCGGCGTAAAACAAGCCAACCCAACTATGCAGACTCAGAATCAAATTCCCATACCGGATCGGTCGCGGCCTGGGTTAACAACGTCAGGGTGCCGGTGGAAATTGGGCGACTGCTGGGCGAAGACGACGACGAAGAAGAGGAGGAAAACGTTGCCATGAACAGCGGGAGAAGAAGAAAACTAGAAGGGTGGAAATGAGAGTGGGGACTTTGAATGTTGGTAGTATGACTGTTAAAGGGAGAGAGCTGGCTGATATGATGGAGAGGAGAAAGGTAGACATATTGTGTGTGCAAGAGACCAAGTGGAAGGGAAGTAAGAGCAGGAGCATCGGCGGTGGGTACAAGTTGTTGTACCATGGTGAGGACAGGAAGAGAAATGGTGTTGGGGTCATTTTAAAGGAAGAGTATGTTAAAAGTGTCTGAGGTTAAGCGAGTGTCTGACAGGGTGATGAGTGTGAAGTTGGAAATTGAAGGGGTGATGATAAATAT
Source organism: Thalassophryne amazonica (assembly GCF_902500255.1). Taxonomy (NCBI): domain Eukaryota; kingdom Metazoa; phylum Chordata; class Actinopteri; order Batrachoidiformes; family Batrachoididae; genus Thalassophryne; species Thalassophryne amazonica. The sequence continues at coordinate 12,491,081 of NC_047113.1, read as the reverse complement.
CATCAGTGCATATGCCCCACAGGTAGGTTGTGAGATGAAGGAGAAAGAAGATTTCTGGAGTGTGTTAGATGAGGTGGTGGAGAGTGTGCCCAAGCATGAAAGAGTGGTGATAGGAGCAGACTTCAATGGGCATGTTGGTGAAGGGAACAGAGGTGATGAGGAAGTAATGGGTAGATATGGTATTAAGGATAGGAATGGGGAAGGACAGATGGTAGTTGATTTTGCAAAAAGGATGGAAATGGCTGTGGTGAATACCTACTTTAAGAAAAGGGAGGAGCACAGGGTAACATAAGAGTGGAGGAAGGTGCACACAGGTGGACTACATTCTTTATAGGAGATGCAAGCTAAAATAAATCACAGACTAAGGTGGTAGCAGGAGAGAGTGTCACTAGACAGCATAGGATGGTTGCTTGTAGGATGACTTTAGAGGTAAAGAAGAAGAAGAGAGTGAGAGCTCAACAAAGGATCAGATGGTGGAAGCTGAAGGAGGAAGACTGTTGTGTGAAATTTAGCGAGCAGGTGAGAGAAGCACTAGTTGGAGGGGAAGCAGTTTTGGACAACTGGAAAAGTACTGCAGATGTGGTGAGGGAGACAGCTAGGGCAGTACTGGGTATGACATCTGGACAGTGGAAGGAAGACAAGGAGACTTGGTGGTGGAATGAAGAGGTCCAGGAAAGCATAAGGAGAAAGAGGTTGGTGAAAAAGTTTTGGGATAGTTGGAGAGATGAAGAAAGTAGACAGGAGTACAAGGAGATGCGGCGTAAGGCAAGAAGAGAAGTGGCAAAAGCAAAGGAAAAGGCATATTGCGAGCTGTACAAGAAGTTGAATAGTAAAGAAGGAGAAAAGGACTTGTACCGATTGGCCAGACAAAGGGACAGAGCTGGAAAGGATGTGCAGCAGGTTAGGGTGGTAAAAGATGCACATGGTAATGTGCTGAGAAGTGAGGAGTGTGTGCTGAGAAGGTGGAGGGAATATTTTGAAGAGTTGATGAATAAAGAAAATGAGCGAGAGAAAAGGCTGGATGATGTGGTGAGAGTAAATCAGGAAGCAAAAGAGATTAGCAAGGAATAAGTGAGGGCTGCTATGAAGAGGATGAAGAGTGGAAAGGCAGTTGGTTCAGATGACATTCCAATGGAGGCATGGAAATGTCTAGGAGAGATGGCAGTAGAGTTTCTAACCAGATTGTTTAATAAAATCTTGGAAAGTGAGAGGATGCCTGAGGAGTGGAGACGAAGTGTGCTGGTTCCTATTTTCAAGAACAAGGGTGATGTGCAGAGCTGCAGTAACTACAGAGGCATAAAGCTGATCAGCCACAGCCTGAAGTTATGGGAAAGAGTAGTAGAAGCTAGGCTTAGAAAACAGGTGAAGATCTGTGAGCAGCAATATGGTTTCATGCCGAGAAAGAGCACTACAGATACAATGTTTGCTCTGAGAATACTGTTGGAAAAGTACAGAGAAGGACAGAAAGAGTTACATTGTGTGTTTGTGGACTTAGAAAAAGCTTATGATAGGGTGCCAAGAAAAGAGTTGTGGTATTGTATGAGGAAGTCTGGAGTGGCAGAGAAGTATGTTAGGGTAGTGCAGGACATGTACAAGAATAGTGTGAGAGCGGTGAGATGCGCAGTCGGAATGACAGACTCATTCAAGGTGGAGGTGGGATTACACCAAGGATCAGCTCTGAGTCCTTTCTTGTTTGCAGTGGTGATGGACAGGTTGACAGATGAGATCAGACAGGAGTCCCCATGGACTATGATGTTTGCAGATGACATTGTGATCTGTAAGAGTAGAGAGCAAGTTGAGTCTAGTCTGGAGAAGTGGAGATATGCTTTGGAGAGAAGGGGAATGAAAGTCAGTAGAAGCAAGACTGAGTACATGTGTGTGAATGAGAGGGAGCCCAGTGGAATTGTGCAGTTACAAGGAGTAGAAGTGGTGAAATTAGATGAGTTTAAATATTTGGGGTCAACTGTTCAAAGTAATGGAGAGTGTGGTAGAGAGGTGAAGAAGAGAGTGCAGGCAGGGTGGAGTGGGTGGAGAAAGGTGGCAGGAGTGATTTGTGACCGAAGAATATCAGCAAGAGTGAAGGCGAAAGTTTACAAAATAGTAGTGAGACCAGCTATGTTGTATGGTTTAGAGACAGTGGCACTAACAAAAGATTAGGAATGAACATATCAGAGGGATAGCTCAGGTGGGACGGTTTGGAGACAAAGTCAGAGAGGCGAGATTGCGATGGTTTGGACATGTGCAGAGGAGGGACCCAGGGTATATAGGGAGAAGGATGCTGAGGATGGAGCCACCAGGCAGGAGGAGAAGAGGGAGACCAAAGAGGAGGTTCATGGATGTGCTGAGAGAGGACATGCAGGTGGTTGGTGTGACAGAGGAAGATACAGAGGACAGGGTGAGATGGAAATGATTGATCTGCTGTGGCGACCCCTAACGGGAACAGCCGAAAGACAAAGAAGACAAATATATTTTGTTTTTAATGCACTAATTCTGAAGGTTTGAGCATTAAAACTCACAGATGCCAAAAGGCATTATGGGAAAATGAGCCTCCACATCACTGGTTGGTTGGTTTATTTGTTAAAAAAAACAAACAATCACAGTACATTCCACCAGCCATTTCTTATAATGTGTGTCATTAGAGAAGTACTTTTTTTATTTCATAATGCACCTCGATACATTAACATATGACTCAGTATCAGTGTGTCATATGTCTGGTTTTTCTTCTTATATCTGGGCTTTGTTACTGATAAGTCACTGATTCATGCTTTTTGTTTTTGTTTCCTGTAGGTCCTTGGGGTGTTTTAAGCTAATATACAGATTTTTGACGCTGGGACAACAGAAGAGGAGCTTTGTATTTAAAGAGAATTTTAGATGCGAAAATGGATGTTTTCTGTAAGAAAAACAAAAATAATAATAAAAAAAAATAATAATAATATTCTGGCTTGTACTCCACGTGGACCAATGACAACCCACACTCAGTGTTGCTTGCTCAGAGAGGACTTTGTTTCAAATATTTACTTTTATAATCTTGGGTAAGCTCTTCCTGTTGAGAAATAGTGTAACAGGCTTCTGCTTCCAAACCTCTTAGAAATGAGACATGCCTGAAGATAAAAATCCACAATAGTTTTACCCCACTTTTTTAAAAAAGAAAAAAGAAATGGGGATAAATCGATGTGTTTAACTTAAGAAACCTTTTTGTTTATGTCTAACCCTTTTTATAATTGTAGTAAGTTACCAGGTGTGAATTAGTAATTTATAAACAGACTGTAGTAGCTTGCTTGTAATGTATTAGCCAAGTGGATGGAGGTGTTTGTGCCCCTTCTTCTTTCCTCCCTCTTCCTCTCTCGTTTCTTTTTCCTCATTGGGCCTAAATGGAGGTCTGGAAAACCACTGGTGGTTAAGATGATGAGATGTCAAGTAGAATGAGTCAGAATCCCTTTATGCTCTGAAGATTCCCAGAGTCTGCTGAAAGTTCTGCTGTGTTCAGCATTAAGTTGTAGAGCTTACCCCAAGATTTGGAGCACTCCTTAAACACCAAATACAAGCAAAATCTCCCCAAACCGTGAACACAATTTCTCTCCAGTAGTACCACTGTGTGGGCTTTGGAAAAATCAGGCTCCCTTTGGGGTCCTCTTTGCTGTAAAAATCCAGTATAATGATGTTGAAATGGGTATCTCTACATGAAAATAAAATTATATATGAATCGGTGCTGATTTTATACACATGCTTTTGGTTTTCTTACTTTAAACTTTTCAACCTTCGGTCACAAAAGTTTGAGAGATGTAAGTAAACTTAAAACGAACGCATGAGAAGCCATGCATTGAGAAAGATTTTTAAATTTGTATGTTTATTTTTTAATTTTTTTGTCTTGATAATGTCTTCGGGTTCCTACGTTTTTTTTCTTCTTCTTCCTACGTGTAAATTAGTGTGGATAAAACTAATGAAAAGGCTTGTGAAATTCAGCTTTAAATTTTTCTCAACATGAAACGTCCTGTCACAAAATGCTTAGATTTCAAATGTTAAAAAGAGAGGTAGTTGGACAATATTGAAGATGAACATTATTCAGCAGTGCTGTGGCAGCTAGACAAAGCTTAGGGTTTTTTTGTTGTTTGTTTTGTTTTTATTTTTATTTTATTTTATTTAATTTTTTTTGACATATTTGTCTCACACAAGATTCATTGAAATGTTTTGTCTACTGAAGTTTTTATTTTGTAGTCATTCCACGCTTAAGCCTTAAACATGCTTGTGAAGGTCACCTTCCCTCACAGTAATCTTCCGTGTCAGAGGATGGGTCATGTTTAAAGGTGGACAATTGGCTTCTTAGAACACGAATCATGAGGAGGTCAGATGTAATGTGATAAAGTAGATAAACAGCCTATGTGTTTTGCCTAATTATTTTATGTAAGTAAAAAAAAAAAAAAGATTTAAGGAAAAAGTACTGTTTATTGTTTGTTACTTACCACTACATTGGTATAAAATCTTATTAGATCGTGTGTGTATATATACAAAAAGGTTTTCTGGGTTTTTTTTCCCCCCATTCTCCTTTTGGGTCACTTGTTTTATTTTTTTCCTGCAATCTCTTACACTATAAGTTGTCCATTATCCCATCTGCTCTCAGTCACTATTTTCTGATTTGTATTTGTCTGGAAACGGTAACTTTTGAATAAAAATCAACACATTTCATCTGTGGCAGCACCTATTTTCTGATCACCCTGAATTTACCACAACTAATAATGGGTTAATCAGAAACAGACTGCTTTATACTCAGCGGTTGTGTGATTGTGCCTTTGTGCAGCATGTGTGAAAAATTAAGATGCTTTTGTGAGGAGATAATTTGGACAGATAAGAACTGGTTAAACTTAACTGTATGAAATCTTGCAATTTTCCAAATAGTAGGAAATTTTATGTCAGGCAACAGTGCCCTTGTAAAATAAAGATAAGAAAATAAAATCGCCATAACCTTACGAACAGTGTTCATCAAATACTTTACAAGTCTACTTTTGACAATAAGACGAGATGATTACAACAATTAAATTGGTGACATATCCTGATGAAAAAGCTACATAGAATTCCTCAGTTGTATAGATAAATTATCACAGAATAATAAAGTAGATGTGTCTTTGGTACTACACTATTTACACAGCTTGGAAAATCTAGAACAGATTTTTTTTTTTTTTTTTTTTTTTTTTTTAAGATTATGTCTCTCACAGTGGACATGCACCTAAGATGAAAATTTCAGACCCCCTCCATAATTTCTAAGTGGGAGAACTTGCAAAATCGCAGGGTGTTCAAAAACTTATTTTCCTCACTGTACATATTAAAATGCAATGACATTTGTTGAACTTTTAATGTTCTCTTAGTACATTTGGATGTGGCAATGCATCTCTCCTGCCTAAGAATATCAAGATTGTTGATAAGATGAGGCATTTTGATGATTACAGTGCCTTGCTGTCGCCAGTTAATTGTTCAATGTCAACATTTGTCTGTGGTATCCGTATTCATAGTTTCTTGTTGGAGTGTTATAGAGAAAGATTGCAAAACAGGAAAACTGATGAACGCTAGGCTCTGGGTTCCCATGTAAAAGTATGAAGTGTGTATGTATAAGTGAGTAAAGCTCAAAATCCTTACGATAGCTTTTATGTATATACATGCAAATGCATTGAAAACACTGAAAATTCTATTCCAAATCAACAGATGAAGAAAATTCGATTCGAACCTGCAATTTACAAAAGCTCTGATTACCAGACAGAAACTTTACCACTGCACTGCAATCACTGTCTTATAACAAGAGCATGAAATGGCTAAAATAAACAAGGAGATAAATGTATTTTAAAAAAGAGAAAAAAGCACAGTAATTACTGACAAAACAGCATTTGTTAGAGTACTTTTGGTGATAGGTGACTGAAAGTGCCATATTTGTGGTGCTGTTGGCTTGTCATATTGTCATAGTCCTGCGAAGCGTGTGTCGTGCCGGACACATGTGGCATTCAGGTCATTTCTTGGCCTAACTGTAGATGTGCCAAGCTTGTAGCATCATATTCAACTAAGACTTGAGGCTGTAATTCCTGCTAAATCAAAGTATTGAGCAAAAGGCGTGAATACTTATGTACACGTAATTATTTTTAATAAATTTGCAGAAATTTCCAGAAAACTTTTTTCATGTTGTCATTATAGGGTGTTGCGAGTAGAATTTTGAGGGAAGAGATGAATTGACTCTATTTTGGAATAAGGCTGTAGCATACAGTAAGGCAAATAAGTCAATTTTGCAAGTTTTCCCACCTACAAAGAATGGAGAGGTTTGTAATTTTATCATAGGCACAATTCAACTATGAGAGACAGAATTAAAAAAAAAAAATTCAGAAAATCACATTGTATGATTTTTAAATAATTATAATTATCGACTACTTTCTGTCTAGGGCAGGGGTGGGCAACTTGTTCCAGAAAGGGCCAAGAGAGTGCAGGTTTTCTTTGCAGCCACAGACTCCACCAGGTGATTTCACTGATGATCACTTTGAGCAGATGGAATCAGTTAGTCAGTGAAATCACCTGGTGGAGTCAGTGGCTGCAAAGAAAACCTGGACCCGCTAGGCCCTTTCTGGAACAAGTTGCCCACTTCTGGTCTAGGGACAGAAAATAGCCCTACGCGCTGTCCTGCATGCACAGCCCAGGCCGGTACGTAGGGTTTAATTAGGTCAACTAGGTAGGGAGGTGCTAGTCCATTATTAATTTTATAGATTAATAGCAGAACCTTAAAATCTGACCTCACTGGGACAGGAAGCCAGTGAAGTGAGCATTAGATCATTTACTACTGTAGTGAGAGCTGTCTCTGTGGAATGACATGTTCTAAATGCAGGCTGCAGTGGTTCAAAGAGATTACTCTGTCAGGTGGTCCACGGACTGCTGTGAAACCACATTTTTCAGAATTTTAGAACAAAATGATAGACTTGATATCAGCCTATATTTTTTTCAATACACTTGGGTCAAGATTAGATATTTTTAAGTTATGGTTTAATCACTGCAGATCTGTTTCTGAAGCAAAACTAAGAAATACAGAGGAATTGTGAAATGTAGCCTAATCGTCTTGAGCTGGAATACCTGTTGTTCACAGGTGCCACACAACACATATGTCAATCAGTTCTCAGAAACAGTGGTTATAGTACAACTAAAAATTAGTTCAGTGATTCACAGGAAATATGAATCTTAAAACATTTTTCAGTTTATACAGTAAATGGACTGCATTTATATAGCACTTTTCCATCTTCATCAGCACCCTCACATTCACCCCCATGTGAGGGTGCTGCCATACAAGGTACTCTCTACACACTGGGAACAACTAGGGGTTTAAGGACCTTGCTCAAGGTGCCTTTAGTGATTTTTCCATTCAGGCTGGGATTTGAACCGATGATCCTTTGGTTTCAAGCCCAGTGCTTAACCGCTAGACCATCACCTCCCCTAGAGTAAATGTTTGGGTTTGTAAAGAAAAATGCAGATGCTATTTTTTTTTTTTTTTTTTTTTTTGAGTACCCATTCCTTTTTAAAATTTTTTAAAAAGAATAGTTTGCACCATGTCACGTCATAGATTCCAATGAACGTCAACATTGTTTGACCTGTATTTTGGAGACCAAGCATTCAGCACAGTCAAAACTATTCCATTTATTAATCCTGTTAGGTCAACCAATAATTTGCATCACGTTTTGCCAAAATTGGAGCAACTTTAACTGCTGACCCCTGTACAAACTGAAATTGACCTTTGTCACCATTCTTAAAGTTTTTACCCCATAACTCCATAACATTCAGTCACAGACAGTCCAAACTATACCTTTTTGGAATCTTTATGATCAGACATATAATGTGGTATAGTTTTCAATATGACTGGAGCATTTTTAAATTATCCCTGTGCAATTCTTCAACTGACCCCCTACCTGGCCACCTATTGCAAATTCAAATGGTTGGTCAGTTTTTTTTTTTTCAAAATAGCAATGTCTAAGCAGTATTTGTGGCCAAATTGCTCCTTGTATCACCATTTGAAGTACTGGCTCCAATGTCTGCTGCACTAATTATGTTTATGTGGTAAAAAGACATAATTTCATTCTTATTAAAACCAATTAATTGACACAAACCGTTCTTGCAAAGGTGGTCATATCACAAGCACTGGTAGTTTAAAGTTTTATCTTAAAATGTGACATTTATTTGCGACATTTTGAACTTCATCCTTAAAACTGTATTCTGATTTTCATCTTGGCATTCAGATTTTATTCTCGAAATGCAAAAACATTAGCTGTTATTACACTGATGGTGCAGGTACCTGCTCTCCTGAGTTTAATTTCAGTTTGCTTTATGTCCTGCAGAGCTGTACAGTTTTATGTCACTAGATGGCAGTGTAATCCAATGCGCCAGTGGAGCATTGACAGTAGTTCTCATGCTGCATCTTTTTTTTTTTTTTTGCAGAAATCTATGAATATGCATTCAAGCACACTCGACATCTTCAGAACATGTATCTCACTGCATGCAACAGCTTTTACATTTGTGTCAGCTATCAAAAGCTTCCACTGAACTGAGTAATGTTCTGAAAAGACAAAAAAAAAAAAAGGCATTAATGCTACAACCATAAAAGAGGGCAGGAGGTAGCAGAAGAAAGGATGAAAGCTAAAGACACTTGAGTGTTAAATGCATGATTTATAAAGAGGAGCTCACATCAATGCAGCCGTGTTAAAACGGGGCCTGGCGGAGCTCTCTTCATGTCCTACCTGTGATGCATCATTACGTCAGTCTGCTTGTCATCTGCTGTCAGGATAATGTGCAGGAAAACAGCTTGGTGGCTTTGGGTGGCTGTCTTCAAAGCTGTCAGTTGTTTGGTAATGCACCAAGACAATCTGAGAGAAGTGAGTTTGTAGCTTGTTGTTAAACCAGTTTTAGGAGGCTGACAGCGTTTTGTCTCTACAGCACCGGTTTGTTTGCCAGGAGGATTTTCTTACTTTCGCTCTCTTTCCCACTTGTTCCTGTGGGAGTGCATGTGATTGGGTTGACTAGGGTCAAGTTGTGTAGCTGAGGTCAGGGCTGCTGTGTTTGAATCAGAACCACAACCTCTGTAGTGTTTCCAGCACATATTTACCCCTGATAACCCAGAGGCCTCCATATCAGTTTGGCTTGTGTTGGGACCTCAAAGATGGTCAAGGAGGGACTGGCAACTGTGATTCACACATGCATATGTTGAGTCCACTGGCTGAACTCGTTAAGAAGTCGAACTGGATCTGATTGGTATTTCAGTGCAATTACAAATGCACATATTTCCTTTTTATTTCATGCTCTTTCATATAATTGATTAGACCTTGCAGAAGAGCTGTGGGAGGAGGGTTAGAGTTTCCAGTATTCTGCGCTAAGATAAAGCCGCATAATTTTTTTAATTCTGTGGATAAATCATTAATGAGCACATGGGTTGTAATCTTCTTGGTGTCTAAGGGTAGCGGAAAGCAGCTGACCTTGGAAAATAATTTACCAGGACTGGCCTCAGATTGGGTGCAGAGATACATACACAGAACAGGCTCATCTTGGAACAGCTTGGTAGTGTCTCATGCTCAACAGTACAAGGGTCAGTTAAAAGGGTCTCATATAAGATCTTAAAAGTTGGTAGTTGATACAAAACCTGTTTGCATGTAATACTGTGTTGTATAATATCTGGGACAAAACATAAATGTCCCAGCCCCACTCTGGGTGGCATCCCGGGGCATGTTGTTTGGGGGTGCTGCCAGCACACACTCCTGTGGCTGGGTGGGTGGTTTTGGGACTATATGGCATGGGTGCGAATCTCACAGTCATTCATGACACAATATTGCACACCTCATTACACTTACCACACTGTGCACATCGATCCATAGCTTTCCCACACATGTACATTTATTTATAAAAACATCAAAGTAACGTGTAATATCCCACACATTTTTTACTTTTGCTGCTATCATCATGGGCACTTCCCCATTTAAAATGTTAGTTTTCCTTTTGTTTGTTGTTTGCTGTTTTTGTCATTTTAAAAAATAATTTATACATTTAAATAACATTCATTTATTCTTTCATTTTCTGCCGCTTATCTGGGTCCGGGTTGCGGTGGCAGCAGACCAAACAAAGCATCCCATACGTGCGTATCCTCAGCCAAGTCCTGTAACTCTTCCTGGGGGATCCCGATGCATTCCCAGTCCATCTTGGAAATATAATCCCTCCAGCGCATCCCTGTTGGACATGCCTTGAAGACCTCCCTAGGGAGACTATCAGGAGGCATCCTCACCAGTTGTCCAAACCACCTCACCTGGCTCCTTTCGATGTGAAGAGGCAGCGGCTGTACTCTGAGTCCCTTCTTCTAATTCTGTGCATGAATGTTAGCCCAGATACCTGACAGGGGAATCTCATCTCCGCCACATGTGTCCATGATCTTATTCTTACTGTTATTACCCAAATTTCATGACCATAGGTGAGGATAGGAGTGTAAGGTGAGGTAAATAGGTATTGAGAGTCTCTCCTTCCCGCTCAGGTCCTTCTTCACCACAACGGTCTGGTACAGCATCCGTAAACCATTAGATGCCACCCCAGTCCTCTATCAATCTCACCCTCCAACTTACTCCCACTCAAGAACGAGACCCTGAGATACTTAAAGACCTCAACTTGGGGAAATAACAGTCCCCCGCCCCAGAAAGGACAATACACCCTTTTCTGACAGAGGACCATGGTCTCATGTCTCAGCTCTCCTGCTGATTCTCATCCCAGTTGCTTCACACTCAGCCTCAAACCTGCCCAGTGGCCATCAGAGGTCACTGCCCGATGAAGCCAACAGAACCACATCTTATTTAAATAACAAACATTTATTTATTTATTATATTCATTTTATCTGATGCCACTGTACAATGTTTGAATTTTACGCATTCATATGTTTTGCCATTTAATATTCCGTTCTAATTCAGGGTGGTAAGAGTATTATTTTTGTGTATTTGTTGCAGAAATTTTCCCCATTTCTGTACTTGTCTTACTACTTTATTTTTCACGTTTTAACATGTCTCGATGCCTGATGCAAAATAAATTTGCTTTAGGACAGTAATAAAGTTGAAGTAGATTTCTAGTTGTGTTTTTACAACTGCTGACATTAGTCTTTTAGTTTTAGACATTGTTTTTGTCCCTTTTCTGCTTCTTTCACTATTATTGTTACTGTCATTGTTTATTGGTGTGCTGCTGGTGTGTTGGTTCGATCTTAAATATGATCAATCTATCTTTATTAGTTGGCTATGTACCACAGGCTTTTAAGGTGGCAGTAATTAAACCATTACTTAAAAAGCCATCACCAACCTTCCTTTTCTCTCAAAAATTCTTGAAAGGGTAGTTGTAAAACAGCTAACTGATCATCTGCAGAGGAATGGTCTATTTGAAGAGTTTCAGTCAGGTTTTAGAATTCATCATAGTACAGAAACAGCATTAGTGAAGGTTACAAATGATCTTCTTATGGCCTCAGACAGTGGACTCATCTCTGTGCTTGTTCTGTTAGACCTCAGTGCTGCTTTTGATACTGTTGACCATAACATTTTATTACAGAGATTAGAGCATGCCATAGGTATTAAAGGCACTGCGCTGCGGTGGTTTGAATCATATTTATCTAATAGATTACAATTTGTTCATGTAAATGGGGAATCTTCTTCACAGACTAAGGTTAATTATGGAGTTCCACAAGGTTCTGTGCTAGGACCAATTTTATTCACTTTATACATGCTTCCCTTAGGCAGTATTATTAGACGGCATTGCTTAAATTTTCATTGTTACGCAGATGATACCCAGCTTTATCTATCCATGAAGCCAGAGGGGACACACCAATTAGCTAAACTGCAGGATTGTCTTACAGACAAAGACATGGATGACCTCTAATTTCCTGCTTTTAAACTCAGATAAAACTGAAGTTATTGTACTTGGCCCCACAAATCTTAGAAAGTCTAACCAGATTCTTACTCTGGATGGCATTACCCTGACCTCTAGTAATACTGTGAGAAATCTTGGAGTCATTTTTGATCAGGATATGTCATTCAATGCGCATATTAAACAAATATGTAGGACTGCTTTTTTGCATTTATGCAATATCTCTAAAATTAGAAAGGTCTTGTCTCAGAGTGATGCTGGAAAAACTAATTCATGCATTTATTTCCTCTAGGCTGGACTATTGTAATTCATTATTATCAGGTTGTCCTAAAAGTTCCCTGAAAAGCCTTCAGTTAATTCAAAATGCTGCAGCTAGAGTACTAACGGGGACTAGAAGGAGAGAGCGTATCTCACCCATATTGGCCTCTCTTCATTGGCTTCCTGTTAATTCTAGAATAGAATTTAAAATTCTTCTTCTTACTACTGTGGAACCAGCTCCCAATTCAGATCAGGGAGACAGACACCCTCTCTACTTTTAAGATTAGGCTTAAAACTTTCCTTTTTGCTAAAGCTTATAGTTAGGGCTGGATCAGGTGACCCTGAACCATCCCTTAGTTATGCTGCTATAGACTTAGACTGCTGGGAGGTTCCCATGATGCACTGAGTGTTTCTTTCTCTTTTTGCTCTGTATGCACCACTCTGCATTTAATCATTAGTGATTGATCTCTGCTCCCCTCCACAGCATGTCTTTTTCCTGGTTCTCTCCCTCAGCCCCAACCAGTCCCAGCAGAAGACTGCCCCTCCCTTAGCCTGGTTCTGCTGGACGTTTCTTCCTGTTAAAAGGGAGTTTTCCTTTCCACTGTCGCCAAGTGCTTGCTCACAGGGGGTCGTTTTGACCGTTGGGGTTTTTACGTAATTATTGTATGGCCTTGCCTTACAATATAAAGCGCCTTGGGGCAACTGTTTGTTGTGATTTGGCGCTATATAAATAAAATTGATTGATCGATTGATTGACTGTCCTTAATATTACGATTGTATGCATTTTTGTATGCAACCTCTAGAGGTTGATAAGGTTAGACCTTACTTGTGTGAAGCTCCTTGAGGCAGCTTTGTTGTAATTTGATACTATATAAATTAAATAAATTGAAATTGAATTGAAAAAGTGTATTAAAAAAAACTGGACGCGACACCATCGTCTCCCACAGATGGAGGGATGCCAAGAGGACGGATTTTTATGGTATGTGCCACCTATGATTGATACTAGAGTGCTATATACAGACAAGGGAATAAAATTATATTGTGACTCATACCATTTGATTACATATATTTTACTGATGAATATACACTGATCAGCCATAACATTGTGACCACTGACAGGTGACATGAATCACATTGTTTATTTCATTTCAGGTGCACTTGTCAGTAGGTGGGATGCATTAGGCAACGAGTTTGTCCTTGATGTTGACGTGTTGAAGTAGGACAAATGGGATGGCAAAGAATAGAGTGACTTGAATTGTGATGGCTGGATGACTGGGCCAGAGCATCTCTAAATCTCCAGGTTTGAAGTGGTCAGTACCTAACAACAGCGGCCCAATGAAGGAAACTCTGTGAACCGTCTTGGAAAGCCAAATGTCACTCATGCACATGGGGGCTGAAGGCTGGCCCGTGTGGTTGCATCCAACAGACGTACAGTATCTGGTGCTGTTGTCTTTGTGCCAGATAGCCACAGCAGACCTTCAGAGGTCGAGTGGAGTCCATGCATCAATGTGTCAGTGCTGTTTTGGGCCTATACAACATTAGGCACCTGATCACAATATTACGGTTGATCATGTCAGGTTTACATAGTCTCTGTAGTTTGTCTTTTGGCTGCCCCATGTGTTCAGGGTCGTCACAGCAGATCCACATTGGGATTTGGCACACGTTTTACGCCAGGTGCCCTTCCTCACACAACTCCGGCTCTACACTAAAAAAAGAAAATATCTGAACCATCTTAATTGAATTACTTAAACTGGTAAAATCTAAATTAATCAAGTTCTTTGAAATTAATCAAATAAATTAGATTAACACATGTTAATCTAATTTATTTGCTTAATTTCAAATAAGTTAATTCATTCAAGTGTCACCAATTGACAATTCAATTAAGATGGTTCGGACGTTTTCTTTTTTCTGTCTACCTGCAGAAACATACACAGCCCCTGCTCTTCCGAAGACGTCTCCCAGCCAAGCACTGTGCTGTGCGTCTGAGCTCTGACAGGATCAGCTGTACAGAGCAGACTGTCTGTCTGTTTTACATGGTCCCTCGAGCCTTATTGTAGTGCAGAAGATAAGTGAATATTTAATGAGGGATCCTTCAAATGGTGATGCAAGCACCAAATTTGGCACATGTACAGTAGTGTTCAGAATAATAGTAGTGCTATGTGACTAAAAAGATTAATCCAGGTTTTGAGTATATTTCTTATTGTTACATGGGAAACAAGGTACCAGTAGATTCTCACAAATCCAACAAGACCAAGCATTCATGATATGCACACTCTTAAGGCTATGGAATTGGGCTATTAGTAAAAAAAGTAGAAAAGGGGGTGTTCACAATAATAGTAGCCTCTGCTGCTGACGCTTCAAACTCAAAACTATTATGTCTAAACTGCTCTTTTAGCAATCCTGTGACTCACTAAACTAGTATTTAGTTGTATAACCACAGTTTTTCATGATTTCTTCACATCTGCGAGGCATTAATTTTGTTGGTTTGGAACCAAGATTTTGCTCCTTTACTAGTGTGCTTGGGTTCATTGTCTTGTTGAAACACCCATTTCAAGGGCGTGTCCTCTTCAGCATAAGGCAACATGACCTCTTCAAGTATTCTGACATATCCAAACTGATCCATGATACCTGGTATGCGATATATAGGCCCAACACCATAGTAGGAAAACATGCCCATATGATGCTTGCACCACCATGCTCCACTGTCTTCACTGTGAACTGTGGCTTGAATTCAGAGTTTGGGGGTCATCTTACAAAGTGTCTGCAGCCCTTGGACCAAAAAGGACAATTTTACTCTCATCAGTCCACAAAATATTCCTCCATTTCTCTTTAGGCCAGTTGATGTGTTCTTTGGCAAATTGTAACCTCTTCTGCACATCTTTTATTTAACAGAGGGACTTTGCGGGGGATTCTTGCAAATAAATTAGCTTCACACAGGCGTCTTCTAACTGTCACAGCACTTACAGGTAACTCCAGACTGTCTTTGATCATCCTGGAGCCGATCAATGGGTGAGCCTTTGCCATTCTGGTTATTCTTCATCCATTTTGATAGTTGTTTTCCATTTTCTTACACGCGTGTTTTTTTGTTTTTTGTCCATTTTAAAGCATTGGAGATCATTGTAGATGAACAGCCTATAACGTTTTGCACCTGCGTATAAGTTTTCCCCTCTCCAATCAACTTTTTAATCAAACTACGCTGTTCTTCTGAACAATGTCTTGAACGTCCCATTTTCCTCAGGCTTTCAAGGAGAAAAGCATGTTCAACAGGTGCTGGCTTCATCCTTAAATAGGGACACCTGATTCACACCTGTTTGTTCCACAAAATTGACGGACTCACTGACTGAATGCCACACTACTATTATTGTGAACACCCCCTTTTCTACTTTTTTTTTTTTTACTGATAGCCCAATTTCATAGCCTTAAGAGTGTGCATATCATGAATGCTTGGTCTTGTTGGATTTGTGAGAATCTACTGAATCTACTGGTACCTTATTTCCCATGTAACAATAAGAAATATACTCAAAACCTGGATTAATCTTTTTAGTCACATAGCACTACTATTATTCTGAACACTACTGTACTCCTTAGACGTTACTCTTTTAAAAATGCCGGGTGGCTACATGAACTTTCAATAGGCGGCCAAGTAGGGGTCAATTGAAGAATTACACAGAGGTCAAAATTAAAAGATGCTCCAATCATATTGAAAGGTATTCCATATTATTTGTCTGATCATAAAGATTACAAAAAGGTATAGATTGGGCTATCTGTGAATGAATGTTATGGAGTTATGGGGTAAAAACAGCAAAAACACTGAGAAAGGTCAGTTTCAGTTTGTACAGGGGTCAAAAGTTAAAGTTGCTCCAATTTCGGTAAAAAGTGTTGCAAATTACTGGTTGAGCTAATACGATTAATAAATGGAATAGTTTTGACTGTGTTGAATGCTTGGTTTGCAAAGTAAAGGTTAAACAATGTCGGCATCCATTGGATTCTATGACGTGACATATGTTACCCTGTAACATGATAACTAAGCATGATACATGATGCAAATTATTCCTTTTTAAAACCATATTCACTCAACTAATAATTCGCATCGCTTTTTTACCAAACTTGGAGCAAGTTTAACCTTTGACCCTGTACAAATTGAAATTGACCTTTGTAACCATTCTTATTGTTTTTTTTTAGTGATGTTAAGCTCGAGTCAGGCTGCTCGACGCAGCATCAAGCTTTTTGAACCAGAAGTCTCAGTGAGCAGCGTTTCGAGCACGCCCCCATCACGTGACCACTGCGAGCGAGGCCTCGTTACGTCACACCACGTGTCGAGCTTTGCGGAAAAGTCAAATAATCTGGGTGTTTCAATATGACCCGCCAAGTATTTAAATGAGATCTGAATCGTAGCTCAAACCGTGGGTTTTTGAGAGGAGGAGATTGCTAGCGACACTGTTATTGCCAATTACCACGTGAATCGGAGCGTAGGAAAGCATTAGTTTATATTTAGGTCTAGTTTAGAGTTCATTTATTATAGTTAGCTACATACACATAGGATCTAACATAGACAGACACACACCATACACAACAGGCATCCATTCACATACAACATTTATTCACACAGTACATCAACATAGGTTATAGGTTAGACTATATATTATAGGTAGATCAGAGACTGAGCTGATTGACTGAAGAGCTGTGATTTTGTTGAAGTGAAAGGTATGAGAAAGGTGTGTGTGTGTGTGTGAGAGTGAGTAGTGTGAGGAAGGGACATGGAGGAGCCAGTTCCAAAAAGAGCACAATCAATTGCTTGGGAGCACTTTAATCTAATATGCCCCAAAAAGGTCAAGTGCTTGATTTGTGCTCAAGAGTTGATGCACAGTAACAACACGTCTTCAATGCTGCAACACCTGAGGTCCAAACATCCCGAGACATCAGTGGCTGCTGCTTCTGTTGCTGCTCCTGGAGCAGGAATATCAGGCCATGTAATCTGTATTTTACTCTTTATCTAAAACATATAAACAAAAATAGCTCAGCATGTCAGACTTTATTTCCATTAAAGGCAGACAAGCTGATTTAGATGAGGCACTGGTGGACTATGTTGTGCAAGTTGCACAACCGTTCAAAATAGTGGAGAGCAAAGCCTTCAGGGCTTTACTACAAAGGTTTGACCCAACATATGCCCACCTCCAGAGGAGAAGACCGGCTCAAATACTGGGCGACACGAGTCGGTCTATCCCAATTTACAGAGGATGGCAAAGAAATATTTGTCGATGCCAGCAACATCAGTGCCTTGCGAGCGGGTCTTCTCCAAAGCTGGAGAGGTGGTGAGGCAGAAGAGCAGCCGATTAAAGTCCAGGACCATTGAAATTATTCTTTTTTTGAATAAAAATTGTTGAAAGTTGCACAATCACCGTCTCCTATCCCCTCTATTCTAATTTACAAATTACAGCAACATAAGCACCAGTTGCAGCAGCACATGTCTTCCTCATTTTTCCCTTCACATTTTATCCAAATATAGTTTGAGGAATGATAAATCTACATATAGTCTACAATAAAGGCTTTCATAACCATTATGTGTGCATCTGTAGGGACTATTTATTACATTAAAAAGACACAATAATACATATGACATGTTTTATTATTATTTTTCAAGAACAAACCACATCAGTCATGAATTAATGCAAACATTTGTCAGGGCACTCGCTCAAAGTAATTCTCAAAGCAATCCAGCAGATGTCACTCTTCAAACTCGAAGCAGTGTGTCGATTTGGTTCATGAGGCTTCGAAATTGCCATCACTACTGTTTTTGCTCCATAACTCCAGAACATTCATTCACAGATATTCCAAACTATACCTTTTTGGAATCTTTATGATCAGACAAATAGTATGGAATACTTTCAATATGATTGGAGCATCTTTTAATCTTGACCCCTTGTAATTCTTCAATTGACCCCTACTTGGCTGCCTAATGAAAGTTCATGTGGCCATTCGGCATTTTTAAAAGAGTAATGTCTCAGACGTACGTGTGGCAAATTTGGTACTTGCATCACCACTTGAAGCCTTTTTCAGTTATCCGCTGCACTATTGACAATCTGCACCCCACTTCTGAGCTATTTTGTACACAGACACAAGAGTGCTTACCATACCCCACACCATCGCAGGCATGCAGAGTAATAATTCAGCATCACAGGGTTTAACTCCAGAGTACATTTATGCTGGTATGGTAGATTAGAGGATGACCTCCTAGTTTTATCAAAACGGCAAACATTTGCGGCTGAATTTAACAATTGATGGAAAGAACCTTTAATATGTTATGCAAGAAATGCAGGTGTTGAGATATTTAAGGCCAATGAGAAGATCCGAGAAACAAACCGAGATTTCTGACATCCGCTACTCTGGAGCCGGATCACCTCCAAAATTTAGTGGAGTCTTCTATACCTTCATATCAATCTGTGGTGCAAATGTGGTGAGAATCCGTGAAGTACTTTTGATGTAATCCTTCAAAGCCTATACATAGTGAAATCATGATCCAGAATCTGGATCACCTCTAAAATTTAGTGGAGTCTTCTGTGCCTTAATATCCATCCATGGTGCAAATTTGGTGAGAATTTGTGATGTAGGTTTTTTTTTATACGCAATCCTTCAAAGCCCATGTAAAGTAAACTCTTGATCCAGAATCTGGATCCAGATCACCTCCAAAATTTTATGGAGTCTTCCATGGCCTAATATCTATCTGTGGTGAAAACTTTGTCAAAATCTGTGCAGTAGTTTTGACGTAGTCCCAGACGATTTTATTACGTCCTTGGCAGACGTAATAATGGGTGGAGTGGTTGTAAAGGATATCGGGAAGGGGATGATGGTACAGTGTATGGCAAATTTAAGTTGGCTACATTGTGAAAGAAGGAAATAGAAGTTCTGAAATGAATTGGGGTATGGTCAAAGTTTGAAGCTGAGAAAGGCAAGATTACAATGATTATGACAGTCACGAGGCAGAACATATATTAAGAATTGAGACATGGGGGAACAGAATGACGGCAATACCAAAGAGGTGGAGAATGGTGGATGCATGTTGGAGCGCTCAAGATGGGGAACGTTCTGCATGCAGAATGTTAAAGGTTCCTGTATCTTCTGCCCCCATATCTACTTGTCCTGTCAAGGGAGAATTTGAAACTGAAACTGCTAATTTATTGAATGCTTTGTAACTCATGATTTGTGCTAGGTCTGTTACTTTGCGACAGAGAGAAAGAAATGGTAATTGCAGTGGAAACACGTCTTCGCCTCCTTCAAAGAAGGCCAAGGTCACTTTGTCTGCTTGGAAGGTGATAGTCTCGTTTTCAGGCGATGCACAGGCTGCTGTGTTCCTGTTCCGGTCAGAATGATTGGCACCTGTGAATTTTAAGTAGAAAATTTAAAATGTGTTAAAAAATAAATGGAATTGGACCACTTGCACATCATCAGAATAGTTAATATGATCTCCAGTTACTGAACAACAAAAATGTTCTTACAGTGAAATAATAGCTTCAGACATAAAATGTACACGTGATCAGTTGTTGGAACACTTTGATAAATATACAACCTGGTCTCATGACAAGTCGTGATTCATATACACTAATTAATCACTTTCACATCCAGTCGGAGGGATGGACACATGAACATTTCCAAGTCAGTGAATAGTTTATTGATAATTGAGTGTGACTTAATTTACATCACTCATTAAGAACTACAAACAGTATGGTGTTGAGTGCTCCCTTTTTTCTCAGGGTGGCACCAGCAGATCCAATATGGAGCCACATTTATTAGGTACAAGTTTTATGCCAGTTGTTTTTCCTGACCCAACTCCAGATATACACAGATACTGGAGGACAGAACAGTACTAGTATACCAATAGTATTCTAATGTGTAGTAAATCTATCCGGAATAGGCAATTGTCAAAATCCGAGTGTGCAAAAAGGAGTCTCGTGAGGGAAGCCACAACATAACCATGATCTCTGAAGGTGTAATAGGGATTTGTGGATGTTTTTAGAGAAACAGGGCATTGAGAAGGAGGATACAAAATGGATCAAATTTCCCATGTGCCTGATGGTGAACTTTTTTTTTTTTTTTTTTTTTAAGAAAATTTTACTCTGTTCCACTCCACATTAAATCTGGAGGCAAACAGAAGTTTCACTAATGCCAAGTGTCTCCACTCTGCTCCACGGAAGCATAAAGGTCTTTTAAAACTGTCACGAATATCTTGGTGGCTTCCCTCACTAGTCTCCTTCTTGCCTGGCCACTTGGTTTTATTAGACCTACCCAATCCAGACAGATTGACTACTCAGTATCATGTCGTTTTTGCTTTGTTAATGGCCCTTTCACACAATACGAATTTGGGTCAAAGAAGCAAAGAACAGAACTGTTTATGAACAAAAAGACATTAACAAGAAGGAAATAATGCTGCACTGGGGATGCCTGCAGAATGGAGTGTTAGTTTGCTCGTGGCGGTGGAAATTAGGGAGCTGCAGATTCCCAAGCCAGTCTCGAGAACAAACTGAGATCTTGGAATGTAAAGAGCCAGGAGCAGGAACTAGGAGAATGGAGAAGAGAGATGATGAGTGTTTGCACTTGTAACACTGGAAGCTTTAACAGTTCACAGTTCTGGAAATAATGTTCTCCAATTTTATAGTAAAGTTTGCTGTACAGGAATAGTTCACAGTTCAAGAGTTACCTTCAGAGGTCAAATGCTGCTTGTCTTGTGACAGTTCCAATTAAGCAGGACTTGATGGAGGAAAATTCTCAGTAGATAATTATTAGAGTTCATACAGTTCTTGGAACAGTTCTTAGTCATGCACAGTCACAGGCAGGAATGTGTAAGAACAGGATCCCACAGACATGCAGGAACTTAACTGAAGTGTGGCAGAGCTACACCCTCTGAGCTGAGATTCAAAGAGTTCCAGAGTGACTTGGTGCAGAGAGAGGCCAGATTACCTTGAGATGAGCTGTGGAAAGCTCCGATGTCAAAAAGCATGGAAGCGTCAGCGTACACAAGGTAATGGATTTCTCATGAAGAGCCAATGTGTAGAATCCAACACTGAATGAGCCGAAAGCCTGGGTTTTAGTATGAACCCCTCATGCACAGCAGGTGTGAGGCAGTGATGAGCGGTGATGTGCAGCAGGTGTGTTTGGGCTCTGAGTGTGCCATCTGGGGGAAAAACAAACTACAGACAAGGTTAAAAACAGGACAGTGAGGGTGATGATACTCAGTTATACATGCCGATAACCTATATAATCCTTAGAAGATTGCCTTGCATCATTGAGAAGTTGGATGTCTAGAAACTTCCTACTTTTAAACTCTGATAAGACTGAAATGATGGTTCTTGGTCCAGTGAGACATCGGCATCAATTTCACCAGCTAACACTTAGCCTAGGCTCATGTGTCATACATCACACTGACAAAGTGAGGAACCTTGGGGTAATTTTTGATCCTACGTTGTCCTTTCACCACCACATTAGAGATATTACTAGGACTGCTTTCTTTCACCTGCGAAATATAGCAACGATTTGTTCCATCCTGTCTATGTCTGATGCTGAGACCCTGATCCATCTGTTTATCTCTTCTAGATTGGACTACTGCAGTGTTCTATTTTCTGGTTTACTGCAGTCCAGCATTAGGGCTCTCCAATTGGTTCAAAATGCTGCAGCCAGACTTTTGACAGGAAGCAGAAAGTTTGACCACATTACAACCATTCTGGCATCTCTTCACTGGCTTCCTGTCCCAGTGAGATCAGATTTTAAGTTTCTGCTACTAGTCTATAAAATTGTTTATGGACTGGCACCTCCCTACCTAGCTGACCTAATTAAACCTTACGTACTGACCTGGGCTTTGCGTTCTCAGGGTACAGGACTACTTTGTATCCCTAAGGTGAATAAGAAGTCTGTGGGTCACAGAGCTTTCTCTTATCATGCCCCTGTTCTGTGGAATGATCTCCCTGCATCAATAAAACAGTCAGATTCTGTGGAGACTTTCAAGTCCAGATTTAAGACGCACTTATTTTCCCTTTCGTATGACTAGCATACTGGTATAGTTTTGTTTTACGCTTTTTACTCTTTTAATTCATTTTATTAGTAAACGGAGCGTGCCATGAAGCTTAGGGCTAGTTTCACTTAGTATTTCTTCTGTTTTTCTTGTTGTTTAATGCTGACAAATTATACTGTATTTCTTGTCTTTCTGATGCCTGATTCTGTTTTTTCTCTGTTTAAGGTGCAGCTCCATCCACAGATGGGTATGGTATTTGTGTTGGCGACCCTCCTGTCCTGTGCACCAACAGCATTTCTTGTATATTCGTTTTGTGAATTGTTCTGTAATTTATGTCTGTAGCATGGCACAAGCAGAGGGTCACCCCTTTGAATCTGGTCTGCTTGAGGTTTCTTTCTCAGAGGGAGCTTTTCCTTCCCACTGTTACTTTGGGGGTTGGTAAGGTTAGACCTTACTTGTGTGAAGCGCCTTGAGGCAACTCTGTTGTGATTTGGCGCTACGTATATAAATTAAATTAAATTGAAAAACTGAGGCAGACCATGACACTTAAATGCAGGAATGGATGTATATTAATGAATTATATTAACAGATTATATGAAGAATACTTTTGAGTTCATGCTGTCTGTTATGAAACAGAAGTCAAAGTGAATGTAAAGATCACTGTGTTTTCTTTTTTACTTGTATTTTCCATATCATCCTAATACTTTTTATTTGAAGTTGTAATTCTGACTAGGGTTCTACGTTCCAATGGTCTAAACAAAAACAGTACTACACTGGCTTCCTGAGGCAGGCGTGAGTCGTTACCAAGACCAAACACCCAGGAAAGGTAAGGGTGCCTTATTTCATCAAGACAATGCCCCACCTCACAACTTAGTAGTTGCCATGGCTGTTTACTCTCCTGATTTAGCTCAGTCTGTTCCCAAACATGAAAACAAATAAAAAAAATAGCTGGGAAGAGTAATTGGTGTAATAATGACACAATATCTCTTGCTGAGGCCGTTTTTTAATCAGAATGAAAGCCTCTCTTCAACCCTGAAAAATAAGCCACATGTGCTTTCATTTGGCAAAGACATTGTGGTTAACCTGCGAACATTTCAGTTGCCCATCAGACATGCCATCGCTGACGTTTCTGCTCCCCATAAAATATCTGGTAATCAAATAAAGGGAATGATTTTTTTTTTATTTGACTGAGGAGATACTCTGTGAGACATAGAGATGTCAAGGTAAGGGTGAAGCCAGAGAGGATCAATGGCTTTCGTAATGAAGAGCAGATTTCATGAGTGTGCCTGAAACAGGCTGGAACAGGTCAGAGATTCCAGCGGATCGCTATGAATAGAGCATTGTGGGAACCCATACTGTCACTTTTCTCAGTATTGACACATGGGCACAGCCGCTAAAGCTGTGCTGAATGAGTGAACGAGTGACAGGCCTATTGTATTTAGTGGACAGAAACAGACGGATTAGCGTCTCATTGCCGCTACGCGCCGCGATGGTCTGGTGTGCAGAGGGAATCTGTCATTAGCGAAGCTGCAGGTGGTCTAGAGGTCTAGTTAGAGCCTTCGACCCTGCAATGCAAGAAAACAAGACAGGTTTTCAGCAGGGAGTACAATGATATTTACCCAGGGTTACCCAGGAATCTGCTTCCCTACACCTTCTCTCCTCACCTCTCATTATTGCAGCAGAGCAACTTTCACTCTTCCCAGCGGGTTTGAGCTCTGCAGTGAGAATAATAATGGCTTCGCCTGCAGGAAGAGGAACCTTGATTATGGTTTTTCAATTAGGAAAATGTTCGAAAACATGTGAGGTGGAAAAAAAAAACCCTGTACGCTGCACTTCCTCCTTCCTCAGCCTCTTGAAGCTCATTCAAAGGTGACCTGCAGATGAATGAAAGGAATCCTGGGCCAAGCCGCTCTGCTAAATCATGAGTCTTAGTCAAGTTTGGATGAGTGTCTTATCAGGGGGCATGATGAGACAGATCTCATAAAGATGACGGAGAGAGCTGCGTGTCTCAAGCCTCCGCCAGAATGCCCCAGTGATTAACAGGGGCCGGGACACCTCCACTAATAAGACTCATCTCTTTAATTGGCTCCCTGATAGGACGCTGCAAATGGCCTGGCGTGAGCTTTAAACATGGGTCGACCCTACGTGGTCGCTTATGTGGATGCGTTGGAGGTGTATTGGGTGTGTCTACGTGTGTCGGCGCCTCTGCCTGACCTAGAGATGAAGCTGGGGAGCCTCATTAGAAAAAGAGCCGGGCCACATTTAACACCTCACCCGATGGTAATTTGTTCAGCCTAGTCTTAAGTATGGTGTGCACCAGTAGATAAAGGTTAGGGTATGTAAGTGTGTGACTACCTCCAATGTGATGTGATGATATTTATAAATCCACGGGAGACGACAGATGTCGAGGTACTTTAAAAGTTCCATATTAATACTTCACTGTCCTCAGTAGTTGGGGGGGGGGGTTATAAGTATTCAAAAAGGAGAAAAGAGAGTGCAGACACGGCAAGAGAGAGCTGGTCCTTGTTAGCACACTATTCATCAGTCTTGTGAGGTCAGAGTTCAGAGAGCCCTGAGGGGTGGAGCGTGACCCCTCACCTCTCACCCCTGACCTCAGCCAGCACCTGGAGTTATTTCCTCATAACATTTTCTTATACCTGAATCACGCCGGCAGGCTGAGCTCCAAGCAAACACGAGCAGCATCAAAAGTATATCAAATGCCACAAAGCAAAGTTTTGGTTGCTTATGCATGCTGGTGGTGTGGTGAGATCAGGGAGTGGCTGACCCCGGGGCCAACGGGAGTGGACGAGGTGGGACAGGAAGGCGAGCCGAGGGAGGAAATGTGGAGGGATACAGAGAGGTAGAGGAGGCGGAGGAGGAAGGTGAGGGATGCAGCTGCGATAAAGAGGTCGAAATGAAAGATGTTGGTTCAGTTTGACCGTCAAGAAAATAAACATCCTCCTAAAAATAGTTTGGCCAGTGGCTCGGCGGCATCAGGGCAGGTGTGAGCAACATTACCACAAATCTGGAATCTGCTTCCTTCTCTTGCTTAAAATATATGGATATCCAGGAGCTGTAATCCTGCTCAGCGTAGCTTCTTTGGAATTCAGAGACCTTGTGATTATTTGAACTTCTCCAATAAATATGACATGACAGTTTTACCTTCATATATCACCCTGACCACTAAATCTCCAACTATGACCTTTTACCCCAAGCGGGGCTGTAAACATTCCTTCTCTCCATATGTTTTAATTCCCCGTCAAGGACGCTTCTTCTCAGCTGAGCTGAGCCTTTAAAGCCGCTGCTGATGAGTTGTTCTGACTGGATGATTGACAGGCGGCTGAGCGCACATGAATCCAAATGCAGCACGAATAACACAAACAGGAACGTACCCTCTGCCTGTCCTCTTTTCTGTCTTTCTTTTCTTGGTGCCCCCTCCCTTCTTCCGGTGCTCTTCCTTCCTTTATTTATGCCTGCAGAGCCACTTTGTTGTGCTTTTAGTGGCTGGGTTTGTAGATGGAGCAGATCCTGGAGTTGATATTCCCTGATCCTGCAGCGAGCTGAGATAAGAGCAGATTTATGCCAGAGTGAGGAAGCATGCGAGTAATTGCTGAGGCTTTGATGATGCGGCTGAGAGCACTCGTGTACCCTCGGCTGCTTACTAACAAGGACATCCTTAGATTTAGGAGTTTGTCTGGCTGTGTTTTAAGTGTATTTTTTGGTATTTATCTTTGGTTGCCAAAGGTGTGGGTGCAATACGGTGCAATGCTTTGTTTTCATTCTGAGTGTGAGTCCGGTCACACTTGGGGCATGTTTGTGTTCTAAGGGTGTGTCACAGTTACTTTGCCTACGTGTTTGACCA
Source organism: Thalassophryne amazonica (assembly GCF_902500255.1). NCBI lineage: Eukaryota > Metazoa > Chordata > Actinopteri > Batrachoidiformes > Batrachoididae > Thalassophryne > Thalassophryne amazonica. The sequence continues at coordinate 12,465,075 of NC_047113.1, read as the reverse complement.
TTACGCACAACAGGCGTCCTCCAGGATTTTTTTTTATGACCACTTTATTTATAGCCGTGCAGACTCAACGCTCAGCTGAAAACATATGACATAATCAGGATGACAGATAGTATTCTATCTCCAGATAAGGTTATCTCAGTGTGATTTCATACAGTTCAAATAAAAGCCCATTTTCCCAGAAAATGATGACGGGGACGGCATTGTTTGAAAAAAAAAAAAAGAAGCACTTACACAGGATGTTTTCTCTGCATTGGCACAATCATAATGAGGGCTGGGCCTCCATGAGGGAATACGATATGAGCTCTTTAAAATAAATATATGTTCAAAGCTGAAGTGCAGTGGCTTTGAATAAGAAGACTATCACACTGCTCCTGCCGTGGGAGAAAAGTAGCTTTTTGTAGCCTTTAGACTCCAACTACAGCAGTGACTAATAATGCTGTCAGTTAATTTGCCCATTTTTTAAAAAGATGAATCGTTGAGTCTGTAACATGACAGAGACTAGAACAAACATATAAAAGGTCAAGCGTTGAGTTCAAGTATTGATCCATAGTTGGAATCTGTTGTTGTTAAATGTCAGTATGAAGTCCAAAGAGCTGTCACTGCCACTGAAGCAAGCCATCATGATGGTCAAATTGTAGAGATAAAAACAAAGACTGGAGTAGACATGGAGCACTTTTCTGCAATATTTTGTTCCATCATCTTGCATGAAGAATTCGCTTGGCATTTTTTGGGTGAAAGTTGATTATTGAAAATAGACACCAGCAGCCTTCACTTTTACATTAGGTAAGTGAATTCATTAACTATGTTCTTGTGCATTGAAATTAAACCATTACTGCTATGATCGCGTCAAAACTTGTCAGTGGCTGTGGAGTTATGATTCTGAATCTGAAGTATCCTGTAGTTAGCCAACCGGTTGGATGACCAGCTCACTCTCACTCTACAAACCTTTGTAGTGCCAACAGTAAGGAGTTTACTTGGTTTACATGAAGTAACTTCATTCAATACCTTTAACAAGACACCGGTCAGAGCCACTGTCTCTAACTGGTTCAGGCGATGATGACGTGCACTAAAGCCTTTTCCCATCTCTGTGAGTAAAGTAAACAAACAAGGACACTCAGGCAACGTTACAGTTACCTTGGAAGTTGTAAATGACATCACACCCATGGTAAATACCTTCCAATTTCCACACAAGTCGGAAAATAAACTGTATGCCTCAAAGATGTTGGAGTAGAGTACCATAAAAATATGGGGTCTACCAACGACACCTCATGGAAGAGGACAGATGGTGCAGAAGTTACATTACTGCTCAGTGAACCCATTCATTGCAGTTGGCAACATTGATTGGGTTACCCAATGTAAGGGTCCCATCACACATAGCACGAATAAGTAGGAATCAGGGCGAATCACAGTGAAACAGCCCAAATGAGCGAACCCCAAAAACATTGAGCCGATGTCAGGAGGGACACACAGTTGGGCAGGCATGAACAGTGATGCCGGTAACGCGTTACTCTAATCTGACCACTTCTTTTAGTAACGAGTAATCTAACGCGTTAATCTTTCCAAGTCAGTAATCAGATTAAAGTTACTTCTCCATGTCACTGTGCGTTACTATTATTTTGCATTGTGGGTCGATAGCAGCATTAAACTTGGTCCGTGGGCAGGAGGTCGGGGTTCGACTGAACGTCCCACTTTAAGTGAGCTGTGAGATTTTCATCTGCGGTTTTTTGCAGCTGCTCGACTCGTCCTCACCTCTTAAAGGGCGGTGATCAGCACACCTGCACTGAGCTTTACGAAGACATTTTTATAATTTTTTCCTCCTTTATTTAGAATTCTGAGCTGAGCTGCTCCGTATCGTCTCGTTAAAAACAGCTGATCCTCCACGACGCGTCAACAACTAACACTATTTTCCACTCAAATGCACCTAAACTCTCTTTCTGAGGACCACGTGATGTGAAAACGCAATAAAACTTTCTTACCTGTAAATCTGGTCATGTTTTCTGCATAAATAAATGTTATCCATTCTTTGTGCTCAAACGCCAAAGTAGGGGCGAATCCAGATGGGATGGGGGCGTGGGGCAAGGATGTGCCCCCCCACAACAGCCCTAGATTAAAGATCCAGTTTTGAAGCTGTTTTTTACTACAACTACTAATATTGCTTAAAATAATAATAATTTCGACAAGTAAAATGTTTAGAGAGAATTTAAATGTTAGAAAAATGTTAGAATTTAATAGTTACATTTATAAACAATGTAGGTTTGAAATTGCAAGTTTTACTGTTACAGTGCTGTCAACAGTTAAATATGAGGTCAAGAAAGAGGTCTTTATTTTACTTTTTATAAAACAAGTATTTATTTTCATTGAAGTCAAGAAAGGGTGACTATAAAGTGAGTTTTGGCAAAACAGGTATCATTGTCATGTTGACATGGGTTGTTGTCGACAGCTGGGAAAGTAACTAAAAAAGTAACTAGTAATCTAACTTAGTTACTTTTACAATTGAGTAATCAGTAAAGTAACTAAGTTACTTTTTCAAGGAGTAATCAGTAATCAGTAATTGGATTACTTTTTCAAAGTAACTGTGGCAACACTGGGCGTGAATGATCCCCGTGTGACGTTTTGTGCACGCTCGCACGCATGCACAAACACAGTGCAAGTAGCTGGAACGTGTTGCACCATATTGCGTCGCAGCTGTGGAGATAAAAACAAACAAACAAAGAAACAGCTGGAATGTGTGGAACCATATCGCGCTGCTGATGTGGAGATGAAAAAAAAAATAACCAGCTGGAACTTGCGGAACCACATTGCGCTGCTGTGAAGGAAAAAAGAAATAAATAAAAACTATACACCATGAAAAAACACCCCAATATCCAATATTTAATCCCTCTTTTCAAGTGGACAATACAGTATATCCCTCTGTGCCTCTGTATACGACCCATGGTCATAGACGTACAGTCTTGTGACATGAATGACGCAGTGCACTCTCACTGTCTTATTATGTCCAGTAGGTATAAAAATAATTACTACAATCACCGGACACTGATAGATGAGATATTGATGTATAATTAGTGAAAATCACTGGGTTGATATAAATAATAAATAAAAGGGGACCCACTACAGAACCCTGCAGTTAAATAACCCTGGTTAAATAAAAAATAAATGCCACATGTGGGATTCGAACCTGCAATTTACAAAAGCACTGATTAACAGATGGAAACTTTACCACTGCAATTACAATTGCTGTCTTACAGCAGGAGTGTAAAATGCCTAAAATCAACAAGGAGATAAACGTATTTTAAAAAAGAGAGAAATTGGATGATGTATAGAAAGGGACGATTTCGTTGTCTTCAATTAAGGCGATTTTTGGCGATACATGACTGAAAGTGGCGTATTTGTCACACTGTTGGCTTGACATATAGTCCTGCGGCACGCCGCTCACAGGACACACGTGTTGGGCCAGACAGACGTGACATTCAGATCACCTGCTGCGTGTCCATGTGATCTGATGGTCCGTTTCACCTGTGACAGCCTGTCAATGTGTGTGCTGTGCGCGTGCTCCAGCCAACAGCGCAAACACACCTTGATTAACTGATTCTACCTGCTCAAAGTGATGTTAGTGAAATCACCTGCTGGAGTGGGTGGTTGCACAGACAACCTGCACCCTCTTTTCCCTTTCTGGAACTGGTTTGAGATCTCTGACTTAAACAAATTTCACAGCCAGCTCGAAAGTGGTCACCTGCTCACCATTTTCATTCTGATTGCGCGAATAGCCACGCATTCCTAAGTGCTCCACGAGTAGTATTGGATGTTCGTGTGTGGTACCCGGAATTTGGCCGACACCTGCCACAAAAGGGTTCGAACGGGCTCTCATAGGGCACTCTCTGTCTTTTGGCCGCTTGTGTGTGCGAACGGCTGTAGCGACAGGTGTACGAGGCGTTAGAGATGGCCCAGATATTTCACGAATGCATGCAATTCCTCCTTCATGCACTAGTCAGCTTCAATCGTGCAATGTGTGAAAGGGCCTTAAGCGGTACCAGCTGATAAACAACACATTATGTGGTATTTCCTTGCATAAAAGTACCGTAGTAATGTATCCACAGACAGTAGGACAGTTCTGTATATACAACACTAAATTAGACAAGACAGAATTCTTTAAAAAAAAAAACTACACCTTTCACTACTACTAGTGCTCAGAGTAGCCATCTTGCATTGTGGCTTCAGGGGGTGTTCCTGGGGGGAACTGGGAAATTATGACCTCTGAGTATGACCAAAAAGCACCATCAATAGAGTGCATACCCTCAGCACCAACTCACTGCCCCCTTTAACCCATGAATTGTGATTTTCTGTTTAGAGACAGATGAAATGCAGTGTGACGCCTTCAGTATCACTCATCATGACGTGTGAAGCAACACTTTCAAACCTTTTATGGGAATGTGGATGCAACAGGCAAATCTTGCACCATTCCCATTTCGGCACTCATACCACAGAAGCCTGTAATTCTTTCACAGCAATCATAGGTATCTTGGTAGCTTCCCTCACCAGTCTCCTTCCAGCATGGTGACTCTTAATGATTGATGTAAACGAAGTACATGACATATACAGTGACTTGGAAATAATCATGTATCCATCCCCTTGGTAAAAAGGTAAAAAGTGATGCATGAAGCAGGAATCGTGTGCAAAAGGTGTAAAATCGTAGCTGCCTTATACACCTATTGCTACAACTATATGCACACACCAGTGGCTGAAAGACAGAATGTGCACTGTGTAAACCCATTGAACCCTCTCGCAGCAGGTGTCGGCCAAATTACAGGTGACACACACAAACAACTAACACCGCTCGTTTGGCACTTAGAACATGTGTGGCCATTTGGACTTTTAACACAACAACAGTCAGCAGACAGTCATTGTCGTGTTGGCAGTGAAATTTGTCTAAGTGCCCCACGAGTGTCTTTGGTGTGTGCGCTGAACTGACAGGAGGTGCGGCTGCTGACAGAATCTGTCGATCTGGACATCCCAGCTGGACAACATGTACTGTGTTTGGGCGGACATGGACTAACAACTGCTCACTGTGACGCACGTGTGTCTGTTTGCTGTCATCATGAGGACATAAATAAAAACATATATTGCTGTGGCAATGGGCTGCAGCGAGCGAGCGCGCACGCTGCAGCCCATTGACAGGCTGCCCCCAGGTTGAAACAGACCGTTACATCATAACACGCAGCGGGCGATCTGACTGTCACATCACCCATGTGAGCTCTGTTCCACATGACACGGTGTAAGTCCTACGGCGCACCCTCCACATGTCGGGCAGGACATGAAGTTGAGGCTGCGGCCTGCTCCGTTTCCTGATAAAACGAATTAAAAGAGTAAAAAGCATAGAAACATACTATGCCAGTATGCTAGCCATATGAAAGGGAAAATAAGTGCGTCTTAAGTCTGGACTTGAACGTCTCTACAGAATCTGACTGTTTTAATGATGCAGGAGATCATTCCACAGAACAGATGCATGAGAAGAGAAAGTTCTGTGACCCGCAGACTTTTTATCCACCCTAGGGACACAAAGTAGCCCTGCACCTTGAGAACACAAAGCCTGAGTCGGTACATAGGGTTTCACAGGACAGTGATGGTAGCTCAGTGGTAAAGTTTCTGACTGGCAATCAGAGCTTTTGGAAGGCGTGGGTGGCATGTAATTTTTATTTTTTTATTTCCACAGAAGCTGCTGTGAAAAGCTGCTGTGTCCGCGTGCCCGGAACTGTTGCAGCACGTTTTTTTTTTCTTCACAGCAGCTGCGCGATGTGGTTACACATCGCACAGCTGCTGGCACTGTGTGGCACGCCTGCCCGTTGGTGCAATGTTTCGTGGTTCGCTCATACAAGCTCTACTTGTGTGTGTTTATATGTGTGTGTGTGTGTGTGTGTGTGTGGTGTGTGTGTGTGTGTGTGTGTGTGTGTGTGTGTGTGTGTGTGTGTGTGTGTGTGTGTGTGTTTCAATTTGCATTTTCTATATTGTCCCAACATTTCTGATTTAGGGTTGTAATATGTATAGCTGTTGTGCAAATAAGTTGTGTATTTATTTCTATCTATATATTGAAGATGTTATTGTACTGTTCAGTTTGGGATTCAGATTTATTGCAGTCAACCTATCTGTAATTTAAAAAAAATGGATCAGTGGAGGTAGATTTTAACACAGGCACACTTTTGTAATGGTTTTGCACTGTTAACACAAAAAATACAATAAATATCTTAATAAAATAAAACAAGAGCAAGGACAGATTTCTGATGTCCACCAGTCCGGATCTGGATCACCTCCAAAATCCAGTGGAGTCTTCCATAGCCTTATATCTATCTGTGGTGCAAATTCTGTGAGAATCCCTGAAGTAGTTTTGACATCATTCTTCTAAAGCCTTTATAAAGTGAAACTTGATCCATAATCCGGATATGGCTCACCTCAAAAATGTATTTTATTTATTTAATATATATAGCACCAAATCACAAAAAAAGTGCCTCAAGGTGCTTCACACAAGTAAGGTCTAACGTTACCAATCCCCAGCGCAAGCACACAGGCGACAGTGGTAAGAAAAAACTCCCTCTAATGATTTGAGGAAGAAACCTCAAGCAGACCAGACTCAAAGGGGTGACCCTCTGCTTGGGCCATGATACTGACATGATTTACAAAACAATTCACAAAATGAATATCCACGAAATATTGCCGGTGCACAGGACAGGAGGGCCACAGAAGAGACACCACATCCATCCCTCGATGGAGCTGCACCTCATACAGAGAGTACAGTATAATTTGTCAGCATTAAGCAACAAGAACAACAAAAGAAATACTAAGGTGATTGCTGGCCACTAACCCTAAGCTTCACTAAAACAACCAGAATTTAAATAAAGTTGAGGCTGCGGCCTGCTCCGTTTCCTAATGAAATGAATTAAAAGAGTAAGAAGCATAGTAACATACTATGCCAGTATGCTAGTCTTATGAAAGGGAAAATAAGTGTGTCTTAAGTCTGGACTTGAAAGTCTCTGCAGAATCTGACTGTTTTATTGAAGCAGGGAGATCATTCCACAAAACAGGGGCATGATAAGATTAAGCTCTGTGACCCACAGACTTCTTATTCACCCTAGGGACACAAAGTAGTCCTGCACCCTGAAAACGCAAAGCCCGGGCCGGTACATAGGGTTTAATTAGGTCAGCTAGATGGGAGTGCCAGTCCATAAACAATTTTATAGGATAGTAGTAGAACCTTATATCACGGGGACAGGAAGCCAGTGAAGAGATGCTAAAATGGGTGTAATGTGGTCAAACCTTCTGCTTTGTGTCAAAGGTCTGGCAGCAGAATTTTAAACCAATTGGAGACCCAATTTGAGACATTCCACACGGGTTGTAGGTAGCAGACATGAAATAATTGATATGTTGGAACAGCCAACGGGCCATCCTCAATTTCAGCGTCATCCAATGTAGTAATGGGTATTAAGTTTGCAAAGCATATCCCTCTATGATTTTTATGGACACATCTATGGAAACAGGCCACAGTCTCAACTTGGTGAACTTCCCTACCTCGCACATAAACTGCACTATCACCATAGTGGATTTTCTGCACTAATTTCCCTGCTAAGCTAATGGATTCCACACCCACATTTGTCATAAGCTTTGCAGGATCTCTAATCACCTGCTCTGTGGCCTGCTGTAAACTCTTAATGTTACCCTCCCTGTAATGGAGTCTTCCATGGCCTAATATCTATCTGTGGTGAAAATTCTGTCAAAATCCACGCAGTAGTTTTGACATAATCTTGTTAACAGACAGACAGACAGACAGGCAGGCAGACAGACAAATAAATAAATAAACACTGATGATTTTATTACGTACTTGGCGGACGTAATAAAATAGAATAAATAAAATACATAAAGTCATCAACAACCAGATGAGCCTCTTCAGCCACAGAGTGAAGTTAGTCCTTCTCAAGTGCAGGATCAGCAGACTGAAAAACTCCTTTGTCGCTTAGGCCATCAGACTGTACAACTCCTCACTCTGGGGAGGAGGAGTAACAGGAAGAGAGGGGATGGGAAGGAGAGGAAGAGTCAATCAATCAATCAATCAATTTTTTTATATAGCGCCAAATCACAACAAACAGTTGCCCCAAGGCGCTTTATATTGTAAGGCAAGGCCATACAATAATTATGTAAAACCCCAACAGTCAAAACGACCCCCTGTGAGCAAGCACTTGGCTACAGTGGGAAGGAAAAACTCCCTTTTAACAGGAAGAAACCTCCAGCAGAACCAGGCTCAGGGAGGGGCAGTCATCTGCTGGGACTGGTTGGGGCTGAGGGAGAGAACCAGGAAAAAGACATGCTGTGGACGGGAGCAGAGATCGATCACTAATGATTAAATGCAGAGTGGTGCATACAGAGCAAAAAGAGAAAGAAACAATGCATCATGGGAACCCCCCAGCAGTCTACGTCTATAGCAGCATAACTAAGGGATGGTTCAGGGTCACTTGATCCAGCCATAACTATAAGCTTTAGCAAAAAGGAAAGTTTTAAGCCTAATCTTAAAAGTAGAGAGGGTGTCTGTCTCCCTGATCCGAATTGGGAGCTGGTTCCACAGGAGAGGAGCCTGAAAGCTGAAGACTCTGCCTCCCATTCTACTCTTACAAACCCTAGGAACTACAAGTAAGCCTGCAGTCTGAGAGCGAAGCGCTCTATTGGGGTGATATGGTACTACGAGGTCCCTAAGATAAGATGGGACCTGATTATTCAAAACCTTATAAGTAAGAAGAAGAATTTTAAATTCTATTCTAGAATTAACAGGAAGCCAATGAAGAGAGGCCAATATGGGTGAGATATGCTCTCTCCTTCTAGTCCCCGTCAGTACTCTAGCTGCAGCATTTTGAATTAACTGAAGGCTTTTTAGGGAACTTTTAGGACAACCTGATAATAATGAATTACAATAGTCCAGCCTAGAGGAAATAAATGCATGAATTAGTTTTTCAGCATCACTCTGAGACAAGACCTTTCTGATTTTAGAGATATTGCGTAAATGCAAAAAAGCAGTCCTACATATTTGTTTAATATGCACTTTGAATGACATATCCTGATCAAAAATGACTCCAAGATTTCTCACAGTATTACTAGAGCTCAGGGTAATGCCATCCAGAGTAAGGATCTGGTTAGACACCATGTTTCTAAGATTTGTGGGGCCAAGTACAATAACTTCAGTTTTATCTGAGTTTAAAAGCAGGAAATTAGAGGTCATCCATGTCTTTATGTCTGTAAGACAATCCTGCAGTTTAGCTAATTGGTGTGTGTCCTCTGGCTTCATGGATAGATAAAGCTGGGTATCATCTGCGTAACAATGAAAATTTAAGCAATACCGTCTAATAATACTGCCTAAGGGAAGCAGGTATAAAGTGAATAAAATTGGTCCTAGCACAGAACCTTGTGGAACTCCATAATTAACTTTAGTCTGTGAAGAAGATTCCCCATTTACATGAACAAATTGTAATCTATTAGACAAATATGATTCAAACCACTGCAGCGCAGTGCCTTTAATACCTATGGCATGCTCTAATCTCTGTAATAAAATTTTATGGTCAACAGTATCAAAAGCAGCACTGAGGTCTAACAGAACAAGCACAGAGATGAGTCCACTGTCCGAGGCCATAAGAAGATCATTTGTAACCTTCACTAATGCTGTTTCTGTACTATGATGAATTCTAAAACCTGACTGAAACTCTTCAAATAGACCATTCCTCTGCAGATGATCAGTTAGCTGTTTTACAACTACCCTTTCAAGAATTTTTGAGAGAAAAGGAAGGTTGGAGATTGGCCTATAATTAGCTAAGATAGCTGGGTCAAGTGATGGCTTTTTAAGTAATGGTTTAATTACTGCCACCTTAAAAGGCTGTGGTACATAGCCAACTAACAAAGATAGATTGATCATATTTAAGATCGAAGCATTAAATAATGGTAGGGCTTCCTTGAGCAGCCTGGTAGGAATGGGGTCTAATAAACATGTTGATGGTTTGGATGAAGTAACTAATGAAAATAACTCAGACAGAACAATCGGAGAGAAAGTGTCTAACCAAATACCGGCATCACTGAAAGCAGCCAAAGATAACGATACGTCTTTGGGATGGTTATGAGTAATTTTTTCTCTAATAGTTAAAATTTTGTTAGCAAAGAAAGTCATGAAGTCATTACTAGTTAAAGTTAATGGAATACTCAGCTCAATAGAGCTCTGACTCTTTGTCAGCCTGGCTACAGTGCTGAAAAGAAACCTGGGGTTGTTCTTATTTTCTTCAATTAGTGATGAGTAGAAAGATGTCCTAGCTTTACGGAGGGCTTTTTTATAGAGCAACAGACTCTTTTTCCAGGCTAAGTGAAGATCTTCTAAATTAGTGAGACGCCATTTCCTCTCCAACTTACGGGTTATCTGCTTTAAGCTACGAGTTTGTGAGTTATACCATGGAGTCAGGCACTTCTGATTTAAAGCTCTCTTTTTCAGAGGAGCTACAGCATCCAAAGTTGTCTTCAATGAGGATGTAAAACTATTGACGAGATACTCTATCTCACTTACAGAGTTTAGGTAGCTACTCTGCACTGTGTTGGTATATGGCATTAGAGAACATAAAGAAGGAATCATATCCTTAAACCTAGTTACAGCGCTTTCTGAAAGACTTCTAGTGTAATGAAACTTATTCCCCACTGCTGGGTAGTCCATCAGAGTAAATGTAAATGTTATGAAGAAATGATCAGACAGAAGGGAGTTTTCAGGGAATACTGTTAAGTCTTCTATTTCCATACCATAAGTCAGAACAAGATCTAAGATATGATTAAAGTGGTGGGTGGACTCATTTACTTTTTGAGCACAGCCAATAGAGTCTAATAATAGATTAAATGCAGTGTTGAGGCTGTCATTCTCAGCATCTGTGTGGATGTTAAAATCGCCCACTATAATTATCTTATCTGAGCTAAGCACTAAGTCAGACAAAAGGTCTGAAAATTCACAGAGAAACTCACAGTAACGACCAGGTGGACGATAGATAATAACAAATAAAACTGGTTTTTGGGACTTCCAATTTGGATGGACAAGACTAAGAGTCAAGCTTTCAAATGAATTAAAGCTCTGTCTCGGTTTTTGATTAATTAATAAGCTGGAATGGAAGATTGCTGCTAATCCGCCGCCCCGGCCCGTGCTACGAGCATTCTGACAGTTAGTGTGACTCGGGGGTGTTGACTCATTTAAACTAACATATTCATCCTGCTGTAACCAGGTTTCTGTAAGGCAGAATAAATCAATATGTTGATCAATTATTATATCATTCACCAACAGGGACTTAGAAGAGAGAGACTTAATGTTTAATAGACCACATTTAACTGTTTTAGTCTGTGGTGCAGTTGAAGGTGCTATATTATTTTTTCTTTTTGAATTTTTATGCTTAAATAGATTTTTGCTGGTTATTGGTAGTCTGGGAGCAGGCACCGTCTCTACGGGGATGGGGTAATGAGGGGATGGCAGGGGGAGAGAAGCTGCAGAGAGGTGTGTAAGACTACAACTCTGCTTCCTGGTCCCAACCCTGGATAGTCACGGTTTGGAGGATTTAAGAAAATTGGCCAGATTTCTAGAAATGAGAGCTGCTCCATCCAAAGTGGGATGGATGCTGTCTCTCCTAACAAGACCAAGTTTTCCCCAGAAGCTTTGCCAATTATCTATGAAGCCCACCTCATTTTTTGGACACCACTCAGACAGCCAGCAATTCAAGGAGAACATGCGGCTAAACATCACTCCCGGTCTGATTGGGGAGGGGCCCAGAGAAAACTACAGAGTCCGACATTGTTTTTGCAAAGTTACACACCGATTTAATGTTAATTTTAGTGACCTCCGATTGGCGTATCCGGGTGTCATTACTGCCGACGTGAATTACAATCTTACCAAATTTACGCTTAGCCTTAGCCAGCAGTTTCAAATTTCCTTCAATGTCGCCTGCTCTGGCCCCCGGAAGACAATTGACTATGGTTGCTGGTGTCGCTAACTTCACATTTCTCAAAACAGAGTCGCCAATAACCAGAGTTTGATCCTCGGCGGGTGTGTCGTCGAGTGGGGAAAAACGGTTAGAGATGTGAACGGGTTGGCGGTGTACACGGGGCTTCTGTTTAGGGCTACGCTTCCTCCTCACAGTCAACCAGTCGGCCTGCTTTCCCGGCTGCTTGGGATCTGCCAGAGGGAAACTAACGGCGGCTAAGCTACCTTGGTCCGCACCGACTACAGGGGCCTGGCTAGCTGTAGAATTTTCCACGGTGCGGAGCCGAGTCTCCAATTCGCCCAGCCTGGCCTCCAAAGCTACGAATAAGCTACACTTATTACAAGTATCATTACTGCTAAAGGAGGCCGAGGAATAACTAACATTTCACACCCAGAGCAGAAAAGTGCGGGAGAGACAGGAGAAGCCGCCATGCTAAATCGGCTAAGAGCTAGTAGCTACGCTAAGCTAGCGGATTCCTAAAAACACGCAAAGTGAATAATGTGTAAATAATTTAGAGGTGATTCAGCAGAAGGAGTGCTTTAGTTAAGGCACGTAAAGATTACACTGGGAAACAAATCGTAATCTAGATAACTAGATCAATCTAACTGCGCAGATTAAACAGCTAACAGATACAGAAAAACACCGCTGTGCTCCGGAACAGGAAGTGATACAATACCGCAGTGAGTCATAGCCAGTAAACCAGTAATGAGCAGTATTTCTGGTATTTACATTCGCAAATTGTTTTTCTCTTTTGGTACTGATTACCCTGTGTGCTGCTATGCAATGCTGCTGGAACCTTAAATTCCCTGAGGGAGTCTTCCCAAGGGATTAATAATGTTCTATCTAATCTAATCTAAAGGAAAGGCATCAGATCATGCATCAGATAACAGAATATTTGCAGAGGAATCCTGCAAATGGTGATAGAAGCACCAAATTCTGCACAAATACACCTTAGACATTACTCTTTTAAAAAAAAAAAAAAAAAAGACGGACCATTTGAACTTTCAGCAGGCAGCCAGGTAGGGGTCAATTGAAGAATTGCACAGGGGTCAAAATCAAAAGATGCAGCGATCATATTGAAAACTATACCATGTTATTTGTCTGAACACAAAGATTCCAAAAAGGTATAATTTGGACTATCTGTGACTGAATGTTATGGCGTTATGGGGTAAAAACAGCAAGAATTGTGACAAAGGTCAATTTCAGTTTGTACCGGGATCAAAAGTTAAAGTTGCTCTAATTTTGGTAAAAAGTGATGCAAATTATTGGTTGAGTTAATCGGGTTTTAAGAAGGGATTGTTTGCACCATGGGTCATGCTTAGTTATGTTACCGTTACAGTATGTCATGTTTTTTTTTGCTGTTTTTACCCCATAACTCTATAACATTCAGTCACAGACAGTCCAAATTATACCTTTTAGGAATATTTGTGCTCAGATAAATAATGTGGTGTAGTTTTTTAATATGATTGGAGCATCTTTTAATTTTGACCCCTGTGTAATTTTTCAATTGACTCTTACCTGGCTATCTACTGAAAATTCAAATGGCCAGTTGGTTTTTTCAAAGGAGTAATGTCTAAGGAGTATTTGTCCTGAATTTGTTACTTCTATCACCATTTGCAGGATTGTTTCAGTTATCTGCTGCACTAAGAGGGCTGATACAAAGCGAGGGTTCAGTGTTTTGATTGTAAAAAACTGTGATCATTTGTTTGTCAGAATCTTCCAACTTTTTGTTGAAAGGTAACAAAACTTTCCATATTTATTATTCTGTTACTCCCAAACTGGATTTAAGGATATGCAAGGAACACGGTAACCTCAGAGAGAGTGACTGCACTCTAATGAGGAAATGTTCGGTACAGATGAAAAACACATTTAATAAACCTGGCTTCCTTTTATGACTTCCTTGTGACTTCAACAAAACACCATTTACCAATCAATCACAAATATTTTGCTGATCTCTCTAGCCCTGGCTGCAGAGATATCACAGAATATTTTTCTATACCATGTTTTTGCTGATCTTGACTTTGAATTTTGTCTGATCTGCTCCAAAAGTCTTGAGACGTTTGCCCAAGTAATATGCCAAGTTTGATGAAAATCCACCCAGCCATTTCTTTAATTCATCTACTCCAAAGACAGAGACACATATAGGACCGATTCTGGTGGGTCACCGGCATGCAGCTTTAAAAAAAAAGATATCCAACCCGATTGCTTATAGCCTACATATATGTTGTGAATAGGTTTATTTATTCTTAGACCAACAGATGAAGCAAGTCGTTTTAAAGAAGGTCAGACTGCAGTGGGAGCTCTGTGGTATCTTGTGATTGTGTGTCAATGGCAAATATTTTACATATCTCATGAGTCAGGTAGGAGGGCCCCTTAGCAGAATTTTGCTTAGGGCCCCAGAGAGATTAGGACCAGCTCTGGTTCCTGCTGAGAGTGCTAAATCCCACAGACCACATTTCCCATGATGGATTTCACCTTCCCTATGTGTGTTTCAACAAATCACAAAGTATTTCATCAGCCACAGCTGGCCCTAAGGGACAAGCACGAATACATCACACCCACTCCGAGAGGGAGAAACAAGGGTTAATATTACTAGGCTTTGGAAAAGCCTCGGTGTGAACCCTGCAAAATGCAATGAATGAATGAGTCCCCCCCAAATTGTTAGCAGGATAACTTAAAAATATGTTATCATCTTGTACTTCACAGTGTAAATGGGGCGTATAATGAGGATGAACCATTTAGACACGTGTTAATTTTGATGCACCAGATACATCCAAAGAGCACGTTTGTTTTGCTTCTGTAATGTGAACACTGCCACCTGCTGGATGCTTGTTGGTTGCTGCTGGTTGGATGATGGAAATGAGGAGCAGGTGTGGTTGCAGTTACTCATCACTTGTCTCCCACCTGCTGCGCATCTTGCTTTGATGCAGGTAATAATCTTATAATCACAATGATGGAAAGTAGGTGCGGTTAGTTACATAGAGTCAGTTTATTTCACCTCCAACACCTTGGTCTTGTGGCTACGAAGGCGACCACTGCTTATTGCTGATATTTCTCTTTCTAATCTTTGTTCCTATTAACTCATCTTTGATCCTGTTCCTGACCTTTAATTCTAATAGCTGAAGATAGAACTTGATTACTGAACTTTGATCTTCTGCGCGCCTTGTGCAAGTGGAACTGACATTGGCTCTTGCTTGCCTCTACTGGTGGTTGGCTCTCACTGCGGTATTGTATCACTTCCTGTTCCGGAGCACAACTGTGTTTTGCTGTATCTGTTAGCTGTTTAATCTGCGCAGTTAGATTGATCTAGTTACCTAGATAACGATTTGTTTCACAGTGTAATCTTAACGTGCCTTAACTAAAGCACTCCCTCTGCTGAATCACCTCTAAATTATTTACACATTATTCACTTTGTGTGTTTTTAGGAATCCGCTAGCTTAGCGCAGCTACTAGCTCTTAGCCGGTTTAGCATGGCGGCTTCTCCTGTCTCTCCCGCACTTTTCTGCTCTGGGTGTGAAATGTTTAGTTATTCCTCGGCCTCCTTTAGCAGTAATGATACTTGTAATAAGTGTAGCTTATTCGTAGCTTTGGAGGCCAGGCTGGGCGAATTGGAGACTCGGCTCCGCACCGTGGAAAATTCTACAGCTAGCCAGGCCCCTGTAGTCGGTGCGGACCAAGGTAGCTTAGCCGCCGTTAGTTTCCCTCTGGCAGATCCCGAGCAGCCGGGAAAGCAGGCCGACTGGGTGACTGTGAGGAGGAAGCGTAGCCCTAAACAGAAGCCCTGTGTACACCGTCAACCCGTTCACATTTCTAACCGTTTTTCCCCACTCGGCGACACACCCGCCGAGGATCAAACTCTGGTTATTGGCGACTCTGTTTTGAGAAATGTGAAGTTAGCGACACCAGCAACCATAGTCAATTGTCTTCCGGGGGCCAGAGCAGGCGACATTGAAGGAAATTTGAAACTGCTGGCTAAGGCTAAGTGTAAATTTGGTAAGATTGTAATTCACGTCGGCAGTAATGACACCCGGTTACGCCAATCGGAGGTCACTAAAATTAACATTGAATCGGTGTGTAACTTTGCAAAAACAATGTCGGACTCTGTAGTTTTCTCTGGGCCCCTCCCCAATCGGACCGGGAGTGACATGTTTAGCCGCATGTTCTCCTTGAATTGCTGGCTGTCTGAGTGGTGTCCAAAAAATGAGGTGGGCTTCATAGATAATTGGCAAAGCTTCTGGGGAAAACCTGGTCTTGTTAGGAGAGACGGCATCCATCCCACTTTGGATGGAGCAGCTCTCATTTCTAGAAATCTGGCCAATTTTCTTAAATCCTCCAAACCGTGACTATCCAGGGTTGGGACCAGGAAGCAGAGTTGTAGTCTTACACACCTCTCTGCAGCTTCTCTCCACCTGCCATCCCCTCATTACCCCATCCCGTAGAGACGGTGCCTGCTCCCAGACCACCAATAACCAGCAAAAATCCATTTAAGCTTAAAAATTAAAAAAGAAAAAATAATATAGCACCTTCAACTGCACCACAGACTAAAACAGTTAAATGTGGTCTATTAAACATTAAGTCTCTCTCTTCTAAGTCCCTGTTAGTAAATGATATAATAATTGATCAACATATTGATTTATTCTGCCTTACAGAAACCTGGTAACAGCAGGATGAATATGTTAGTTTAAATGAGTCAACACCCCCGAGTCACACTAACTGCCAGAACGCTCGTAGCACGGGCTGAGGTGGAGGATTAGCAGCAATCTTCCATTCCAGCTTATTAATTAAACAAAAACCCAGACAGAGCTTTAATTCATTTGAAAGCTTGACTCTTAGTCTTGTCCATCCAAATTGGAAGTCCCAAAAAACAGTTTTATTTGTTGTTATCTATCGTCCTCCTGGTCGTTACTGTGAGTTTCTCTGTGAATTTTCAGAACTTTTGTCTGACTTAGTGCTTAGCTCAGATAAGATAATTATAGTGGGCGATTTTAACATCCACACAGATGCTGAGAATGACAGCCTCAACACTGCATTTAATCTATTATTAGACTCAATTGGCTTTGCTCAAAATGTAAATGAGTCCACCCACCACTTAATCATATCTTAGATCTTGTTCTGACTTATGGTATGGAAATTGAAGACTTAACAGTATTCCCTGAAAACTCCCTTCTGTCTGATCATTTCTTAATAACATTACATTACTCTGATGGACTACCCAGCAGTGGGGAATAAGTTTCATTACAATAGAAGTCTTTCAGAAAGCGCTGTAACTAGGTTTAAGGATATGATTCCTTCTTTATGTTCTCTAATGCCATATACCAACACAGTGCAGAGTAGCTACCTAAACTCTGTAAGTGAGATAGAGTATCTCGTCAATAGTTTTACATCCTCATTGAAGACAACTTTGGATGCTGTAGCTCCTCTGAAAAAGAGAGCTTTAAATCAGAAGTGCCTGACTCCGTGGTATAACTCACAAACTCGCAGCTTAAAGCAGATAACCCGTAAGTTGGAGAGGAAATGGCGTCTCACTAATTTAGAAGATCTTCACTTAGCCTGGAAAAAGAGTCTGTTGCTCTATAAAAAAGCCCTCCGTAAAGCTAGGACATCTTACTACTCATCACTAATTGAAGAAATAAGAACAACCCCAGGTTTCTTTTCAGCACTGTAGCCAGGCTGACAAAGAGTCAGAGCTCTATTGAGCCGAGTATTCCTTTAACTTTAACTAGTAATGACTTCGTGAATTTTTTTGCTAATAAAATTTTAACTATTAGAGAAAAAATTACTCATAACCATCCCAAAGACGTATCGTTATCTTTGGCTGCTTTCAGTGATGCCGGTATTTGGTTAGACTCTTTCTCTCAGATTGTTCTGTCTGAGTTATTTTCATTAGTTACTTCATCCAAACCATCAACATGTCTATTAGACCCCATTCCTACCAGGCTGCTCAAGGAAGCCCTACCATTAATGCTTCGATCTTAAATATGATCAATCTATCTTTATTAGTTGGCTATGTACCACAGGCTTTTAAGGTGGCAGTAAACCATTACTTAAAAAGCCATCACTTGACCCAGCTATCTTAGCTAATTATAGGCCAATCTCCAACCTTCCTTTTCTCTCAAAAATTCTTGAAAGGGTAGTTGTAAAACAGCTAACTGATCATCTGCAGAGGAATGGTCTATTTGAAGAGTTTCAGGAATGGTCTATTTGAAGAGTTTCAGTCAGGCTTTAGAATTCATCATAGTACAGAAACAGCATTAGTGAAGGTTACAAATGATCTTCTTATGGCCTCAGACAGTGGACTCATCTCTGTGCTTATTCTGTTAGACCTCAGTGCTGCTTTTGATACTGTTGACCATAAAATTTTATTACAGAGATTAGAGCATGCCATAGGTATTAAAGGCACTGCGCTGCGGTGGTTTGAATCATATTTGTCTAATAGATTACAATTTGTTCATGTAAATGGGGAATCTTCTTCACAGACTAAGGTTAATTATGGAGTTCCACAAGGTTCTGTGCTAGGACCAATTTTATTCACTTTATACATGCTTCCCTTAGGCAGTATTATTAGACGGCATTGCTTAAATTTTCATTGTTACGCAGATGATACCCAGCTTTATCTATCCATGAAGCCAGAGGACACACACCAATTAGCTAAACTGCAGGATTGTCTTACAGACATAAGGACATGGATGACCTCTAATTTCCTGTTTTTAAACTCAGATAAAACTGAAGTTATTGTACTTGGCCCCACAAATCTTAGAAACATGGTGTCTAACAGATCCTACTTTGGATGGCATTACCCTGACCTCTAGTAATACTGTGAAACAAATATTAAACAAATATGTAAGACTGCTTTTTTTGCATTTACGCAATATCTCTAAAATTAGAAAGGTCTTGTCTCAGAGTGATGCTGAAAAACTAATTCATGCATTTATTTCCTCTAGGCTGGACTATTGTAATTCATTATTATCAGGTTGTCCTAAAAGTTCCCTGAAAAGCCTTCAGTTAATTCAAAATGCTGCAGCTAGAGTACTGACGGGGACTAGAAGGAGAGAGTGTTGTATGGCTGGGGGGGGCCTGGCTGCCTTTTGTTTCTGTCTTCTGTCCTGTCTTTTGTTTTTCCTTCCAGGTGGCTTGCGTTTAGGACTGAGTGGCTGTGTGGCTGAGTTACCAGGACCTCACCCTGATCACCTGAGGCTGATCATGTGCAGCTCGTCAGGACTCACAGCTGTGGTGGATCTACACAGATTGGAGCATGGTGGCTTTTAAGTCTGGAGTACACAGTGTGTATTTGCCAGAGACTCGACCTTGTGACCAGACGGGTGAGATCGTCGTCTCGAGAGCCATCTCATCATCAGTGGATGCAGAGAACGTCCAGGTTTGATGCATGGTCTGTGAAAGAGGAGGGGGTGAGGTCTCACGCTCGTCAGCACACTTCCTGAGGTACGTTAGGTTTTGTGACTAACATTATTACAGTCAGTAAATGTGGTGTCCCTCACACCTTATTATATTGAGCTGTTATGTTAGTCGTTTAATCAGCTTCCACTGCAGTTGAGTTATGTGAACTGGGTGTTCCATGCCTGCAGGGAGGGAAGCTGATTAGTGATTAAGCCAGGAAGTGTTTGCTGTTTATGTACACCTTTGAGTGGTCTCTCTGTGTGTGGAGTGTGGACTCACATGATGATTTCTTCTTTCACAGACTCGGTTTGTCGCGGCCACCTGGGGGGTGTCGACGGGGTCCTTGGGTCCGAACAGTTTCTGGCTCCGGACCGTTAGTGCTGCTGGGAGCACACCGCAATTTCACCACACCAGACCGCGCACTCATTTGTTGTATTTTTAACATCACTGTTATGTAATTAAATTTTGTTATCCTTTGTACCGTGCTCTGCTTATTTTATACTGGGTCCTTCAAATGCTGGTCGGTTCTCCGGGCTGCGTCCGACACATAACAGAGAGCATATCTCACCCATATTGGCCTCTCTTCATTGGCTTCCTGTTAATTCTAGAATAGAATTTAAAATTCTTCTTCTTACTTATAAGGTTTTGAATAATCAGGTCCCATCTTATCTTAGGGACCTCGTAGTACCATATCACCCCAATAGAGCGCTTCGCTCTCAGACTGCAGGCTTACTTGTAGTTCCTAGGGTTTGTAAGAGTAGAATGGGAGGCAGAGCCTTCAGCTTTCAGGCTCCTCTCCTGTGGAACCAGCTCCCAATTCAGATCAGGGAGACAGACACCCTCTCTACTTTTAAGATTAGGCTTAAAACTTTCCTTTTTGCTAAAGCTTATAGTTAGGGCTGGATCAGGTGACCCTGAACCATCCCTTAGTTATGCTGCTATAGACGTAGACTGCTGGGGGGTTCCCATGATGCACTGTTTCTTTCTCTTTTTGCTCTGTATGCACCACTCTGCATTTAATCATTAGTGATCGATCTCTGCTCCCCTCCACAGCATGTCTTTTCCTGGTTCTCTCCCTCAGCCCCAACCAGTCCCAGCAGAAGACTGCCCCTCCCTGAGCCTGGTTCTGCTGGAGGTTTCTTCCTGTTAAAAGGGAGTTTTTCCTTCCCACTGTAGCCAAGTGCTTGCTCACAGGGGGTCGTTTTGACCATTGGGGTTTTACATAATTATTGTATGGCCTTGCCTTACAATATAAAGCGCCTTGGGGCAACTGTTTGTTGTGATTTGGCACTATATAAAAAAATTGATTGATTGATTGATAGTACCATATCACCCCAATAGATCGCTTCGCTCTCAGACTGCAGGCTTACTTGTAGTTCCTAGGTTTGTAAGAGTAGAATGGGAGGCAGAGCCTTCAGCTTTCAGGCTCCTCTCCTGTGGAACCAGCTCCCAATTCAGATCAGGGAGACAGACACCCTCTCTACTTTTAAGATTAGGCTTAAAACTTTCCTTTTTGCTAAAGCTTATAGTTAGGGCTGGATCAGGTGACCCTGAACCATCCCTTAGTTATGCTGCTATAGACTTAGACTGCTGGGAGGTTCCCATGATGCACTGAGTGTTTCTTTCTCTTTTTGCTCTGTATGCACCACTCTGCATTTAATCATTAGTGATTGATCTCTGCTCCCCTCCACAGCATGTCTTTTTCCTGGTTCTCTCCCTCAGCCCCAACCAGTCCCAGCAGAAGACTGCCCCTCCCTGAGCCTGGTTCTGCTGGAGGTTTCTTCCTGTTAAAAGGGAGTTTTCCTTCCCACTGTCGCCAAGTGCTTGCTCACAGGGGGTCGTTTTGACCATTGGGGCTTTTATGTAATTATTGTATGGCCTTGCCTTACAATATAAAGCACCTTGGGGCAACTGTTTGTTGTGATTTGGCGCTATATAAATAAAATTGATTGAAATTGATTGATTGATCCAGATAGCTGAACTTTGATCCTGATTACTGGACTTTGATCCTGATTACTGAACTTTGATCATGAACTGTTGTGGTTAGAGGTCTGGATAGGACCAAACCATTTTGGGTGATGGACTCAAATGCTAGGAGCAAGGACAAGAACAGGTTCTAAACGAAAAGAGATTTATTTACAATGATAAATAACTAAATAAAGTATAAAATAAATAAAGTGCTGAGCTGGAGGAGGCCCGCAGAGCCGAGACAGGGCCCACATGTAGTGGTGGAAGTTCGGGAGCTGCAGTGCACACAAAGCCAGGAGTTGGAAAATGAACTGGACTCCTAGAAGTAGGAACTAGAACCAGAGCCAGGAGGAACGCACAGAGCCGAGGATGAGGAATGTTCTAGGAGGAGGAGGAGAACAGAAGGTGACTGAATGCACTCGTAACACTGGAATGCTTTAACAACAAACAGTTCACTGTAGTCTTAAAGCAGGAATGTTCACAGTTCAGGAAATCAGTTCATTGTTTAGGAAATAATGTTCACTGTTCAGGAATTGTTCACAATTCATGAATTATCCTCAGAGGTCAGATGCTGCGTGCCTTATGACACAGTTCCAATTAAGCAGGGCTTGGCTTCAGAAGCGACTTGGAAAGTTCTTAGTAGTTCTGCATAATAGTTCATACAGTTCTTGGAAACAGTTCTTGGTCATGCACAGTCACAAACAGAAGCAAGGTGAAAGATGGGATCTCACAAACCCAGAGTCATGCAGGAACCTAGCTGAACAAGGCAGAGTGATGCGCTCTGCGGCTGAGAGTCACAGTGAGTTCCAAAGTGACATAGTGCTGGTAGTTGACGTGGAATCCAGGAGCAATGCGGCGTGGAAGCTGCGCAAAAAGGCATCTGGAAACACCAAAAGGTCAACAAGCTCTATTACAGAAAATAGAGGAGGCCAGGTTACCTTGAGATGAGCTGCAGGAAGCTCAGGCGTCAGGGCGCATGGAAGTGTCAGCGTAGACAAGGTCATGGATTTGTCATGGAGAGTCAATGTAGAATCCAGCCAGCTCGTGGAAGAATCTGGCCTCGTCAATGTCACTGAAGACTCAGAGCCGGGGTTTAAGTAGCCCGCTTATGATCAGCAGCTCATGAGCGTCGGGTGTGAGGAGATGATGAATCTCGGGTGTTCCTCGGCTCTGCAGCGTGCAATCTGGAGGAGAAACAGACGAACATCATAAAAAGGACAGACAGGGCAAGGCAAAGGCAGATCACAACATGAACAGTATTTCTTGATCCTGATCGATGACCTTTGATCCTGATTGATTTTCTTTCTTTCCTTCCTTGAGCCAGATTTGCACTGAAATTAAATGAAACCCAGATGAGACCTTTTACATGCATCATCAGGGATCATGAATATGATATCACATGCAGGCACCTCAATATTCACCTAGCTGTGGCAAAGAGATTGTTATTTTTAGGGATGGGATGGACCACATATCTCCCCAGCTGGGTACAAGTCAAAACCAAAGGCAGTTCTTTGACTTGATGGATGCAACCACATGCAATGCCAAAAAATACTCCCATGCCTGACCTGACCTCTTACAAATACTGTCCCAGCCCTAGAACCCCCAGACATCACAAGAAACAGGTTTTCTTTTCTGAAAATACTTGACCAGATCTTCATTGCAGCTGTTTTCAGATGATGCTTATTTAGTTTTACTTTCAGTAAATAAAAACCTGCTCAGTTGGATGCAAGTTCTGTTTTGACTGATTCATTATCAAACATTCAGTTTTTTTCCCTATCCTTAAAAATTCTTATTTGTTCATGCCATAACACCAATGTACTTCACATATGGGCAAGCAGAGGTGGCCTTGGACAGTAACTAGTAAAATCAGTCCATCTCCACTTCTCCAGTGTACCCTCAAAAAAACAAAACAAAAGACTCACTGGAAAACTCAATATTGTGCTGGACGTCCATAACAAATGTATGGAGCTGAAACTCAAACAAAGAACATGTGTGCAATATAATCCCATATATAATGCACCAAATATGTGTGTGTGTGTGTGTGTGTGTGTGTGTGTGTCTGCAGCCTGTACAGTAGTGTTCAGAATAATAGTAGTGCTATGTGACTAAAAAGATTAATCCAGGTTTTGAGTATATTTCTTATTGTTACATGGGAAACAAGGTACCAGTAGATTCAGTAGATTCTCACAAATCCAATAAGACCAAGCATTCATGATATGCACACTCTTAAGGCTATGAAATTGGGCTATTAGTAAAAAAAAAAATGAAAAGGGGGTGTTCACAATCATAGTAGCATCTGCTGTTGATGCTACAAACTCAAAACTATTATGTTCAAACTGCTTCTTTAGCAATCCTGTGAATCACTAAACTAGTATTTAGTTGTATAACCACAGTTTTTCATGATTTCTTCACATCTGTGAGGCATTAATTTTGTTGGTTTGGAACCAAGATTTTGCTCATTTACTAGTGTGCTTGGGGTCATTGTCTTGTTGAAAGACCGAAATCAAGGACATGTCCTCTTCAGCATAAGGCAACATGACGTCTTCAAGTATTTTGACATTTCCAAACTGATCCATGATACCTGGTATGCGATATATAGACCCAACACCATAGTAGGAGAAACATGCCCATATCATGATGCTTGCACCACCATGCTTCACTGTCTTCACTGTGAACTGTGGCTTGAATTTAGAGTTTGGGGGTCGTCTCACAAACTGTCTGCGGCCCTTGAACCCAAAAAGAACAGTTTTACTCTCATCAGTCCACAAAATATTCCTCCATTTCTCTTTAGGCCAGTTGATGTGTTCTTTGGCAAATTGTAACCTCTTCTGCACGTCTTTTATTTAACAGAGGGACTTTGCGGGGGATTCTTGCAAATAAATTAGCTTCACGCAGGCGTCTTCTAACTGTTACAGCACTTACAGGTAACTCCAGACTGTCTTTGATCATCCTGGAGCTGATCAATGGGTGAGCCTTTGCCATTCTGGTTATTCTTCTATCCATTTTGATGGTTGTTTTCCATTTTCTTCCACACGTCTCTGGTTTTTGTCCATTTTAAAGCATTGGAGATCATTGTAGATGAACAGCCTATAATTTTTTGCACCTGCGTATAAGTTTTCCCCTCTCCAATCAACTTTTTAATAAACTATGCTGTTTTTCTGAACAATGTCTTGAATGTCCCATTTTCCTCAGGCTTTCAAAGAGAAAAGCATGTTCAACAGGTGCTGGCCTCATCCTTAAATAGGGGACACCTGATTCACACCTGTTTGTTCCACAAAATTGACGAACTCACTGACTGAATGCCACACTACTATTATTGTGAACACCCCCCTTTCTACTTTATTTTTTTACTAATAGCCCAATTTCATAGCCTTAAGAGTGTGCATATCATGAATGCTTGGTCTTGTTGGATTTGTGAGAATCTACTGGTACCTTGTTTCCCATGTAACAATAAGAAATATACTCAAAACCTGGATTAATCTTTTTAGTCACATAGCACTACTATTATTCTGAAGACTACCGTATATGGGTAAAGAAATGGAGCCGTGGTGAAAACAAGTGAAGCCACAACACCAACAAGCTAAGCTAACAGGCTAACCTCATTTTGGGTGTTAATTAAATCAGAGTGGCTATACGCCCAACCGTTGGTTGAATAAAATAAATACGCAAGCATATACGCCCAACCAATAAGTGATAAGCGCGCTTGTAAGTTCACTTCCGGTTTCAACGCGGGAGGGAAAAAAGGCAGATTTTCTCACTGGCTGCGGGAGGGTTCGCAGCCCACGGAGGGGCTATGATCTAAAGCGGTTCTGTTTGGCTCATCACACCCAGGGAAGTGTGCCAAACTAACACCATCTTACAGACAACAAGCAGCATTTTGTTCAAAAACTGTTTTGTCGTCGTTAACAGGCTTCTGTTCAAAATACTTATGAAGTTTGTCTGCTTTCATCCATTGCGGTGTTTTTGCAGTAATTAAAGATGGCGCCATTAAATGTGTCAAACATACGCCGCAATAGAGCCTTAAAAAGTGGTGTAAAAAACAGTTTAGCTGCACAAAACGTGTCAAATACACGATCACGGTTGGGCGAATAAGATAAGACATTATATTTATCTGCCCAATGGTTGGGCGTGTAATGTTCAATGTATGACTTATCTGCCCAACGGTTTGGCGAATAGCCTTTGCCTTATTAAATCATATTTTGGGGGCTGAGCGGTGGTTCTCAAAACAGTTTTGCTTTGGTGTGGGCATTAAAAATTCTGATCTGCTTATTCTGGAGGTCGGTGCCAAGTCACTTCGCTCCGAAGGCGAATATTCATACTTCCGCGACTGGCCACTCGGTGAAAACCAGCTGACAGAGTGTGACCCCTTTGAAAAGTGACCAAATTATATGCATTTGTATCAAGTTTGGCAATATTTTCACTGACAAAAAACGGCCACTAGAGAGCACTGGGGTAAAGCCTAACATCAAGAATTTCCCCAGTGCAGCTACCTATAACTGCTACAAAAGCTAACATCGTTAGCATCCAAAATTACGTTACACAATAATTTCACTTGACACAAATAATGGCACACATATGTCTTAGATCGTCCATTTGGAGAATTAACCAGAGAACAAGCCATATCATTGCAAATATTTGTAAAAAAACAAACAAACAAAAGAATAAAAACACTGTACTTCACAGCAGTAATCTCTGACTGATGGTAGGTGTCACTCAAAGTGACACCTCTAATGTGTTAGGATAACTGGGCTTTAGTGAAAGTGATACTGAATATGATGATGATGTCTGAAAGACAATAAATACATATTTAATGATACCCGTGCCTTTGATCTTAGATGTATTTTGATCTAAGATGTTTTAATTTCTTCTTGTTTCAGCAGAGTACTGAGCAACGGTACGTTCAAAGGTGACAACCACCATTGTTTTCCCACAAAAATATTATAGAACCTATGGCCAGTCTTTTTTCCAACAGTTCATTCTCTGACTAATTTATAATGTCAATTCATATGTATTTTTTTGTCTTTTGCATTATGCATTGTAACTAACAGCGATTTATGTTAGTTTAATTAAAGTTGAGGTTAACTTATAATAATCTTTATTTAACCAGGTAGAAAACCCATTGAGATCAAACCAGGGTGACCTGGGCAAGAAAGGCAGCAGCAAAGATCATAATGGACAGGTTAACATCAATACGAGAACATTGGTAATAAATAAAATACAATCGTCTTGGTCATAGTAACAATGTAACAATGTAAATTCTCAAACATATCAGCAATTAGAAACATAGGCATTGTGCAAAAGAATCCCATTTGTGATCTTGTAAAATAGACCAGAAGGTGTTCAAAGAAGTCCAGGCAGTTTCAGTTCAGATTAGAGAATATTGCAACCAGACGGCGCTGAAAAACTGAAGGCTTTCTTTCCTGCTTCAATGCGGACACGTAGTACACGAAAGCATAACATGTCATTTGAGTGCAGAGCATAACGTCTTTCAGATCTTTGAAGTAAACTGGTTAAATAGGTCAGAACCAGTCCAATAAGAGTTTTGTAAACCAGAGTCATCCAATGCATATATCACCTAACAGTCAAAGAGAGGGCATGCCAGCTTTGGCATACAACTCACAGTGGTGGCTGAGGCAACTACAACCAGTGATGAATTTGGGGCTCCATACATTTATTGAATGAAAACCCTGTACAATGGCACAGTGGCGTTTCAGTTTAGCACTCATTCCTCACAGCAAGAAGGATGTGGTATCACTTCCCAGTTTCTTTTTGTGTGGAGTTTGCATGTTACCCCATTCTCACACAGGTGAAATGGAAACTTTAAATTGACCATAGGCATGAATGGGTTAGTTGGTCTATCCCTGCAACAGACTGCAGCCTGTCCAGGGTGTACCGGGCCTGTCATCCCATGACTGTTAGTATAGTTAAGTGAATTGTTGACTCTAAATTGGGTCGTAGGTGTGCTTGCGAGTGCGAATGTGTTTGTTTGTCTACATGTGGCTCTGCAATAGACTGGTATTCTGTCCGGGGTGTATCGTGTGTCACACCCTAAAAATACTGGGATAGACTCCAGGACCCCCCCGAATGTGACTCTAAATTGGAGTGAGGAGGTATAGACAGTGAATGAATGAAAATCCTGCACAAATCTTGAGTTCATCAAATGAGTTATTTTGGAGTGACAGCTATGTATTTGCTGTAGTGAGGTGAAATATAGATCCAACCATCAGGATCAAAGCTCAGTGCGCAGGATTAAAAATCTCTGATTGGATTCAAAGTTTAGCACTCAGATCCAAGTTCAGCAATCTGGATCAAAAGTTCACAACATGTTCAAAGATGAGTGATCAGAAACAAAGATCAGGATCACAGTTCAGCAGTTAGAAACAAAGGTGAGTGATTAGGATCAAAATTGAGTGTACAGGATAACATGATTGTACATTTATGTAGTTTGGTCCAGATTTAGATACTGATTAGGACCTGGTCACTAAAAATGTATTTTGGATAAGGGTGGTCCCTATCGTGGACTAAGGGTTAGACCTTGGTTTGGGGCTGTCTGTGAAGCCTTGTTGGAGATACACAGTCTGCAGGGTTTCCTGTTAACCATCAAGGTAAATGAATTTTAATACCTGCAGCTTAACAAAGAATTTGATAGTTTGATAGAATAGGTTTTGCTGCTTCTATTATATTAACATCTTTATGGTTCTTTTTTGATAACTAATAGCCCCAAATATCAAGATATTCTGTTTCTAGCAAATGCTCATACTTGCCAATCTGTACCAAATAAAAAGTGATATTGATTTGAGAATTAAGAAATTATTTGCTGGTTATATTTCTGATTTAATTTGATTGGGCTCTGATTGGCTCATCAGCTGCACATGAAAGCGAGACGAGGCATTTTCCATGTGTCTGTTGGTGATGATGTCACCAAGGACGTGTGTCAGGGACACCATGCGGCCACAATGACAGGCTGATCCCACAGGCTTTTGGATCCTGACCTGACTCTTGACTTGTGCAAGTGGGCTCAGACAGGACACATACCTCAGCCAGGCGTACAAACACACACCATCGCTCACATGCCAGCACACACAATGCACTCACAAATCTTATCTTGCTGACTGGCCTGGCCCTTCCTGTTTTCCTCTGGTACCCTGCAAAAGTAAGTCCAACTCCTAGTGGTGCAGCTTAGCTAAAATTTCCATAACAATCATTTAGT
Source organism: Thalassophryne amazonica (assembly GCF_902500255.1). Taxonomy (NCBI): domain Eukaryota; kingdom Metazoa; phylum Chordata; class Actinopteri; order Batrachoidiformes; family Batrachoididae; genus Thalassophryne; species Thalassophryne amazonica. The sequence continues at coordinate 12,436,482 of NC_047113.1, read as the reverse complement.
TTGTGATAAAAGCATGAAATTTGGCACACAGACTCTAAATTAACTAATGTTTATTTTCAGATATGGAGACATCCTGGAGCTGACCTCTAATGAGCTACAGGGGTCAAACTTTAACAATGCTCCAATCATATTGAAAAGTATACCACATTATTTATCTGATTACACAGCTTCCAAAAAGGTATAGTTTGGACTATCTATGACTAAATGTTCTGGAGGTACGGGGTAAAAACAGCAAATATGGTGACAAAGGTCAGTTTCAATTTGTACAGGGGTCAAATGTTAAAGTTGCTCCAATTTTGGTAAAAAATTGTGCAAATTATTGGTTTAGTTAAGAGTATTTTAAAAAGGAATAGTTTGCACCATCTGTCACGCTTAGTTATCTTGTTATGAGGTAACATATGTCACATGTCATAGAATCTGTTGTGTGGGCCGCTGAAGAGGAGGTACTGCTGGCCCACCATCACCAGAGGGCGCCCTGCCTGGAGTGCGGGCTCCAGGCACCAGAGGGCGCCGCCGCCTCACGGGAGCAGCCTCGGTGACAGCTGTCACCCATCACCTGAGACAGCTGACGGCAATCATCAGTGGGGTATATCAGCAGGACGGCATCTCCACCTCATTGCCGAGATATCGTTTCTACCAGAGAGGTAACATATCAAAGCCTACTGAGTACACAGTTTTGACTGAGCTAGTTATTGGTTTACTGTTCCAACGAGAGGTGGAGGTACCTTTCCTGCCGTTCGGAGTTCTGGGTGCAAACGCGCCCCCATCTAACTGTTCTTTTTCCCTCGCCAGCAGTACCAGGTCCGACACGCGGAGGCAGTGGCCACCTGGGAGTTCGGGACTTGGCGGCTCCAGTATTCCCGGGGTCCTGTGGCGGAGGAAGCCGTGTGGTTCCGGTCTTACCTTGGAGAGGCGTCTCCTATCTTCGAGCCTGCCCACACGACACCTTTGTGTATTGACTTTTGTCCATTTCTGTAATTGGTTGTATTCGTTGTGCACATTCACAACAGTAAAGCGTTGTTATTTTGACTTACTCCATTGTCCGTTCATTTGCGCCCCCTGTTGTGGGTCCGTGTTCCTACACTTTCCCAACAGGATATCTCGGCCAGCGTCATGGATCCCGAGGTGCGTCAACCGGCTGTTGAACGGCCAATGGAAGAACAAGGCGCACAGGCGTCCACAGGAGGGGTAATCGGTGAGTTGCAGCGGATCCTCACCGCTTTCACGACTCGGTTAGACTTGATGGCCGAGCAGAACGCCCTCCTGAACCGCAGGGTGGAGGCTCTCGCCGCGCAGGTGGAAGCGCGCCCTCCGGGCGCCGCTGCGGCTCTCCCTCCCGTAGACCCTGTGCGTGACAGCGACGTTCCACTGGTTGTCCAACGACCCCCCCCACCATCCCCTGAAGCATACATAAGCCCCCCGGAGCCGTACGGAGGCTGTGTGGAGACGTGCGCGGATTTCCTTATGCAGTGTTCGCTCGTCTTCGCACAGCGTCCCGTCATGTACGCGACCGACGCTAGCAAAGTAGCTTATGTGATAAATCTGCTTCGTGGTGAGGCACGCGCTTGGGCTACAGCGCTCTGGGAGCAAAGTTCACGGCTCCTTCTGACATATGATGGGTTTGTGAGGGAGCTCAGAACAGTGTTCGATCACCCTAATAGAGGAGAGACCGCTTCAGCCGTGCTGCTGTCAATGAGACAGGGGCGCCGGAGCGCAGCTGCCTATGCAGTCGACTTCTGCATCGCGGCTGCGAGGTCCGGCTGGAATAACACTGCCCTCCGCGCCGCCTTCGTAAACGGACTGTCATTGGTCCTCAAGGAGCACCTGGTGGCTAAGGACGAACCGCGGGATTTGGATGGGCTTATCGATCTTGTCATACGATTAGACAATCGGTTAAATGAGCGCCGTCGGGAACGAGACGAAGGGCGTGGCCAGGCACACGTCGTCCCTCTCCCTTCCGGTTCCAACCGCGTTCCGCCCTCCCCACGCTCCACGGCCCCTGCGCTCCGTGCGATCACAGCTCCCCCTGCTGACGAAGCTATGGACACGAGTAGGGCAACATTTAGGGCCCGCGGAGCGTGTTTTGTTTGTGGCTCGATTAAGCATCAGGTACGAGACTGCCCCGAGCGGTTAAACACCAACGCCCGCCCCTAGACACTGGGCTAGGGGGGGGCCGAGACGTGCACGTGGGACACACCCACATCGCCACACGACTCCCAGTTACAATCCTTTATGAGGATTTAACCCTGAAGGCCCCAGCACTGGTGGACACGGGCTCAGAAGGGAATTTGCTTGATAGCAAATGGGCCAGGGAGATAGGGTTCCCTCTGGTGGCACTTACCTCGCCTGTGCAGGTACGGGCACTAGATGGCTCCCTACTCCCTCCAATCACTCACAAGACACCACCAGTAACTCTGGTGGTGTCGGGGAATCACCGGGAGGAGATCGAGTTTTTTGTGACTCCGGCCACCTCCCGTGTGATTTTAGGTTTTCCCTGGATGTTGAAACACAATCCCCGGATCGATTGGCCGTCCGGGGTAGTGGTCCAGTGGAGCGAGACCTGCCATCGGGTATGTTTAGGTTCCTCGGTTCCTCCCGGTTCCCAGGCCAGGGAGGAGGTCAGAGCCCCGCCCAATCTAGGGACGGTGCCGGTGCAGTACCATGACCTTGCGGAGGTGTTCAGCAAGGATCTGGCACTCACCCTTCCCCCGCACCGCCCGTATGATTGTGCCATTGATTTGGTTCCAGGCGTTGAGTTCCCGTCCAGCAGGCTGTACAACCTCTCACGACCTGAACGCGAATCAATGGAGACCTACATCCGGGACTCTTTGGCTGCCGGGTTGATCCGGAATTCCACCTCCCCGATGGGTGCGGGTTTCTTTTTTGTGGGGAAAAAGGATGGCGGATTACGTCCATGCATTGATTACAGGGGGCTGAACGAAGTCACGGTTCGTAACCGATACCCCTTACCCTTGTTGGATTCGGTGTTCACGCCCCTGCATGGAGCCAAGATATTCACCAAGCTTGATGTTAGGAATGCGTATCACCTGGTTCGGATCCGGAAGGGAGACGAGTGGAAGACGGCATTTAACACCCCGTTGGGTCATTTTGAGTACCTGGTCATGCCGTTCGGTCTTACAAATGCTCCCGCGACGTTCCAAGCATTGGTTAATGATGTCTTGCGGGACTTCCTGCACTGATTCGTCTTCGTATATCTAGACGACATACTCATCTTTTCTCCGGATCCTGAGACTCATGTCCGACATGTACGTCAGGTCCTGCAGCGGTTATTGGAGAACCGGCTGTTTGTTAAGGGCGAGAAGTGTGGGTTTCACCGCACCTCTTTGTCCTTCCTGGGGTTCATCATCTCCCCCAACTCCGTCGCTCCTGATCCGGCCAAGGTTGCAGCGGTGAGAGACTGGCCCCAACCCACAAGCCGTAGGAAGCTGCAACAGTTCCTCGGCTTTGCAAATTTCTACAGGAGGTTCATTAAGGGCTACAGCCAGGTTGTTAGCCCCCTGACAGCCCTGACCTCACCAAAAGTCCCCTTCACCTGGTCGGATCGTTGTGATGCCGCGTTCAAGGAGTTGAAACGGCGCTTCTCGTCTGCACCCGTTCTGGTGTAGCCCGATCCTAGTCGCCAGTTAGTGGTTGAGGTGGACGCCTCGGACTCAGGGATAGGAGCTGTGCTGTCCCAGAGTGGGAAGACCGATAAGGTCCTTCATCCGTGTGCCTATTTTTCCCGCAGGTTGACCCCGGCTGAACGGAACTATGACGTCGGCAACCGAGAACTCCTTGCGGTGAAAGAGGCTCTTGAAGAGTGGAGACACCTGTTGGAGGGAACGTCCGTGCCATTCACGGTTTTCACTGACCACCGGAACCTGGAATATATCAGGACCGCCAAGCGGCTGAATCCCAGGCAAGCCCGCTGGTCACTGTTCTTCGGCCGTTTTGACTTCCGCATCACCTACCGGCCCGGGACCAAGAACCAGAAGTCGGATGCCTTGTCCCGGGTACACGAAGACGAGGTCAAGGCGGAGTTGTCGGATCCACCGGAACCCATCATCCCGGAGTCCACTATCGTGGCCACCCTCACCTGGGACGTAGAGAGAACCGTCCGGGAGGCCCTGGCACGAAGCCCGGACCCCGGGGCTGGACCAAAGAACAGACTTTACGTCCCACCAGAGGCAAGGGCTGCAGTCCTGGACTTCTGTCACGGCTCTAAGCTCTCCTGTCATCCAGGGGTGCGAAGAACCGTGGCAGTTGTCCGGCAGCGCTTCTGGTGGGCGTCCCTGGAGGCCGACGTCCGGGATTATATCCAGGCCTGCACCACCTGTGCCAGGGGCAAGGCCGACCATCGCAAGGCTCCGGGACTGCTACAGCCGCTGCCCGTGCCTCATCGCCCCTGGTCCCACATCGGCCTGGATTTTGTCACGGGCCTCCCCGCCGTCCCAGGGAAACACCGTGATCCTCACGATAGTGGACCGATTCTCCAAGGCGGCCCACTTCGTGGCCCTCCCGAAGCTCCCAACGGCCCAGGAGACAGCGGACCTCCTGGTCCACCACGTCGTCCGCCTGCATGGGATACCATCAGACATCGTCTCCGATCGCGGTCCCCAGTTCTCCTCGCATGTCTGGAGGAGCTTTTGCCGGGAACTGGGGGCCACGGTCAGTCTCTCGTCCGGGTATCACCCCCAGACCAACGGGCAAGCAGAGCGGGCCAATCAAGAAATGGAGCAAACACTGCGTTGTGTGACAGCCGCGCACCCGGCGGCCTGGAGTACTCATCTGGCCTGGATCGAGTACGCCCACAACAGTCAAGTGTCATCAGCCACCGGCCTCTCCCCCTTTGAGGTGTGTTTGGGGTATCAGCCCCCGTTGTTCCCGGTGGTTGAGGGAGAGGTCGGTGTGCCCTCGGTCCAGGCCCACCTGCGGAAGTGCCGTCGGGTGTGGCGTGCCGCCCGTTCTGCTTTGCTGAAGGCCCGGATGAGGGCGAAGACCCATGCAGACCGGCGGCGGACCCCGGCCCCTACGTATCGCCCCGGGCAGGAAGTGTGGTTGTCCACCAAGGACATTCCACTGCAAGTGGCCTCCCCAAAACTCCAAGACAGGTACATAGGTCCGTTTAAAATTCTCAAGGTCATCAATCCCGCCGCAGTGAGGCTTCGGCTTCCAGCCTCACTGCGGATCCATCCAGTATTTCATGTGTCCAAAATCAAGCCCCATCACACCTCGCCCCTCTGTACACCCGGTCCGGCACCACCTCCTGCCCGGATCATCGATGGCGAGCCGGCTTGGACAGTGCGCCGGTTGTTGGACGTCCGACGGATGGGCCGGGGCTTTCAATATCTGGTGGACTGGGAGGGGTACGGTCCCGAAGAACGCTCCTGGGTGAAGAAGAGCTTCATCCTGGACCCGGCCCTCCTGGCCGACTTCTACTGTCGCCACCCGGACAAGCCCGGTCGGGCGCCAGGAGGCGCCCGTTGAGGGGGGGGTCCTGTTGTGTGGGCCGCTGAAGAGGAGGTACTGCTGGCCCACCATCACCAGAGGGCGCCCTGCCTGGAGTGCGGGCTCCAGGCACCAGAGGGCGCCGCCGCCTCACGGGAGCAGCCTCGGTGACAGCTGTCACCCATCACCTGAGACAGCTGACGGCAATCATCAGTGGGGTATATCAGCAGGACGGCATCTCCACCTCATTGCCGAGATATCGTTTCTACCAGAGAGGTAACATATCAAAGCCTACTGAGTACACAGTTTTGACTGAGCTAGTTATTGGTTTACTGTTCCAACGAGAGGTGGAGGTACCTTTCCTGCCGTTCGGAGTTCTGGGTGCAAACGCGCCCCCATCTAACTGTTCTTTTTCCCTCGCCAGCAGTACCAGGTCCGACACGCGGAGGCAGTGGCCACCTGGGAGTTCGGGACTTGGCGGCTCCAGTATTCCCGGGGTCCTGTGGCGGAGGAAGCCGTGTGGTTCCGGTCTTACCTTGGAGAGGCGTCTCCTATCTTCGAGCCTGCCCACACGACACCTTTGTGTATTGACTTTTGTCCATTTCTGTAATTGGTTGTATTCGTTGTGCACATTCACAACAGTAAAGCGTTGTTATTTTGACTTACTCCATTGTCCGTTCATTTGCGCCCCCTGTTGTGGGTCCGTGTTCCTACACTTTCCCAACAGAATCCAATGGTTGTCAACCTTGTTTGACCTTTACTTTGGAGACCAAGCATTCAACATAGTCAAAACTATTCCATTTATTAATCCTATTCACTCAACCAATAATTTGCATCACTTTTTTACCAAAATTGAAGTAAGTTTACCTTTTCACCCTTGTACAAACTGAAACTGACCTTTGTCACCATTTTTGCTGTTTTTACCCCATAACTCCAGAACATTCAGTCATGGATAGGCCAAACTATACATTTTTGGAATCCTTATGATCACACAAATAGTGTGGTATAGTTTTCAAAATGATTGGAGAATTTTTATATTTTGACCCCTGTGTAATTCTTTATTGACTCCTGATTAGAGGTCAACTCCAGGATGTCTCCATATCTGAAAATAAACATGAGTTAATTTAGAATATGTGTGCCACATTTCATGCTTTTATCACAAACTGAACAATTGTTTTGGTTATCTGCTGCACTATCCACCGCAGTCAGTGGAGTGGCTTGAGACCATTAGCGCTCTTAGAGACACTTTGAAGAGTATCTACAGTGGAGACAGGTGATAGGTGGAACATCATTACCAGCCCTGAGCCAGAGCCAGATGAAATTAAATGACGCACACTGCACGATCATAGTGCAGTGCAAAATCAGCGAGGACGCACAGGGATCAAATTAGACACTGAGCCTCTCTGTATCATTTAGCAACAATAATTTCTTCAACACGTCAACTCTGTGGGCTACTTGTTTCAGTTCCAATCCCGCCAAAGTCAGCCAGCCAGGCGGTTCAGAGGGGGAGAGCAACGTGTCAGATCCTCCGTTCCAATTATATCTGCATCCTGCAGTGTGCGCTCCTCTAAGCAAACGCACACATCCAGGCGTATAAGACAAAAAAAGCACAGACACTTTGAAATCCACACTGTGCGCGGAGCTGCCAAGAAATGCATGTAGCCAGTCGCAAAAATAACAGCCTGGAAAACACAGTCGCACACGCGCACACACACGCACACGGACAGCACTTGAACAGGAGCTTGTTGACCATCACACAGCCGAAGGCCTGCTGGGGGGGTGGGGGGGGGGTGATCTCACAGAGGTCGCTTTGAAGTTTCTATTCAGGTCTTTGTCCCATTCAGGCTGCTGGCAGCAGACATCTCTACTAGGATTCGGCCCCTCCCACCGTCATACCGACCCGCCTCACGCACGCACACTCACACACTTGAAAAGAAAAGGAGGCACGTCTGCAGGTCCTGTCCATCACACGGGCCTTAATTAGAGCCGATTCCAATGCACCCTTTTGTACCCTTTTCACTCTCTCGTCTTTCTTTAACCCCCCACCCTCTCTCTTTCTCTCACTCATTTCACTCTCTTTCAGCAGCCCTACACCCTCTCGCTTCGTAACCCTTTTTTCGCTTTTGTTGCCCTCCTTTTCTCTTACCAGGGACGGAGGCACCTCTCTAGATGTTTTCTTCTCTGTACCCTGAGCCCCATCTATTCCCTTTCTCTCGTTCCTCCCCCTCACCCCCAAAACTGAAAGCTGAGTGTGACCTAATGTTTGACAGACAAGTAGTCCAGGAGAAAAGACTCATCTATCAGAGGCTTGTAATTCTATTAGAATGGACAGGATTCCCCCAAAGGGCTGCATTTGGGTATTCTCTCCATCAATTTAGCTGTCCTCTAAACCCTCCAGGCAACAGGTTAAAAAAAATGCAGTTTAAACTAACAAATATTATCAAAGTGAGTTAATAAGAATGTGACCGTTTAATCTTTCTGCAACCTTTTTCTCATTACAAACTAATTAAAGTTATATTCTTTGATTTATTTATTTGGTGCAACTTTTTTTTAAAGATCTTGTGATTTTTTTATTTTTCTGTGGGAAGATAAGATTAATAGATTTCCTCCTTCAAACAGGTGAAGCTGGTTGACAAAATATTAGGAACACCTGGAGTTTTTAAAGGCATCGTATTGTGTTTGCAGAGTAGTACAGGTTCTAACCAAAAGTATTGTTCAGATGATGGACGAAAGCATGAAATTTGGCACATATGTAGCACAGAGTATAAATAGACAATAATTAGGGGTGGACACCAGTGAAATTGATCTTCTGAAGAGGTGTGGCAATGTTTTTTATTTTTAAAGATGACCGCCAGAGTGCTAAAAACAGCTTTTTGAATAGTTCTGCACACTTTTTTTATGACTGATAGTGAAATTCTTTTTAAAAACTCACAAAGCAATGTGTTGTACTTTATTAAAAGTGCATTTTAAACATTTTTACCCGCTGCTTTTGACTTTCATATTGCGAAGATTCACTTTTTACTTGAAGAAATGACGACAATTGTAATAATCTAACTTTTACTGTTCATTTTTGTATGATGCTCAAAAAGTAATATTGCATGCATAAAACATATTATCATATACCTACAAATGATATGCCAATATGATTGGATAAAACACTAAAGAATAAATAGCAATACACCCTTTTCGCAGACGGGTAATATTTTTCATACCACCCGAGTAATCAGCCAATCTGGACAGCGGAGCGGTGCCATGACAAAGAGGCGCAGTCAGAGGAACTATGAAATACTGGTGAGTCACTGTTAATGATTTCTTACATGTCCAACCTTGTAGGTTGATCGTTAAAATTAAATTTGTTAGTTCTAAAAGGAAAACGTTCTTTTTTTTTTTCTACTAAGATCTGAACTTTGAGTGTTTACACAGGAGAGAAAAGTGAGAAAATGTTAATGCCTGTTTGAGAAAAGTGTATAAAGTGTGTAGTGAGGGGTTTTACAGCCTTAAAACATCTATAAATATTGTAAAAAATAACGCTGACTACTTCGCGGATTTCACCTATCGCGGGTTATTTTTAGAACGTAACTCCCATCAATAAAGAAACACACATGTAATTTTCAGAAAATGCTTTTCAGAAAACCATACAACATTTATCATTTATAGGCATATGATAAAATCTTTATCAAGTTGTTTTCGGCCTCAGGGTGTATGGTTTTCTTCAGGGTGTATAAAGCCATATTCATTGGTGAACAACTTGTTAACTGATAATATTCCATTGTCTTGAATTTCAGAGGCAGTGGTCAAAACCAGTGAAGAATGGTCCAGATTTAAGAGAATAATTCAAGTTTGTTTTTTTTTTGTTCCAGACATGAGTATAATGATCGCTCACTTCTCAGCAACTCAAGGATGCAGAGGGTTGTGTAAGTTCAAGTGAATGCTCTGACCACCAAATTATGTGCTTGTGAAGGAGGATGTGCAGAGTAGATGAATATATGACACATGTTGTTGCTTTAACATGTATATTGTGACATGTCAAACTTGTTAAAGGCTTATCATTGTTGTGAAAGTGTAGGAACACGGACCCACAACAGGGGGCGTTAAATGAACGGGCAATGGATAAGCCAAACAGTAACAATTTAATGTTGTGAAGTGCACAACGGAATACAGACAAATACAGTTTTGGTACCACAGACAATTATATGTAGAGTGACGTGTGGGCAGGCTTGAGGATAGGAGACGTCCGTCCAGAACCGAGCCGGATCCCACACGGCCTTCACCGCCAACGGATCTGAAGAACACCAGAGCCGCCGAGTCCTGGATCCCCAGGTGGCCACCGTCTCCAGCTGTCAGACCTGGTACTGCTGGCAGAGAACAGAAATAGTATTGATGAGTGTGAGTTCGCACACTCAGTAATCCCACAGACTGTGTTCGTTAAGGAGGGAGCACCTCCACCTCCAATCACACACTCGTGCAGCTCCTGTCTAACCACTTATCTGGTTGGGGTGTGAAGCGAAGCCATCGCTGATCACACCAAACGCCAATCCCACAGATAAGGCAAACACCACAGGAAAACGGCTGCAAAAGAGTTCAGACTATTGTTCAGTATTAAGTCAGCAGAGAAATTACCTCTTCTGGTGGCTGATTTCTCGGCGAGGAGGTGGAGTTGCAGTCCGGCCTTTATGGTGATGGGTTGGATGAGTGACAGCTGGTGCTGATGATGTGTGACAGCTGTCACTCCCAGTGGCTCCGACGCCCTCTCGTGCTTGAAGCCCGCACTTCAAGCAGGGCGCCATCTGGTGGTGGTGGGCCAGCAGTACCTCCTCTTCAGCGGCCCACACAACAGGACCCCCCCCTCAACGGGCGCCTCCTGGTGCCCGACCAGGCTTGTCTGGGTGCCGGGCGTAGAAGTCGGCCAGGAGGGCCGGATCCAGGATGAAGCTCCTCTTCACCCAGGAGCGTTCTTCGGGTCCGTATCCCTCCCAGTCCACCAAATACTGGAACCCCCTGCCCTTCCGACGGACGTCCAGGAGCCGGCGCACAGTCCAAGCTGGCTCCCCGTCGATGATCCGGGCAGGCGGCGCCGCCGGTCCAGGGGCACAGAGGGGAGAGGTGTGGCAGGGTTTGAGTCGTGACACATGAAAGACCGGATGTATCCGCAGTGAAGCTAAAGCTGCCAGCTTCACTGCGGCTGGACTGAGGACTTTTAGGATGGTGAAGGGTCCAATGAATCTGTCCTTAAGCTTTGGGATTCCACCTGCAGGGTGATGTCCTTTGTAGATAGCCAAACCGCCTGCCCGGGCTGATACGCAGGGGCCGGGGCATGCCGGCGGTCTGCATGGGCCTTAGCCCTCGTCCGGGCTTTGAGCAGGGCAGAGCGGGCGGTACGCCACACCCGATGGCACCTCCTCAGATGGGCCTGGACTGAGGGCACCCGACCTCTCCCTCCAGTAGCGGAAATAATGGGCGCTGGTACCCAAAACATACCTCGAATGGGGAGAGGCCGGTGGCAGATGACACTTGGCTATTATGAGCGTACTCGATCCAGGCCAGATGGTCACTCCAAGCCGTCGGGTGCGCGGAGGTCTCGCAGCAGAGGGCCTGCTCTAATTCCTGATTCGTCTGCTCTGCCTGCCCGTTCGTCTGGGGATGGTACCTGGACGAGAGACTTACAGTGGCCCTCCAGACCTGGGAGGAGAACTGAGGACCACGATCTGAGACAATGTCTGATGGAAGCCCATGCAGATGCACAACATGGTGGACCAGGAGGTCTGCAGTCTCCTGGGCAGTCTGGAGCTTCGGGAGGGCTACGAAGTGGGCCGCCTTGGAGAACCGGTCCACTATCGTGAGGATGGTCGTCTTGCCCTGGGACGGTGGGAGGCCCGTGACGAAGTCCAGGCCGATGTGAGTCCAGGGGCGATGAGGCACTGGCAGAGGCTGGAGGAGGCCTTGGGTTTTTTGGTGGTCTGCTTTGCCCCTGGCGCAGGTGGTGCAGGCCTGGACGTACTCCCGGACATCGGCTTCCAGAGACGCCCACCAGAAGTGCTGCCGGACAACTGCCACGGTTCTTTGCACCCCTGGGTGGCAGGAGAGCTTGGAACCGTGACAGAAGTCCAGGACTGCAGCCCTGGCCTCTGGTGGGACGTACATTTTGCTCTTCGGTCCAGTCCCCGGGTCCGGGTTCCGTGTCAGGGCCTCCCGGACGGTCTTCTCCATGTCCCAGGTGAGGGTGGCCACGACAGTGGACTCAGGGATGATGGTTTCAGGGGGGTCTGACAGCTCGGTCCTGACTTCCTCCTCGTGCACCCGGGACAGGGCGTCAGACCGTTGGTTCTTCGTCCCGGGGTGGTATGTGATCCAAAAGTCAAAACGCCCGAAGAACAGTGACCAGACGCTTGGCGGTCCGGATGTACTCCAGGTTCCGATGGTCTGTGAAAACCGTGAATGGTACTGAAGCTCCCTCCAACAGGTGTCTCCACTCCTCCAGAGCCTCCTTCACCGCAAGAAGTTCCCGATTGCCGACGTCATAATTCCTTTCAGCTGGTGTCAACCTGCGGGAAAAATAGGCACATGGGTGGAGAACCTTGTCGGACTCCCCACTCTGGGATAGCATGGCTCCTATCCCTGAGTCAGAGGCGTCCACTTCGACTATAAACTGACGATTAGGATCGGGCTGCACCAGAACTGGTGCAGTCGAGAACCGGCATTTCAACACCCTAAACGCGGCTTCACACCGATCCGACCAGGTGAAGGGGACTTTAGTGGAGGTCAGGGCTGTCAGGGGGCTAAACACCTGACTATAGCCCTTGATGAACCTCCGGTAAAAATTAGCAAAACCGAGGAACTGTTGTAGTTTCCTACGGTTTGTTGGTTGGGGCCAATCTCTCACCGCCGCTACCTTGGCCGGATCGGGTGCGACGGAGTTTGAGGAGATGATGAACCCCAGGAAGGACAAAGAAGTACGGTGAAACTCGCACTTCTCGCCCTTCACAAACAGCCGGTTCTCCAACAACCGCTGCAGGACCTGACGTACATGCGTAACATGAGTCTCAGGATCCGGGGAAAAGATGAGTATATCGTCCAGATATACAAAGACAAACCGATGCAGGAAGTCCCGCAAGACATCATTTACCAAAGCTTGGAAAATTGCGGGGGTGTTAGTGAGGCCGAACGGCATGACCAGGTACTCAAAGTGACCTAACGGGGTGTTAAATGCCGTCTTCCATTCGTCTCCCTTCCAGATCCGAACCAGGTGGTACGCATTCCTAAGATCCAGTTTTGTGAAAATTTGGGCTCCATGCAGGGGCGTGAACACTGAATCCAACAGGGGCAGAGGGTATCGGTTGCGAACCGTGATCTCGTTCAGCCCCCTGTAATCAATGCATGGACGGAGTCCGCCGTCTTTCTTGCCCACAAAAAAGAAACCAGCACCCATCGGGGAGGTGGAGTTCCGGATCAGCCCGGCAGCTAACGAGTCCCAGATGTAGGTCTCCATTGATTCGCACTCAGGACGTGAGAGGTTGTACAGCCTACTGGACGGGTACTCAACGCCTGGGATCAGATCAATGGCACAATTGTACGGACGGTGCGGGGGAAGGATGAGTGCCAGATCTTTGCTGAAAATGTCAGCAAGATCGTGGTACTCACGTGGCACCGCCGTAAGATTGGGGGGGACTTTAACCTCCTCACTAGCTGTCACACCAGGTGGAACCGAGGATCCGAGGCATTCCCGGTGGCAGGTTTCGCTCCACTGAGGGTCGGATACTTTTCTAATAGACCTCGTACATTGTGAGAAACTAAAAAAATTAGCTGTAACAAATTATATCAATTTTTTTAAGTTGATCCAAAGTAGCATTTTTTCAGTGTACCCACAATGCACTGCGCACACACCATGTCCACGCTAAAACCTTTAAAATTAGTACAATATGACTCGTACTTTAAAACTAAAACATGTAGCTGATATTTTCACCTTATAAAACTTCAGACATGACGTTCATTTAAATAACTTGTCCAAAATTAGTTTGGTTCAAATTTTAACCATAAGTTAAAACTCTGGATGACTTGGGTGATATTGCCGGCTGGTTAGTAGAATGTCAAGAGAAATGGTCTCATTTGTTTGTTTTCTGTGACCAGCTCTCCTCTGATTGCAGAGGATAGAGTGGTTTCTCCTGAAACCAGCTCTTCTCTGTTTGTAGAGGATAAAACTGTATGTCTACTACAAAATATTTTTCAGGTAGGCTCTAAGATCTTTGATATCAGGCTTTAAAATGTTTATTAACTGTTACAGCTTTATTCACTAAGCTTGCAATAATACGTTAGCGGTCTAAAAATTATTAACTGTTACAGCTTTATTCACTAAGCTTGCAATAATACGTTAGCGGTCTAAAAATTATCGGACTAAAATTTATTGGAAGATAATTGATCTGATGATGGTTTTAAAAGTTATTTGAAAAGCTAATCTGATAATGAAAAATTTAGCTTTGATAATTAGCGGTTAGCGGATTAGTGGAACTGTGTAAGGGTGCTACACACACACACACACACACACACACACACACACACACACACACACACACACACACACACACACACATATACACTCAAGAAAAATATAAACACAACACTTTTGGTTTTACTCCCATTTTGTATGAGATGATCTCAAAGATCTAAAACGTCTTACACATACACAATACCACCATTTCCCTCAAATATTGTTCACAAACCAGTCTAAATCTGTGATAGTGAGCACTTCTCCTTTGCTGAGATAATCCATCCCACCTCACAGGTGTGCCATATCAAGATGCTGATTAGACACCATGATTAGTGCACAGGTGTGCCTTAGACTGCCCACAATAAAAGGCCACTCTGGAAGGTGCAGTTTTATCACACAGCACAGTGCCACAGATGTCGCAAGACTTGAGGGAGTGTGCAATTGGCATGCTGACAGCAGGAATGTCAACTAGAGCTGTTGCTCGTGTATTGAATGTTCATTTCTCTACCACAAGTTGTCTCCAAAGGCATTTCAGAGAATTTGGCAGTACATCGAACCAGCCTCACAACCGCAGACCACGTGTAACCACACCAGCCCAGGACCTCCACATCCAGCATGTTCACCTCCAAGATCGTCTGAGACCAGCCACTCGGACAGCTGCTGGAACAATCGGTTTGCATAACCAAAGAATTTCTGCACAAACTGTCAGAAACCGTCTCAGGGAAGCTCATCTGCATGCTCGTCGTCCTCATCGGGGTCTCGACCTGACTCCAGTTCGTCATCGTAACCGACTTGAGTGGGCAAATGCTCACATTCGCTGGCGTTTGGCACGTTGGAGAGTTGTTCTCTTCACAGGTGAATCCCGGTTCCCACTGTTCAGGGCAGATGGCAGACAGCGTGTGTGGCGTCGTGTGGGTGAGCGGTTTTCTGATGTCAATGTTGTGGATTGAGTGGCCCATGGTGGTGGTGGGGTTATGGTATGGGCAGGCGTCTGTTATGGACGAAGAACACAGGTGGATTTTATTGATGGCATTTTGAATGCACAGAGATACCGTGACGAGATCCTGAGGCCCATTGTTGTGCCATACATCCAAGAACATCACCTCATGTTGCAGCAGGATAATTCATGGCCCCATGTTGCAAGGATCTGGCCGGCATACTCACCGGACATGTCACCCATTGAGCATGTTTGGGATGCTCTGGACCGGCGTATACGACAGCGTGTACCAGGTCCGGCCAATATCCAGCAACTTCGCACAGCCATTGAAGAGGAGTGGACCAACATTCCACAGGCCACAATTGACAACCTGATCAACTCTATGCGAAGGAGATGTGTTGCACTGCTTGAGGCAAATGGTGGTCACACCAGATACTGACTGGTATCCCCCCCCCCAATAAAACAAAACTGCACCTTTCAGAGTGGCCTTTTATTGTGGGCAGTCTAAGGCACACCTGTGCACTAATCATGGTGTCTAATCAGCATCTTGATATGGCACACCTGTGAGGTGGGATGGATTATCTCAGCAAAGGAGAAGTGCTCATTATCACAGATTTAGACTGGTTTGTGAACAATATTTGAGGGAAATGGTGATATTGTGTATGTGGAAAACGTTTTAGATCTTTGAGTTCATCTCATACAAAATGGGAGCAAAAACAAAAGTGTTGCGTTTATATTTTTGTTGAGTGTATATATATATATATATATATATATATATATATATATATATATATATACGAGGTATCTTATAAAACTAACCGGCAGTTTTAGAAAAAAAACTATATGGATTTGAATGACATGCGATTACAGCAATCATGCTTGAACCCTCGTGCGCATGCGTGAGTTTTTTCACGCGTCGGTGATGTCATTTGCCTGTGGGTAGGCTTTGAGTGAGCACTGGTCCAGCCCTCTCAGCTCAATTCCTTTGTCTGAGACGCTGCTCGAGACGGCGCGCGTTGCTTTATCAAACTTTTTTCAGGACCTGTGAGGGATATCCGAGTGGACACTATTCGAGAAATTCAGCTGGTTTTCTGTGAAAAGTTTAACGGCTGATGAGAGATTATGGGGTGTT
The DNA here is from genome assembly GCF_902500255.1 of Thalassophryne amazonica. Classification (NCBI taxonomy): domain Eukaryota; kingdom Metazoa; phylum Chordata; class Actinopteri; order Batrachoidiformes; family Batrachoididae; genus Thalassophryne; species Thalassophryne amazonica. The sequence continues at coordinate 12,420,483 of NC_047113.1, read as the reverse complement.
TCTGTCGCTTTAAGGACTTCCCACGGAGCGGGACGTCGCGCAGCACTCCCAGGCGACGTCGTCTGGCTGTTTCGAGCTGAAATCATCCTAATTTAAGGCTCTGTTGACCCAGGACGTCGTCAGAGAACAGAGATGATTCAGAAGAGGCCGGCATGAGGAGTTTATGCAGACATTCCACTGTTAAAGGTCATTTTGTAATGAAAGAACGTGCGCGCAAATTCTCCGAGTCATTTCCGTGACGACGCCGCAAATCTGTCAGCGCCGCGACAGGAAAAACACCTCCGTGTTGAAAACCATTTGTAAAATTCAGGCAGCTTTTGATGGCTTTCAACAAGTGAGTAACTGAGAAATTGTTTAACAGCTTGGGCATGTTCCAACTTGCCCGTTAAACTGCTCATGCCGACTTCTTCTGAAAGTTCTCTGTTCTCTGATGACTTACTGGGTGAACAGAGCCTGAAATGTGGAAGCTTTCAACTTGAAACAGCGAGACGCTGCTGCCTCAGAGCGCAGATCGTGGGCCGTCCTTAAAGCGACACTACCAGACCAAAATCTCTCATCAGCCGTTAAAATTTTCAACGAAAACCAGCTGAATTTATCGAATGGTGTCCACTCAGTTGTGCCTTACAGTTTTTGAAAACATTTTAATCAAACAAAGCAGCCGTCTCTGAGCCATTCCTAAACAATGAAAAAATCGACGAGAGGATGTGCGACTCCTCACTCAGACTGCCCACAGGCGAATGACGTAACCGACAGGCGTGAAAAAACTCTCGCATGCCCACGAGGGTTCAAGCATGTCTGATGTAATCACACGTGATTCAAATCCATATGGTTTTTGAAAAAAATAATAAGGTCGGATACTTTTCTAATAGACCTCGTATATATACACATACACACACTAGCGTGTTGCCTATGGAGATTCACAGGCTCCAGATTTGTTAGTATGAGTTTGGTATGAAATAAGCAGCTGACATTTTTCAAGGGTGGTAAGTTTCTATAATGAGTTCGAATGACTTGTGAGTCCAGAATATTTTTAGAACCTTGAAGAACTCAACGCTTTTATTTTCTGTTAATTATGTAATTTTTTAATGTCAATTTACTGTCTTAACATATTTAGAAATTGTTTAGGTTCTTGTTACCAAATACACACTATTATTATTGTTGTTATTTTATTTTTACCTCTATTTTGTCATTTGATTTTCAAATGGACCACAATGGAAATAAGTGTTTCCACTTTCTTGTGTCATCTATGTATTTTTAACCTATTTACAATTATATTATGTACTTACATTGAACTTACTAAATAAAATCATGCGTTTAATATACAGATGATTTACTGACCCCTGCTGGATTGGTGTGTGAGTCCAGAATATAAATATCAATGTCCATTGTTCAGTGTTGTTACTTAATATATGTAGCTTCTCTAAAAATATTAGTCCTGTCAACATTTGGTTTTGGCGCCATTCCTCCTTGACCATAAACATACCAAATGGCAAATGTCAGCTCTCCCCAGTTTGTGTGTGATTAAAACTGCACACACACATACATGCATGCATGAATTTGCATTACTGGTACTTAATTACCAATGTCCGACTGGATTTGTAAGTGTAAATGTCACAAAAAACCCCACAATAAGTCCCTTTGGCTGCTTGCTTACTGTATTTGTGCTCGGGATCACCACAGCAAATGGGCCAAACAATGCCATCTACTGGATGGCAGTGTGAATGACACTCGGTTATATCACACGGTTGTTGCTGAATCACAACTTAACAAACAGAAATTTCAGTTTTATAAATGTCTTTTTTTAACAAATGAAAAAAAAATACATTTTACAAATACACATTTATTTGCAAAAACCAACACACACATTAACTTGTGTGTTGGTTTTTACATATAATGAATCAAGCAATCAGTGTTTGGAGGCTAATTTTACACATAATGCGTTTTGGCATCTGTGTGTGTTAATGTTCAAAACTTCAGAATTAGTGCATTATTTTAAAAGTAAAAGATATGTGTTATATTTACACTTTGTGCAAATGACTTGACATTAATGTTAAACTATCCAGATTAATTTGGTTTATAAATCAAAACCATAAGTCAAACCTGCTTTACTTTTGAGGACTTTGGCCTCATAGCTGGACTGCTGCATGCTGTAAAAGGAAGTGACTTTTTTTTTTTTTTGCAGCAGCAGCAGCAGCGTGGCAGCCAGGCAGCCAGGCCCCTTCTGCTGGGGTTGAGTTGAGCTCATCTCCTCTCAGCTGCCTGAATGCTGCAAGATACGTAGCAGACAGCAGCCAACATGTATGATTTTAGGGGTTATAAATGTTTTTCCACCATTACTAGCTATGTACAAAAACATTAGCAGACTAAATTAGCGGAACAAAATTTAGCAGAAGTTAATTGGTCCGCTGATGGTTTTTGAAGTTACCTGAAAAACTAATCCGCTAACAAAAAAGTTAGCTTCGATAATTAGTGGTTAGTGGATTCATGGAACTGTGCCCACCACGGGGCGGCCTAAATTAGCGGAACTAAACTTAACGGAAGCTAATTGGGCCGCTGATGGTTTTTGAAGTTAGCTGAAAAACTAATCTGCTAACAAAAAAGTTATCTTCGATAATTAGCGGTTAACGGATTTGCAGAACTGTGCCCACCACCGCTAATAAGATTGTTCAGGGTAATGACTGGTATATGCACTCACTGACCACTTTATTAGGTAAATTTAACTTAAGTCCCTTTCACACCGGGCCTGCGTAGAGTTGCACTGTGCTACGTATCTAGTGCGCAGGAATGGCTGGGTATGTTGCACGCAGGGGGGAAGCTTGGCCCGCTTCGTCGTCTTCTGTCGTTTTGACACTTCACTGCTAGCAAAGTTCAGTAGAGTCCAGCGGGATGAATAAAATCTAGCAAAGCAGGTATGTATTGATTTAAAAAAAACCTAAAAGGATTTTTTGCTGTACTGGTGTAGGGTAGCATACAATTGCGGAGGCATGGTGTACAGTAGCACAGTGTTACATAGACATGCATACAGTAGCGGAGTGTTGCATAAACTTCGAATGTCCATGAAAAAAATTTAACATTTACATTTTTTTGCATCCATTTCATGGACCCCTTTGCATCTCTCAATGTATTGCCACGTAGGGCTGCATAAGGTCAGCGTGGTTGGTACTACGCATTATGCAACTCTATGTTGGCCCGGTGGGAAAGGGGATTGATTCTGGGTTGAACTGTCCTGTGCTTCTAGATTCAACATCTAGAAGCACAGGCATCTCACGTTCAAAGGAGGAAAGATAAACTATAACAGAACTCAGAGCGCAGCCCTGCAGCTCAGCACAACAACAAGTAGAAGAGAAGTCAGAGTGCACAGTCTGTCTGCAGCCAAACTGTGCACTCTGACTTCTCTGTGGAGAGAACCTGCAGGCTGTGTCCTCACCTCCTCTCTGCCCCCTGCTGCGTGCACCTGACGCAGAAATTCCTGCGTCGTCATGACGCAACAGGGAGCAATTGGGAGCAGCCCCGGTGTGAAAGGGGCTTAAGCCTCTGCCCCACCGAATAATAAGCCATGAATGATAAGCCACGCATGGGTGTGTCAGTGATTATTTGAAGAATGATCTTTTGTCAGGCTGAGCTTGTCCCGCTACAGGTAACCATGTAATCCTGTACTGCCTGCTCATGGTTGGCTCATCGGCGACTAAACTGTCAACCCCCTTGGGGCATCCTCCTTGGGGAGGCCATGGGGGATGGCCAGCAGAACTAAAAACAATACCTGTCAAAGCAGCGACACAGGCTGTTGCTGTTCTCCCCGCCAGCTGGGCTGGCTGCAAGGCGGACCTTCAACCTTTGAGTAGGTTTCAGCAGTTCAGTGCAAGCAGTTATGTTGAGCCCACATGTCTGCACCCTATGTGAGCCGTGGTGGAGACATACCACCCAAGTTTGTGGGACTCGGACTCACAACCCGTTTTCCACCTTAAACAATTTCTCAGCGATTGGCCTTCTTTTCCGCTTCTTCATCTTCCTCAGCTACCTCCTCCCTCTATATCCAAGTCCAAGGGTGACAGTCTCGCGAGTGATGGGGGCAGGCCTGGTCAGGCTGGAAGTCCTTAGTTCACGCCTGCACTTTGGCGGCAGTTATGTGATGGTTACTTTTCAGTGTGCTGCGATGGCGCTGAATTTCAGCACGGGGACGTCCCTAGGAAAGGTGGAGTAAAAATCGGCTGTCGCACCCTCGCCTAGCTAGCTAACCGTAGCTGGCAGGTGACCCTAAATGCAGTCAAACAAACTTAAATCCTAAACCTATGAACTCTTACAGATCCCGAGCTCACCAATCTTTCATTCTTGATGCGTGGAATATTCGCACTATGATGGACGTCCAAGACTCTGGTCGGCCTGAGCGCAGCTCGGCCCTTGTTTGCAAAGAACCTGCCCGCTTCAATATTGATGTTGCGGCCCTAAGTGAGACGCGACTCGCAGGAGAAGGATGTATCAGAGAAGCTGACTATACACTTTTCTGGAGCGGCAAGCCAGCCGCAGAGCCACGCATCCACAATGTGGTCTTTGCCGTAAAAAATGATATCATTAACAAGCACCACCTGACACCAAAGGCAGTAAATGAGCGAATTATGACGTTCCGCCTCCCTCTGACCCGTGAAAAACATCTCACTCTCATATCAGTTTATGCACCGACACACCCCTCCGAAGACAACACCAAAGAAGCTTTCTACAATGATCTCGCTCGAATAAATCAAGCGGTTCCTGCAAGTGACAAGTTGTTCGTGCTTGGGGACTTCAGTGCAGGTCTAGGAAGAGATTGGAACATTTGGGCTGACATGCTTGGTCCCCATGGAGTCGGAAAATGTAACTCGAATGGGCTCTTATTGCTGGGACTCTGCTCAGAATTTGAACTGGTGATCATGAACTCAATGTTTCGACTCCCCCAATGCCAGAAGACGATGTGGCGCCATCCAAGAAGTAAAAAATGGCATATCCTCAACTATGTACTCACACATGCGAGCGATAAGAAGAATGTGCACATTACTCATTCTATGCCAGGTGCTGAAGATTGCTGGATGGACAACCAGTTCCTTATCTCAAAAATGGAAGTTCACCATCTGTAAACCTCCTAAGCATCCTGCCTGCAGCATTCCACAACGTCACTTTGCCTGTGACATGCTCCAAGATCCTGCAGTGGCCAAATCTTTTGCAACGTCTGTCAGAAACAAAGTTGAACACTCAGAAACAGCAGCCTCAGTGTCTGTTGATGAGCAATGGCTCGCGCTCCGAAGCGCCATTTCGGATGCAGCAATTGAAATTGTCGGGTTCGTAAATCGGAAAGCCCCAGACTGATTCAACAAGAACGACACCGAGATCTCCAGGCTCATTGACGCCAAGAGCAAAGCTCAGATTGCTTTTACTACTCGTAAGACCCAGAGCAACTCCCGAACTCTTCGAGCCACTTCTTCCCTCTGCCAATCCGTGAAATCAAGAATGATTGGTGGCAAGGAAAAACATGCGAAATCCAAAGCTATGCAGATGGCAGAGATATGCGATGTTTCTACTCAGCGACTAAAGAGCTCTACGGCCCCCTGAGAACATCTGTGGGAGCTCTGATGGACGAAGATGGTGTTCTCCTGATGGAACCAAATGAAATCCTGGACCAATGGATGAGACATTTTCGCAGCTTGCTCAACGAGAACTCGAGCACAGTCGAGGAGCTCCTGCATAATATGCCACAACACCCTATCCGTCATGAACTAGCTCTTCCCCCAGATTTTACGGAACTGTTCAAGCGATGCGCTGTATGAAATCTGGAAAGGTGCCCGGACCTGACAATATTCCCTTCGAACTTTGCGACAAGGCAGGTCTTTTCTTGAAAACTCGCTTGATGGACCTGATTTTTCGCATTTGGGAGATGGGAGACAGTTCATCCAGACTTCAAGAACGTGAATATTGTCACCATATTCAAGAAAGTAGATCGTTCTTCCTGCAGCAACTACCGCAGAATATCTCTCCTGAACACTGCGGGGAAAATTTTCACCCACATCCTTCTCAATCGCCTTCTCAAACCTTCTGAAAGTGTGCTTCCTGAGTCAGTGCAACTTTCGATCCTCGTGCGGAACCGTCGACATGATTTTCTGTGCTTGGCAAATTCAAGAAAAGTGCTGTGAACAACAGCGGCCTCTGGCAATGACTTTGTGGGATTTGAAAAAGGCCTTCGACATGGTTCCTCGGCATGCCATGTGGAAAGTACCTGCACGTTTCGGATTCCTCCCACGTTTCGTCAACGCTTTCATCAAACTTCAGCAGATTCTTTGAATTAGGTGGGAAGCTTTTGTTACAAATAATGTTCTGGCTCGTGCATCACTCCCGAGTATAGAGTTTGCAATTCTCCATCACCACCTTCGCTGGGCTGGGCACATCTCTAGAATAGGAGAAACTTGTCTCCCTAGAGTCACCCTGTTTGGTGAACTTGCCCGGGGGATTGCCCCCGGGCCTAAAAGACGCTTTAAGGACCATCTTAAACAGTCTCTTAACTCCGCCGGCATCCCCATTGATACCTGGGAAGAAAATTGCCGGTGATAGAAAGAAGTGGCATCTTGCAACACGCGAAGGAGTGCCGAACTTCGAGAACCAGCGACGAAAAAGAGACAAACAACGATGTCAGGAGCAGAAAGAACAACAACGACTCCCGCGCCCACCTCCCCATATTCCCTGCACGTCCTGCTCAAGGCTCTTCTACGGCTACCTCGGTCTCTGGAGTCCTCAGCGGGCGGCACACCCAGGAAGATGAAGTAACTGGCAAAGTTCCCCTAACTCAGACTCGAGCGGGGTGCCGACGGCGACAACGAAGAATTATCCATGTTTTAAGCTATCATGTATCTGCTACTAAGGCGCTTCTATGTGCCTCTCTGTACCTCGCATGTGCCAGTTATCAGCCTCTAATGAGCCACGACTGATGTGTCATTTGAGCCCTGTCCAGCCTCGAATGGCTCGTGTCACCACATATGATCCACGTCAAGCCACATATGATCATGTAGCGCCATGTAACGCGACGTTGGTGCACATTTAGGCATGGGTTTGGGCCAAACCTCCAGCCTTCCCACACTTGGTCCCTTTAAAGTGTGGGTTTTCAATTCACAGCATCCATTCAAGATGTCACATTTTTTAAACACAGTCCAAAAAAGGATGCTCCTGTACAGTCCGGCCGGTGTGCGCATTCGTGCATCAGGCTGCTGTTCACCTGTGTTTCATTAAATGCAGCAGTTTTGCTTGTTCACTGGAATAGTTTTGACTGTGTTGAATGTTTGGTCTCCAAAGTAAAGGTCAAACAATGTCAACATCCACTGGATTCTATGATATGTGACATATGTTACCCCATAATGTGATAACTAAGCATGACAAATGGTGCACACTATTAATTTTTAATACCTTATTAACTCAATAAGTTGCATCACTTTTAATTAAAATTAGTGCAACTTTAACTTTTGGCCCTGTACAAACTGAAATTGACCTTTGTCACCATTCTTGCTGTTTTTACCCTATAACACCGTAACATTCAGTCAGGGGCGTAGCACCAAATTCTGGGCCCTAGGTACTAGCCATATTGAGCCCCCCTCCTCCCACCCCCACACACTTATGTTCTTTTTTTATTAACGGAAACACCAAATTTCTAATGCGTAGTCAAACCAGGTCTAAATCATGTATACCAGATCACACCTGGGAGTCAGAACCCTTTTTAAAGTTGGGGGAACAATATTGAGTTGGGGGGTCTGGGGGACCAAATTGCAGCATTTTCAAGAAAAATGGTGCAATTTGGTGCATCCCCGTGCATTTTAATAGAGATATACCCCAATGTTAACTTGACTACAAATTAGGGTTTGGGATATAAAATCTACAGTCACAGCAAAATATCTAATTTAACACAATTTTCCAAAATAAGTAATTAAATAAAAGTAAGTGTAATTCATCGCTTAACAGTGTGTAATTCTCTTTGTGAAGAAAAAAAAAAAAAGATAATACATAATACAATATTCTACATTCAAAACATTAAAGAACAGATTACCCATCTTATAGTCAATGTCATTCACTAAACTCAGTCCATATTAATAACAAACAGACTTTTAGAATATTACTCCCTTAACCTACAACTTGTAGGTTAAGGGAGTACTGTACTGTCTTATGAAGTAATATAAACTAATGTCATAATAAAAATGACATTTTATAACCCTGTATTTGAAAAAAGAAGGTAATTCCTGTTATTTCTTAACATTATTAGACTGAATAAATCAATGCAGTATATTTGTGTTTGTTAAAAAATAAGGAAAAAGGTTAATTCATATTATATACTCTCTACATTCATACCAAATAATATACTATATAGATATAATATAATATACTATACAGATACTTTGTAATTCTCTGTAATATTATATAGTTTGCATAGTCATCTTCTATCTGTCCCTCGGTTCCTGGGACTACAAAGACACACCATTTATTAGGTAATCCTAAAAAGCAAATAGACAAAACAGGAAAAAAATGTTGTAAAGGTTACTAAAATTTAATTACATTTTAGTTAAATAATTTGCTTGTAAAGTGGCTCCATAAGCTCACCTTCACTAACATCCTCATTGCTTGTGTTCTTTTATAGTTTTGTCTTTTTATTGTGCTTTTAAATTTTTAATTCTATTTTCTCTGTTTTTATTATGCCGTGTGAAGCACCTTGAGGCAATCTCATTGCGAATTGGCCCTATATAAATTAATAAATTTGATTTGACAAGATGAGGGACCAGAACCTGGACCAGCACCTCCTGCTTTGTCTGAACCTAAAGGCCATGGGGATCATGATGTTAATATTTATAGAGAAGAATGAGAATGAGACTACCAGAGTCAGACTACCAGACTACCAGAGCAAGAATTTTAGCTGAGGAAGCTTCTGCGAATAGAAGAGAAACGTCCTTGCGTCAAGCAGCCCAGTCCAGTCGAAGATTCAAGCTTCTCTACTATGGAAACCACCTGGACAACTGAGAGCCTACACAGAAACATTCCAGTGGTACCCAAGAATCCTTTGAGAGAATCTAGTCCCAAAGACATCAAATCTTCACCTTAGGTTACCAGTACCACTGAAATGATGTGCCAAACAAACAGTTACTTAGGGAGACTCAGATGAGGAGTATCACTTGCTTTGTGAGGAAACAGCTATGACATTTTGGCCATGTGGCACGTGTCTCTGGCCGTGATAGAGTAGTCGAGTGCCTCCATGTTGTGGACCCCAGTGGCTGCAGAAGCCCAAGGGGACACCTACGTTTTACCTGATTGCAAAAGATAAATGGTTATTTTGGAGAGGTTCAGGATGGATCGGGTGTATGCTTGGGTGCTTGCCACTCTGAACACAATTCAACTCTGTAGTGTGGTGGACATGGCATTGTGTGGTACCCGTGCATGTGATCAGGTTGTGCACTGAATGTTTCTTACACTCCATTACATTGTGTAGACGTGCTTATTCTTCTGCGTACTGAGTGTCAACATATTACATAGAAAAGCATAACCTCGACAGCCCTGTTACAGCTCTTTTATTCACAGTGAAAGGACATGTGCCGTGGTTCTGTTTTAACCGAAAAGGTGAAAACATTGAAAATGTGAGATGCAGCTTTGCATGTGATACTGTGGACACGGCTGTGTTTGCACACATTTTTTTGAGTAAAAATTTTTGAGTAAATTTGTGCAAAATAAATAATAAAACAACCATCAAAGCGCCATTTCTTTTTCGATTCTAATCTCGTTTGAGGGACTAGAAAAAAAGAGCTATGGCAGGAAATTCTGACAAATTAAGAAACAGGGATCAAATCCAGCTACTAATCAGAACCTGAAATGTTTATGCGTAGACAAAGATAGTAACACTAAACATCTATTGTTGGGAGGCCTGTTATCAGATGTAATTACTGGCATGAGAAAAGAAGAGAAGAGATGTACATTTCAGCATGTATCGCCTGCTGAAATGATAAATTGAGTGAAGCTTGTTTAGTGCAGATTATTTGTCTGTAATCAGTGCTTTCCTGTTAGCCATGACTGAGACGATCAGAGGGGAGGAGGCAGCGTGAGACAACAGAGAGAGGTGAGAGAGGAGGAAGCGGTCTGGACTGCAATCACGATTATCGCAAACAGGAAATGTAGTCTGCGGATGCTGCAGCTGCTGTATTTTTTTGTTGTTTTCGCTGTTACTGTTCAATCAAAAGCAGCATGAACAGCTAATTGCAACAACTCTTCAGAGTCAGCCTCTGAAAATAGTCACTTTACAGTAACTACATTTCCCCGCTGTCTCCATGTTTGGAGTGGATATGCGTGCTGTTTGCATTCGCGCCCTTTTCTTTCTTCATGTATGGCAGCAACGAGCACTTCGCTGTGCGTGAGGCAGAGGAGAAACATTGTGTGTCTCTGCTATAAGTGCCCGTGTGTGTTTGCATGTTGTCTCAGTGGTTAATGGCTATTCGATATTGACTGCAGCTGGACGGTCAGACTCACATGTTGCTTGTTCTCTGCAGATAACAAGGGTTAACCACTTGACCCCGTGCATGCCGAGGGGCTTTGCTCATACCTGGATCCGGAGCTGCAGCAGAAGCAGAAGCCACATCTCCCAGAGGCCGCAGCCTCCGGCCTGCACATCTTAGCCGTGTCACGGAACCACAGCGGAGGGGAATCAGCCCGACTTCATTAAGGGTAGATTAAACACAAGCACAGGCAGCTTGCTTTCCCTGTGATTTATTTTCACTGTGAGGTTGCTGGATCCACCACAGGCTCGCAGCGGCTTCACCCTGGAATGATGATGTCATGGTTTCAGTGTTTGCGAAGTGTAAATACCAGATTGGGAAGGAGCTATGTCCTTGGCTGCAGGGTTCATCTTGGAGTTTCAGCGTGAAGGAAACAAAGCCTGCAATGAATGTCTCACTGTTGTCCTTTGTGGAGCAGTGTGTGTGTGCACGGCTTCTTTTTAACTGTGTTATCAAACTACTTCCAAGCTATTTATAGAAGAACTAATCACAGGCACCTATATGTATTAACACTAAAGACCTGATTCTGTGAAAAAAGCCATGATTTCTGAGGGGAAAATAATCGCGCTGCCATCGTGAACTACACTCCTACACGTTGCCTAAAGCAGTTCCTGTTAATGTAAACTGACGTGGCCGTCCATTATCCGTGACATTTCACGCATAATCCTCTTAACTGTCATTCAAGAATTCTGTAAAACAACCACGTTTCTGGTGGTGCGTGACATACCACATTAAAACATGCCCCTCAAGCAGATTTTTGGACTGGTTGCATCTTGATTGTGGTATCAGCTCAAAACCATTCATTATGTCACCATAAGTTGAAGGATACAGTAGATATTCAGCTGTGGTTATTAACATTTTGGTACATTCATGCCTTCAGTGGACACAGTTTCAGCTGTGAAACTCAGTGGAGGGACATTTCACCAGGTCAAAGGTTAAGCGTGTCTCCCATTACCGATTTTTGAGACCAAATTATTCTCTACCATTTCAGGGGTGGGGGGAAAATAATAAATCAGATACCCAATTGGAGCCTGAAATTGGGTGTAATAAGTGTTACAAAAGGGAAGTTTTAAATGTTTAAAAAATTGGTGATATCAGAAAAATCATGATCCAAACAAATAAATAAATAAATTAAAAAAAGTGAATAATCAGATTTAATTGGTTCAGATGGGGGTGGCAGTCTATTAAAGTAGGTGAAAATAGGGATATCAGATGGCATTCTTCAACAGAAGACATTTTAGAGATTTTAAATGTGAAATTTTAGCTTTTTGGAAAAGTAGAGAAGCTTGAATCTTCAACTGGACTGGGTTGCTTGACGCGAGGACGTTTTGCTTCAAATCGCAGAAGCTTCCTCAGCTAAAATTCTTGCTCTGGTGGTCTGACTTCTGTCTTGACTCTTGTAGAGAAGAATAATCAAGAAGTCACAAAAGCTGGAGTTTTAAACCTAACCAGACCCTTCCTACCGAGAGGCAGACTGCTATAGGCTGGTGACTAAACAATAGCTCTAATTAAAAGACCAAGATTTTACATAAAGTTGAGGCCGCAGCACGCTCCGTTTCCTAATAAAAAGAATTTGAAAGAGTAAAAAATAAAAGTAACATACCATGCCAGTATGCTAGCCATATGAAAGGGAAAATAAGTACGTCTTAAATCTGGACTTGAAAATCTCGACAGACTCTGACTGTTTTATTGATGCAGTGAGATCATTCCACAGAATAGGGGCACGATAAAAGAAAGCTCTGTGACCCGCAGACTTTTTATTCACCCTAGGGACACAAAGTAGTCCTGCGCAGAGCCCGGGCCAGTACGTAGGGTTAAATTAGGTCAGCTAAGTAGGTAGGTGCCAGTCTGTGAACATTTTTATCGGTTAGTAGCAGAACCTTAAAATCTGATCTCACAGGGACAGGAAGCCAGTGATGAGATGCAAAAATGGGTGTAATGTGGTCAAAATTTCTGCTTCCTGTCAAAAGTCTGACAGCAGAATTTTGAACCAGTTGGAGACCCCTAATGCTGGACTGCAGTAAACCAGAAAATAGAACAATGCAGTAGTCCAATCTAGAAGAGACAAACACTTGATTCAGGGTCTCAGCATCAGCCATAGACAGGATGGGACGAATCTTCGCTATATTTCTCAGGGGGAAGAAAGCAGTTCCCATAATATCTCTAATATGGAAGTCAAAGGAAAGCGTAGGATCAAAAATTACCCCAAGGTTCCTCACTTTGTCAATGTGATGTATGATACTCGACCCTAGGCTAAGCGTTAGCTGGGCAAATTGATGCTGATGTCTCACTGGACCAAGAACCATCATTTCAGTCTTATCAGAATTTAAAAGTAGGAAGTTTCCAGACATCCAGATTTTCACTGATGCAAGGCAATGTGGTAAGTATTGAACAAGTCAGTGTGGATGAGATTGCCAGTAGTTATCGGCATGTATAATTGAGTATCATCAGCATAGCAAAGAAAGGTAATCCCAAAATGCCAAAATATGTGCCCAAGGAGTGCTATATAAAGGGAGAAAAGCAGGGGGCCTAACATGGACCCTTGTGGAACCCCAAATTTCATGTCACTAAGGTTAGAGGTAGTGTTATTGTACAAAACACAGTGACAGTGACTGGTCAGGTATGATGTCAACCATGCAAGGGCATTCCCAGTAATCCCAAAATGATTGTCCAGCCTAACAAGTAGAATATGATGATCCACAGTATTAAATGCAGAAATAAGAACTAACAGCACCAGAACTGTAGTGGTGTCCGAATCCATTGCAAGCAGAAGATCATTCACCACTTTAAGTGAGAGCTGTCTCTGTGGAATGATATTTTCTAAAAGCAGGCTGCAGTGCATCAAAAAGATTTTTCTCATTAAGGTGGTCCATGAGCTGCCGTGAAACCACATTTTCCAGAATTTTAGAGCAAAATGATAGATTTGATATCGGCCTATAGATTTTCAATACACTAGGGTCAAAATTAGATTTCTTAAGTTTAACAAGTTTAAGGCACCGCAGATTTGAAACATTTAGGAACAGCTCTACAGATCTAGAGGTTAATGACAGATTAATAATTTCCAGCACAGTCAGCCCAAGAATGGGCCAGAGGTCCTTAAACAGTTTTTTTGGTATGGGATCAAATAAGTAGGTTGTGCTTTTTGTGGACATTATGAGTATTGTCAGCATGCCTAATGAGATACTATCAAATTCTGTAAATCTAGGTAATACCTCAGTAATGGCACCCACCTCAATAGCAGGGTGTAATGGTTAGGTTAAGGCATGCTGGGATATGTTTAATGTAATGTCGTCTATTTTCTTCTTGAAGTAATCCAAGAAATCTTGTGCTGTAAAAGGAGAGCGACTTACACATGGTTGTCCATGAATGTGTTACCACCGTGTCGAACAAGAACTTTGAGTTATGCTTGTTTTTGTTTATCAAATCAGAGTAATAGGTCCGCTTTGTAGCCAGTAATGCATGCTTAGCATCACACCACACAAGGTAGAATACTTGTAATTTTGAACTACGGCATTTCTGTTCTAGACCTCTAGCCTTATGTTTGAGGTCAAGCAAGTAATCACTGAACCAAGGTGACTGTCTTTTGAGGGGGAGGGGCATGGTTTTAATGTAGGTGGCGCAATCATGTCGAGTGTAGTTTTGAGTGCTGAGTTTAAACTATCCACAAGACTGTCTACTACTTGGGCATTTTCCAAATGTGAAGCTAAGATATCAGGCAGTCTAGCTTCGAGTTCAGTCGTAGTTAAGGAGTTGATGTGTCGCCGCAGTGATAAATAAGAATGTTGTTCCACTAAACACGGCAGCGAAACTGTAAACCTAATAAGTGAGTGATCAGAGACCACCGATGCAAGAGGCATGATGTCAATATTTGTGACAGCAATACCATGTGAGAACCAAATCCAGGGTATTTTGACTAATGTGTGTTGAATCCTGATTGCATTGCTGAAATCCTAATGCATCCACAATTTCCATAAATGATTTCCAGAGGGAATCAGAAGGCTTATTTATATGAATGTTAAAGTCACCAATAATCAGAATGTTATCTGCACTAGTCGACAAGTTAGAGATGAACTCACCAAATTCATCTAAGAATTCAGAGTATGGGCCAGGGGCCTATATACAGTGACAAAGTAATATGGCTGATTTTTATTGTGCTGATCTTGGCAATACGTAGCATCATGGGCAGAGCAGAGAATTAGATGTTCAAACAAGTTATATTTGTGTGTTGTGTGTTGGGGGGTTTGGCTGGACATTTTGGTGTTGTTTTCTTTTCTTTGCTCTCCAGGTGGTATGCAAACTGGTTTTTGTCTGTGGAGAAGGTGCTGGCAGAAGAGTCCTTCACCCTCATCAGCATTATTAGCTGCACGTGTGGAGGATGCTCACGTGTAAACTTAAAGACTTTCAGCTGAAGCAGATAATGAGATGGCGTTCTGCATTTAAGCCATGAGTGGTTCAAGCAGAATTGCCGGGAACTCGACCTTGTGACGTTCGTTTGTGAGACGCTGAGGACCGCGCCTGGGTTTGACACATCGTTCCTGTGAAGGAGGACAGGTGAGGGATACATGCTGTTAGCACACATCAGAGAGTCAGTTTGTCGTGTCCACCTGGGGGGTGTTCGGCGGTGAGTCTGGGTCCAGAGGCGTCAGGCTTCGATCCATTTGGGCGCTGGAGAGCGCGCCGTCCTTCACCTCGCCAGACAAACACACATTTATGTTGTACACAATTATTGCACAAAAGGGAAATAAATTTGTTTTGTTTTTGGAACCGCTTTCTGGTTATTTAGCGCTGGGTTCAGTCAGACGCTGGTCGCGCTCCTCAACTCGCGTCTGCACATAACATTTGTGACCCCCAACAGCTAATAAACTAAACCTAGATTTTCAATAAGAGCAACACCTTTCGCATCATGAAGGACGTGACTATATGTGTAAGCCGGTGGGCAGGCCTCATTTAAGGGGAGGACAGCTGTAGGCTTAAGCCAGGTTTCACATAACCCAATCAGATCTAAGTGATGATCCATAATTAGATCATTAATCAGCAATGATTTTGAGGACAGTGATCTTATGTTAGTGAGACCCAGGCTAGGGACCTCAGTGGGGTTGACAGTTGGACTGTTTGGATTTAGGGGTGGTTCCAGAGTTCCATATATAAGATGCCTGGAAGTAGGTTTAGGTTTGAGACATTCCACGCAGGTTGTAGGTAGCAAACACAAAATATTTGATATTGCTGGAACATCCAATGGGCCATCCTCATTTTCAACATTGTCCCATGGAATAATGGGTATTAAGTTTGCAAACCATATCCCTCTATGATTTTTATGCATACAAAGAAATCAAACCATAGATTCCAGAAATTAAGGTATGTGTAATCATGTGAAATGACATAGGGAAAACATTGAACACTTGAAGACAGGAAGGTATAAAAAGGCATGGAAAACCAAAACACCAATTGCAATCTATCAGTAATTGGAAAGCCGTCCTGCCCCTTGTCAGTGCAAATTCATATCAGCTGGTTCAGTCCCAACTGATGGACTATAAAAAGGTGTCTCATTATGAAGGTGTTACACAAGAAACATCTCATGATGGGTAAAACCAAAGAACTCTCTCAAGATCTTCACAACCTTATTGTTGCAAAACATGCTGTTGGCATTGGCAACAGAAGGATTTCTATACTAAATGTTCCAGTGAGCACTGTTGGGGCCATAATCCAGAAGTGGAAAGAACATCATTTCACCATAAACGGCCACGACCAGGTGCTCCTCGCAAGATTTCTGACAGAGAAGTGAAAAGAATTATTTTGGAGAGTTGTCCAAGAGCCAAAGACCACTTGTGGAGTGCTTCAGAAAGGTACAATTGTTTCAAAGAAAACAATAATTAATGCACTCAACCAACATGGCCTGTATGGATGCTCACCACAAAAGATTCCATTGCTGAAGAAAAAAGCATGTTCATTTAAAGTTTAGACAAACCTATGAAATACTGAGAGAATATAGTCTGGTCAGATGAGACCAAATTTTAACTCTATGGATGCCATAATACAGACCATGTTTGGAGGTGAAATGCCACTGCACATCACCCCAAAAGCACCAGTGAAGTTTGGAGGCGAGAACATCATGCTGCTTTTCAGCATACAGCGTTGGCAAACTTCATAAAATTGAAGGAACAATGAATGGAAATATGTACTGAGACATTCTTGATTAAAAAAAAAAAAAATGCTGCCGTTTACAAGGATGATGATTTTTCAATTTTGAATTTTGAATTTAGCCTTTATTTAACCAGGTTAGTCCCAATGAGACTGAGATCTCGGTTGCAAGGGAGCTTCCAGTTCACCTAAAGTGCATGTCGTTAAATGTGGCAGGAAACCAAAGCACCCGGCGGAAACCCACGCAAACACAGAGAGAACATGCAAACTCCAGACAGAAAGGCCACAAGTAGGAATCGATACCATGACCTTCTTGGTGTGAGGCAACAGTGCTAACCACTAAGTCACCGTGTTGCCCATTTCATGTACACATGAAATGAGGGTGGACATTTCAGCAAAACAGTGATCCCAAACCAAGGCTGAACTGGGACAAAAAATTGGCTCTTGACTCTCTGGTCCAGACTGGCCCACCACTACAATTGTATGCAAATACTGTGCCAACTCGCCCCCGGTGAAGTACATATAAATACACAAGCCTTTAATAACACTGCTATACCAAACAACATCCCTTTATATTCTGGACCCTTGAATAAAATAAATGGTAACTCCACAGTATGTTGCTCACTTGGTCTTAAGAAGGATGCTGGAGAAAGGATTTAAGATTCAAGAGTGTTTATTTATGACTCACTCACTCATAGGTGGTGATACTGTCATGGCATTGGCACAAGGTCACATCAAGGTCACATCACACAAATAGAGAGCCCTGTGAAAGACAGACAACAAACAATGTATGCGTTATTTAAGTGATTACTGTACAATATCCATGCAAGTTGTAGTCTTGACTAAAATAAATGTATAATAGATTGCCAAGGAAAGTAAGTGTATCACTTTTACAAGAAGAATGCCAGCTAAAGCACATCAGGGTACTGGCAGCAAGGAAGACAACTGTAGGTTTCACTGCACAAGCCAGATTATTCCAGGTGTTTTTCATAAAATACTCCAAACTTGGGCACTGCGCTCGTAGAGCGCAAACGTCCTAATGGATCAGACACCTCTGTTGCAATAGACATGCTGAGTGAAACCCTTGTTGGATTTAACGTTGTATGTTAATGGCGTTAGGATTTTTAGCAGCTGTTGGTAGCTTCACCTGTTAGCTCCACTTAATGTATAATTACTGGAAAAAATACATGGCTCATAACTTTTAATGTCCATAACAAAGTAAACTGTTAGTAAAACCACCGCACAGTCCCCAAAAATGTGATTTAATAAACACCCGAACCCAGGTTAGATGGTTCAGACTTCATACAGACATGAAGGCATGTTTCATCACACGTAGAGCCATGCACGCTCCACCCCTTTATGCATTAATGAGTTCTGACTCTCTGAATGGCTAAGAAATGTACATGATGCCAGAAGTAACCTATGGAAAAAAAAATCTCGCAGGCCAGGAGAGTTACCATGGAAAAAAAAAAAAGAAAAACGGGCAGCCATCGGATGATTAGCCCACCGGAAAAGTCCCGGTACTCTCAATGGCCAATCCACCCCTGTCCCAAACACAAAGCCATGGAATCTCTCAGTTGGTTTCAGAGAATGAAAATAAAGCTGCTAGAATGGCCCAGCCAATCACCTGACTTCAATCCAACAGAAAATCCATGGCAAGAACTACAGGTCAGAGTTCATAAAAGAGGTGAATGTAACCTTCAAGATTTGAAGACTGTTCATGTGGAAGAATGGGCCAAATTCACACCTGAACAATGCATGTGACTAGTTTCTCCATACAGTAATTGTCTTGAAGCTGTCATTACCAACAAAGGCTTTTGTACAAAGTATTAAATATATTTCAGTAAGCGTGTTTAATACTTTTTCCCTGTGTCATTCCATTTTTATTACACATAACTTAATTTCTGTACTTATTTGTTCTGGTTTCTTTGTATGTGTGGATTACTTGGATTGTTACCAACATGTGTTAAAAATTTCATGTCAGTAGAACCTTTGGAAATATATTTAGAGAAAAATGGCTATGTGTTCAATACTTATTTTACCCACTGTAAATAAAATTGTATAACAGGAATATAGGAATTGTACATAATCTGGTGTATCTGGTTACAATTGTATGTCATTTGACGTAAAATTGTAGGGACGAGTAAGGGCTGTTATTACATACAAATTTTGGCTGAAAAATAAATCGGTGAATAAATAATATAAATAAAAAACATAAAATAACAGTAATAATAACAATAATAATAATAATACATAAATAAAAATTGGGTGACATGTCATTGATTTTGAAATCGGGATGGAAATCAGGGTCACAAATTGTTGGTCATTTGAAGGTAAAATTATCTGAACTGGAGCAAATATATTTTCTTGGGGTCACTCAGTAACATATCAGAGATCATCTCTGTAGTCAGTGAGAGGTGAATTAATTGAGACCAAAGATAGGAAAAAAAGGTGATTCCATTCATTGTGTGGATAAATGTTTACATGGTGCAGACAGAATCTTGGGGTCCTTGACTAACTGAAGCTAAAATCTGCTCTCCTCCATCAGTAGATATTGAGATACAGTGAGGGGCCATTTCCCCAGGGCCAAAGGTCAAAACAGATCAGGGTACCCCCGAGCTCTAGTCATCCCTGTTCTGTGATAAACACTCAGGTCAGGTCAGATCTGAGAGCATGCACTGATGCTGACGTCACTACATCCATCAAACTGTAGAAGTGCCTAGGGTCCTGGATGGCAACAACCCAGGGAGACACCTGATCCATTCACACCTCCCAAAAGTAACCATCTGTCAGCTGCAGCCAGGTGAAATGTGGATGTCCCTTTGGCCTTTTCCAGTTTCTGGGGTCCTCAACACTGAGGCACCTTTATGCTGGATCATGGCCAGACAAATGAGCCACATGGCCAAAATGTGATAGCTGATGTTCCCTCACCATGTCAGTGATACTCCTCATTAGAGTCTTCCTCATTAGTCGCTTGTTTGTCAGTCATTCCAGCTGTATCTAAGGATCCTCCAAAGACACCTAGTCCCAAAAATATCCTGTCATTGAATCATATCACTAGGTACGGCCATGTCTTACAACCATTCAGTAAGACAGAAAACACCAGGACCATAGAGACTTGGATGTTTGCTTTCCTGCAAAGGTACTGGCATCGGCAAACACCTCAGATACCGCGTGACTCCATAAGCTCTTTCTTTCCAGGTATGTCTTAATCTTAAAAGCAGAAAACCCAGAGACATGAATAGAAATAACATACAGGAAATATAATGGCAAGCTTTCAGCCCCAAGACCTTCATCATGGTAATATGATCCTCGCAAACTGAAAGCAGATTCATGTGAGCAAGAGCACTGCTGCAATCAGGACAATCAGCAGGATAAATCACACCTGTGCTGAGTTACTAATGCTGAACTGGAAGCTGTAGTTCATCACGCATTTTGTAGTTCTGTAGGTGCACACCGAACAAAAATATGGGGCACATACATAGTGACAACACGCTCACGTCAACACAGGCCCCCAGTGGGTAAATTAAACACCAGGTCATCGCTACCAAAGACAAGATACCAAACCTACACTCCAGTCAGATAAAAATAAAACTGCACAAACATCAAAATGATCATCATGAAATGCTGTGTCTGGGCTCTATAAAATGTTACAGGAAACACAACTATAACATGACACTCAGGGATTAAATGTTGACGTTGATATGAGTGTCATGAGGATGTAATGACACTAATGTGTAGTTCTCTTTGGCACAGTCTCTTCTCGATATTATCTCATCTTGGCAATCAGACTTGCTCAATACCCCGAGGCTCAACAGTCCCAACAGGCTTTTCCGATACTTTCAGGAAATTGTTCACATGGATCAAACAGAAACTTAGGGTCTCTGTGTAATTAAAGCCTGAAAGTTGTCGCTTGCTGCAGTAGATCCTGAGATCTCAGCCGTGGGTGAATTTTATTTCGCCCATTGCCATGATAATGCTCGAGTTTCTGACAAAATGTTCTCTTTGAGGCTATAGAAACTTGACTTTAAATAATTTAAAATGAAGATCAAGCACTCGCAACCAGTGGTTACTGAGCTACGGTATGATATCCCCAGACACACACATTCAATCACAATCTAAAAACAACATGGCATGCCTCCTCTCATCTTCCTGGTATGGTTTGAAGCCGTCTTCCTATTGGTCAGTAGGTTTTAGACACAGCTGTGACAGTCATCAAACTTCTACACTGGAGCGTCTCATTGGCTCACAGCAGCTCAGATATCTCTGCAGGATCGTCTGATTGGTTGTTGAAGTATCGGATATCCCAGAAGGCCTCTAGATGGGACATGCCAGCTCTGTGGCAACTGGTCTGTGTTTGCAGTTCCTATGACAACACGCTGATCCTCTTGTGGATGCAGCCGTAGCACTTCAACTTCTGCGGTCCCCGTTATCTCCGGCTCACAAATGCACACTTGTGATTATAAACACATTCAGATAATTAAGGGTGCATAATCGCTGGGTGTGAACCTGATGTTTGGCTGTCAGCGTACTGTTTCACAGAGATCTATGGCCTGCCAGTCCAGCGTGTTGCAAAAATAATTTCTGGGAGGATGAGTCTTTAAATGCCATCCTTGTTTTGCAGTTGTGTTACTGAATTACCCTTTCTCCAGGAATCGATTTCATCACAACCATTAGGGGGCAGCATTGATTGGATAAATGAAAACACATTGAGAAACTCACTCTCCCTCTCTCTCCCTTTCTTTCTCTCTCTTATACAAAAGGGGCACAGACATGGACATGATCAATTATGTGTCAAGCATTTCTTCCTCAGTGAGTGAATGGCCCGATGACTAGGCTACCGACCGCCTATTGTCCGCAGACACTGGAGACTAAGTTCTCATGCAGTTCATTATCCCCAAAGGGGACAACTAGAAACAGATCCAAAGAGACGATTAATCACCATTCCCTTCACACAGACAAAAAGGAAAGGACAAACATAAGTGACACTGTAACTTTACAGCCTAGAGGGAAGAAAGCCATACAGAATTTGAAATATATGTCCAAACAGGGTAGAATATGTGAAATCAGAGATGAGTACTTGTGGTGTAAATGAACCGCAGACATTATATCCCTTAATGGATGTTTGTGTTTGCAATAACTTTATGCACCAAAAAAAAAAAAAGACATAAAAAAATCTAACACTGTGTAATATGTTAAAATGAGAAAATAGAACCTGATATCTCTTCTGCAAATAAATCACACTTATTGTTCTTTAAAGTAATGTTATTATGTGCAACGTGTTTACACACTGAAAAGAAAGTCATTGAAGAAGTTAAACTGTGGAATCATGGTATAATATGATATTTGTGCTGCAAATTAACCAAAGACTTATTGTACATTTAAATTGACATTATTGCACCCAATAGGTATAAAAGTGAACTGGAAATCTTAACGTTTACACACAGGAAAGAAAGTCATAAAACTTAAACAGAAATATCTAACCAGTGTGCATTATGTTAGTGTGTAACATTAAACTTGGATATCTGTGTTGTCAATTAAACAGACTTAATACTGTTTACAGTGATATTGTTGTGTGCAGTTGCATAGTATAAACCTGAATTGATCATCCCAAACTTTACATTCAGAAAAAAGTCACATAAAAGGTAAATAAAAATGTATAAACACTGTGTAATATATTACTATGTGATATCAATCTTGGATATTTGTGCTATAAATGAATCGCCAACAATTTATCCCTCAAAGCAGTGCTATTCTGGGTGGTCTAGTCCCATGTAAATGTAAATTGAACTCCTTAAACTTTAGATAAAGTAAATAAATTCATAAAGAATGATAAACATAAAATTATAAACAGACATGTTAATATGTGAAATTCAAGTTGGTTATTTGTGCTGCAAATTAATCACAGGCATTTTGTCCTTCAAGAGGATGTTATTGTATGTAATTGCACTGTGTAAATATGAACTGAATAGCCTCAATTTTACAGTCATCAAATAAAATCAAAGAAAACATTCAATAAAAAAAAAATATAAACAGTGTGCAATGTGAAAAATTAATCAAAGATATTTAAATCATTAAAGTGATGTTGTTCGCAATTATATATTAATGTCAACTACGCTTCAGGTTATGCACAGAAAAAGAAAGTCATAAAAAGAAACAGAAAAGTAATAAAAAACATATAAACAATTGGAATATGTCAGTATGTGAAAGTTGGATTTGTGCTGTAATCAGACATTTTATTCCTTAATCTAATATTCTCATGTGTAATTGTACTGTTTAAATGTGAACTAACTGTCTTAAACTCTGCACACAGTAAAGAAAATCATAGAACAAGTTCAATAAAAATATATAAAGGCTGTGTAACATGTTAGCATGTGACATTTAAGTTGGATATTTGTGTTGTAAATTAATCAAAGATGTTTTGTCATTTTAAGTGCTGTTATTGTGTGCAATCCTACCGTGGAAATGTATGAACTGATCATCCTGAACTTTATTCTCAGGAAAGAAAGAAAAGTTTAATCAAAATGTATAAAGACTATGTAATATTTTAATTTGTTAAATTTAAGGTGGATATTTGTGTTGTAACCTAATCAGACGACATTTCATACTTTTATGTTATGTTATTGTGTGTAATCCTAACATATAAATGTGATCTGATTATCCTGAACTTTACACGCAAGGAAGAAAGTTAGAAAAGTTTAATCAAAATGTATAAAGACTATGTAATATTTTAATTTGTGAAATTTAAGGTGGATATTTGTGTTGTAACCTAATCAGACATTTGATACTTTTATGTTATGTTATTGTGTGTAATCCTGACATATAAATGTGATCTGATTATCCTAAACTTTACACGCAAGGAAGAAAGTTACAAAAGTTCAATAAAAAAGTGTAAACAATGTGTAATATGTTAATATATGAAATTTAGTTTGGATATTTGTGGTATAAATTAATCAAAGAAATTTAATCCTTTAAACTGATGTTAGTGTGCATAATCTGACTTTGTAAATATGAACAGATCATCTTAAACTTTATACTCAGGAAAGAAAGTCAGACAGGTTTAATAAAAAATGCACAGAGTGTGAAATATGAAAAATGTGGTTAGATACGTGCGCTGTAAACTAATCACAGACATCTAATCTTTTAAGGTGATGTTATTGTACGTAATCCCACCGTGTAAATGTGAACTGATCATTTGAAACTTTATACACTGGGGAGAAAGAAGCCAGGAAAAAAAAAGTATAAACAGTGTCTGATATGTTAAATTGTGAAAATTGGGTTGGCCATTTGTTTTGTAAATTAATCAAAGACATTTAACCCTTTAACGTGAAGTTATTGTGTGAACCGATTCTCCTAAACTTTACACACAGGAAAAAAAGTCAGAAAACTTCAATAAAAATGCATAAACAGTGTGTTAATATGTTAACATATGAAATTTAGGTTGGATATGTTGCTATAAGTGGTTAATGCCCTTGGTTTCAGTTCGGAAGGTTCTGGGTTCAAATCCCACCCCTGCCACATTTCTCCATGTAATGTGGAGTTGCGTCAGGAAGGGCATCCGGCGTAAAACCTGTGCCAAATCAACATGCAGATCCACCTTGGATTTGCTGTGGCGACCCCGAGTGCAAACAAGGGAGCAGCCGAAGGGACTTACTATTTAACCCTTTAAAAGTGATGTTGTGTGTAATCCTATTGTGTAAATGCAAACTGATCATCTGAAACTTTATATACAGGGGTAAAAAAGTCAGAAACGTTCAATAAAAACATATAAACAGTGTGTTAAAATGTTAATATATGAATTTTAGGTTGGCTATGTGTGCTGTAAATTAATCAAAGGCATTTAACCCTTTAAAGTGATGTTGTTGTGTGTAATCCTATTGTGTAAATGCGAAATGATCATCTGAAACTTTGCATACAGGGGGAAAAAGTTATAAAAATTCAATAAAAACATATAAACATTGTATTAATATGTTAATATATGAAATTTAGGTTAGATATTTGTGCTGTAAATAATCAAACATGTAATTCTTTAAGGTGGCATTATTGTGTGTAACCCTATTGTACAAATGTGAACTGATCATCTGGCACTTATACACAAGAAAGAAAGTGAGAAAAGTTCAATAAATATATATACATACTATATAATATGTTAATATGTGAAATTAATCAAGGACATTTATTCATTTAAAGTGACGCTATTCTGTGTAATCCTACTGTGTAAATGTGAACTGGTCATCTGACACCTAATACACAAGAAAGAAAGTGAGAAAAGTTCAATAAAAATGTGTATTAACATGTTAATATGTAACATTTAGATTGGGTATTTGTGCTGTAGATTAATCAAAGAAATTTAATCCTTTAAAATGCAATGAACTGATAGCCTATCCAGGCTGGACCCTGCATCTTGCCCAGTGACCACTGGGATAGGCTCCAACTCCCCCTAGACCCTTAATGAATGATTTGAATCCTTTAAAGTCAAGGTATTGTGTGTCATTATGATCTGGTCATGCGAAACTTTACACACAGGAAAAAAAAAGTGTAATATAAATATTTGTAGAATTTAGGTTGGATATTTTTGCTCTTAATTAGCCAAAAATATTACATCCTTTCAAGTGATGTCACTGCGTAATCCTGCCGTGTAAAGGTGAACTGGTTGTCCTCAACACACACAGAACAAAGTCACACCGAATAGAATATATAAAACAGTATAAACAGAGTAGGATATTTGTGCTGTGAATTAATCACAGACATCTGAACTTGTGTCTACTCACACAGGATAAACGTGGAGTAAAGCGTTACGCACTGCTACCAATACTCCAGCAGCTCCTTTTCCAAAGCCCTTTAAAAATATTTTGGGTCGATGCTGCGGTTCGAGGAGGTGCGGTGGGAGACTTGGGGGTCAGCCCAATAACACAACCCCCTCCTCCACCCCTCCCTCCTCCTGGATCTCCACCCCTCCACGTCTCCGTAAAAGCTTTGGCTTCCTGCATGCAACTTCGGACAAAGCGCTGTGATTGGCTGCGACTGGCGCTGTGGGCGGTCTTTTCTGCTCCTGCCTGGTGTGTGTGTGTGTGCGCGCGCGTGTGTGTTTGTGTGTGTGTGTGTGTGTGTTTTTTTAGAAGCAGTTGAAGCTCGTGGAGCTGCGTTGCGCGTCGGAGCGCAGAGTTTTTGCCTTTTTTTTTAATCCAGCAGACACCGGCACGGACATGTTGACGAGCGGACCGAGCGGCGCCGGGGAGCAGGTCTGATCTCGCTTTGGTACTTTTAGTACGTCCGTTTTCCAGCCGCAGCGAGGAGGAGAGGGCGCTGTTTTTATTTTAATTATTATTATTTTTTTAAAATCAGTCTGCGTGCCCAAGTTGGACGGCACGGGCTGATCTGCTGGGACGTGACGCGCACGCAGGAGTAAAGAACCGGCAGGGATATTTACCAAAGAAAGTGCTTTTCGCGAAGGAAAACTAGCAGCGGGAGCAGGAGGAGGAGACGGCGGCGGAGGAGGAGCAGTGGTATGAGGAGGACCGCGGGATTCCCGGCGAGCTGCGGAGTTGTGACTGATGGATGAGCTCGGTCATCTGTAGGCTATTTCCAGCGACAGGTACCCACGGCGCGGCCGCATCGCCAGGTGTGCGTGCGTGCGTGCGTGGACAGATCTGGGTCTGCGTGGAAAAAAAAGAAGAGAGAAAAAGGTCGCGATCAGAGCGGCGTTTGTCTCTGCCACAGGTCAACCAGGACACTGTGCCCGCGAGAAGCGCGTCCTGCTGCAGGACAGTTCGGTCAAGGACGCGGGGCTGGTTTCCAGGAGCGGGACACAAGGACATGATATCGACCTCACATGCTCCCGACTGATCGAAGCTCCGCTGCCACCGCACACGAAGCCTCCCCGGCGCGCTGCCCTCCGCTCTGAGTCGTCTGTCTGCGCGTTTTGTCAGAATGGCTGTTGGACTCGGCTGTTGGAAGCATTACCTCTGGATCTTTATTTTAATGTGCAGGTCGGCGCTGCCGTCAGCCAAATCGTTGGAGACGATTATTTGGAGCTCGCAGAACCCCAAGTAAGTGTCGCGTTTGGACGCGCTTGAGTGTGTGCGTAAAATGTGGAGCGGCAGCCAAAGTTGCCATTATGCGCCAAGGTTTGGAAAAGCAGTAATTATCCGGGAAAGAAAATAATTAATAGTTTTGTCACTCCCACACCGCAGGTTGGTGGGAATTTCCCTCCAGCACGGAACAGGGGCTCAACTAAATGATGAATAATAGATGCGTAATTACAGCAGTTTCTTATTTTTTACACCGCCGCAGTCTGTCCAGTAATTCCTCCTGTAGTTTCTTGCAATAACCAGAGTACTATGAAGCATAAAAAGTACAATAAGTGTATCGTGGCAGTGAGAATAGTGTGTGACCCTTCTGATTCTGTGACCTTTTCCCATATTTTCACCTCTTAATCTCCAGTATCACAGAAACTATTTTGCAGGGCAAACACGAAGAGGGTAAGTTTTGTATATTTAGTTTGATGTTTCAAAATTACTTGCAGGGTTGAAAAAAGAAACAAAACAAAACAAAAAAAAGTCAAATTCCAGATCAGGTTCCACAATGTGATGGTTCAGATGTTTGGGGCATAACACCTGATTCCCCACACATCCCAAAGTTTCAGTTTAAAAACTCTTGTTATTTTTCTCAGCAAACCTTTTGGATTACAGTCACTTTGCACTTATAAAACAAGTCTCTGTTCTGTTTTTTTAAAAGCGAACAGCTAAAGAAAATGTAAAAATAAATCACATTTCCTCAGTCCAAACAAGCAGCCCGAAGGCCTCAACTTCTCAGAGTAAAGTCTGGCAACAATTATCAACCCACTTGGAAGTTGAATCCCACATTTGCATGTTGGAAGGCGCCCGGGAAAATAAAGAAATAAACTTGTATATTTTGTGTGTGGTTGGAACCGAGGAGCTGACCTTCATGTGAGCGCACACACGGCGCTGAGGGGAAATAGAGAGCAGCAGCTTTTTCCCAACATGTAACTACAACTTATTCATTCAACTGAATCCCTGATTTATCCCCCAAATGTCAGATGTCATCGGAGCTCGTTGTGCAGCCAGTGGGTATGAAGATTGGTGTGCACTGGGGTGCACATGCATGCGTGTGGCTCCTAATGGTGAGACTATGGCCCATCAGTTTTTATTTGACTGTAGCTGCAGAGGTAGTGGAACAATGAGCATCATCAGCCTGAGACAGTACATGAGGCAAAACCCCCCTCCTCCAAATGTGTGCCACTCATGATGGGGTTGGAGAAAAGAAGAAGAAGAAAAAAAAGAGGGAGGACATTTTATTGATTGATGATGTCACCTGGAGGGAATGTCACGCTGCCAGCTCTTCTTCCCATCTGTTTCCCTACTTACTCCTCGTAAAATCCCAAATATTTCATAAAGTTCACAGTGGAACAGTAATGCACTGTGCAAAGTGTTCTCTCAATCCAATTATCCTGCTGCTCTGCTGCTTTGAAAACAATAGGTAATTATTTCGCCGCGTGCAGGCTGGGCAATAACAGGAGACAAACCTGTTTTTCTTCCAAAATGTATCAGTCAGCAGCGTTGTCTGATAGGCTATAAAGGTGGAATATTTGTACAGCAATCAGCATCTGTCTTCACAAATTGTTTTTTTTTTCTTCTTCTTCTTCTTCTTCTTTTTCCAAGATTCATGTGCATCCCTGAGGATGCATAGCAGTAACACAGACAAGGTGTATAGAATGGTACCGTGCACTATCTGGTGACTTATCCAGATTTACAACCTCTTACTTCCTATTCCCACTTTGGGGAGCCTTGCTGCCTCAGCTAATAAATTAATCTGGGCCTCTGCTTGCACACTGTAACACACACACACACACACACACACACACACACACACACACACACACACACACACACACACACACACACACACACACACACACACACACACACACACACACACACACACACACACACACACACACAAACTCCCAACAATACCAGCGCCTCCCCACAGGCCGTGAGTTATGAGACAAAGTGCAGGAAAGCAGCAGGTTTGGGCCACTATGGCGTGTGTTATTTTTTTCTTTGTGTGCAGGTCCCTGTAAGCGTTCTTCCTGCGAGGACGCCATCGCTCCCGTTCCCTCCTGCATTATCAATAACTGGGGTTTGCTTAATTGATTTCCTCCCGGCATGCTTGAACAGGCAACATACATCATCACTGTGGCGGCATCTGGAGAGAAGAGGGGTTTAGTTTTTTTTTTTGCTGCGGGAGATGCAATGCGTGTGTAAGATCTTTTTCTTGTATTTCATTTGATCCTATGGGATTAAATGAAGGGTTAGGACGCCTTTGGCGTGCGGGACGGGGGAGCGGAGGTGTCGACTCGACATCTTCCAGCTGCTAAGAGACTCGTCGAACGTTTGATTGGGGAAAATCGGATTAGGTGTAATTTATCTAAGTGGGATTACTCCGGAAAAATGTCACATTGTCATGAGCGATCACTTCCCAGTGCTTCGGCTGAAACTGGCACGGCGCCCTGCACGCAGAACATGCTTACCGTTGCTGCACTGATGCCAGTTTAATGGTAATCTGACAGGGTTGCCTCAAATGGCTCGTGCACATCCTCCAACCCTCCTTGGCTAATATTTACCTCCTGACCCGCGTGTTTGCCGCCTTGTTTGCAGCAGCAGCTCGGCAGACAAACGAGACGGGAAAGACGGAAAACACTCATGCACACCTCTGAGAGTACATGGCGAGAAAACAGCCACGGGCTGCCTGGGAGTGTGGTGCACAGATTTTTGAAGGTTGTAAACAGTTTGCAGACATTTTTTTTTTTTTTTTTTTTGCCCTGTCTTTGTTTTGAAGCCACAACACAACAGAAAACTGCAGAACAGAGACGTTTGTGTTCATAAAAACTGACAGCAGCCTCTGCTACAAATTCCTGCTCGTCTACTTTTGTCAGACGCTCACCTCGCTTGACGGGGTCGTTTTGTCTCACATTTGCATCGCTTTGAGCTCCTTCAAAGGAACTCTCAGTGCTGTTGTAAAGCACCTAAAAATAATCCACAAAAAATGTCTGAGGTTTTTGTGAATGCCCATGTTCTCCTGCTTCCTCTTTGAAAAAAGTTTGATGGAAATGAAGGAGGCCTTGAGTCTCGCCCACCTCCCCCCCGGTGATTGGGCCATTCAAATTTGTGATGCAACAAAACGAAGCTCATGAGACCCTCGAATTGTGAGCATGCATAAAGAAACCGATTCTGTTTTCAGGAGAAGTTTGTTAAAAAAGAAAGGCAAGTGGGTCTTTTAAGTTTTCATGATGAGACTTTTATTTCTCTATTTAAAGACAATTTAGTCTCGTGTTTTTCCCCTGAAGAAGAAAGAAGAATTGGCTGCACTCATGGTGATGAAGCGACAAGGTGTTTGCTCATTTTTTTTCTTTTTAATTTGAAAACTAAATGCACAGACAGCCTAATTAAAACAACTAGACTTTCATAGCTCTCATAATTAGTGGGCTCCCCAGGAAAACCAACTTCTCCCTTATCTTTTTTTAAAGAACCGACTTTAATCAAAGCAAATATTTTGAGGGGATTTTTACATTTTTTGGGGGGGTTCTGGAGCTTTGCAGTGCTGGTGTTTGCGTTGTGCGAGGAGTTCAGTAAGAGGTTATAGGTGTGAAAAAAACAAACCGCTGCAACCTGTTGGACGAGACCCGAACGGGACTTGAAGACTAGACTGTGAAGAGGATTTAGCTCCTTGTAAAAAGTCTGAGGGGAAAACCGGCTTCTGCAGAGCGGGTCATTGCTGAGAGGGTCAGAGGCCTGTTTTGGTTTCTGTCCCGCCCTGCGCCCTGCTGCTTGCTCTCTTTTCCCTCTGATGTGATATGCACCTTCTCACTCCTGGCCTTCCCTGGTCCCCCTTTTCTCCCCCTGCAGACTGTGATCGTGTTTCCCTCTGATAGAGATCTCATTACACACAGAGAGGACTTGCAGCATGAGCCCCACTCAGAGAGAAAGAAAGCCGGAGATAGAGAGAGGGCCCACCGATAGGAAATACTTCTGGAAAGCAACTGGTCCCCGTTGCTGTGAAGGCACCCTGTGTCTCACACGAGGACAGCTGCGTCTGCTTTCATGTGTGTGCGTGTGTGTTGTTTCAGTGGCATGCAACCGCGGGTTCTTCTTTGGGTTATCTACATGGGGCACCTGGGCTCAGAAGGGGCTGCGGGTCTTTGGGCTGTTTCAGAGAAATGCAGTTTTTCCATCATGGTTTTGCTCCAGATGGACTCACTTTATCCGCTGGTGGTTTGGCTGCCACATTGCTGAAAACTGATCATTTTGCATTTCTGTGTTATTGATGCAATCATTTCTTTATAGTCAAGCAGCGGTGTACATGAAACCCAGCTTTATCCTCAACTCTGGACAAGTAACATTTGCAACTAATGTTTCCCCTTTGTTGTCATGTGAATGGAGACCTCCAGGAGACCAAAAGCGGGCCAAAAGTGTCGTCTGGTTTTTCTTGGAGTTGCAGCAAACATTTATGTTCATTACATGTTTATTCTTTAAAATACCAGATAATTAAACTTCAAAAAAGCCCCAAAAGTACATCTTTACATTAGACATTGAGCTGTTAAAGTTCGTCTTTGATAACCGGGTAAAACCGTTCTTTTTTTCTCTTTCTGATTTAGTCGGTTTAAATCCTGTTTTAAACAGCTGGCTCAGAGCACTTTAAAAACAGCTTGTATCCTATTTAACAGGTTTAAACCCCACTTAAAGCAGCCCAGGAGCATTGTACCCCAGTGTTCATTTGATGGAAAGTCATTTAAAAGATGATTAATCCAGATCATCTGCAGTTATGCCCAATTAAACCATGTCTAAACATTTGTTCAATTGCTTTAGAGTTTTATAAATAATTTACCTAAAATTCAATTATGAAAATACTGAACAATTATTTTTCTGTCAACTGTCTAAATGACTAATTTGGTAATTTGTTCAGCTGTGGTTTCCTCTCCATCTGAATTATAACAATGCAGGCGAGCCAAATGTAAAGAATTATGAAGCAAAATAAGCAACAGTTAAATATGTTGATTGTTGAGTTTAGCTGTTTGGAACCACTGGAATAGTAGTTAAGACGTATGTGAGGACGGTTCAAATGGTAAAGTAAATTTAGGCCAGACAGTTGTAACTCTGTTAGTAAATGCTTTATTGCATGCTTAAAAAAGCATAATAAAATCAATATGACTCCAGAGTTGGTCATAAGCAAGCAGTGAATTGTAATATTGTTTATTTGGTCTTAATGTAAGTTACCATAATTTGTATATTTAGTACAGCTAAATGAGCTATATCAGGATGTTTTAATAAAAAACACCTGATAATAAATTAGAACAATTTTCAGGGAAATGTACCACTGCTATTTGGATAAAGTTCCAAAACCAGGACAAAAAAAAAAAAAAAAAAAACCCAACAAAAAACAATATTAAATACAAACATATTTAATTGCTGTCGCTACCACTTAAAAAAAAGTCATGCTATTAAAACAAAGCTGTAAAATTTGGAGAAACAATTGTGCACTTAATAAAAGCAGTATATTTTGAAAAAAATGTCTTACTGGCATAAACGTATAATTCTAAAAAGTAAAATAAAGTGAAAGAAAGCAAATAACTGAAGAAATGTGAGATGTGTTGAATTTTTGTTG
Source organism: Thalassophryne amazonica (assembly GCF_902500255.1). NCBI lineage: Eukaryota > Metazoa > Chordata > Actinopteri > Batrachoidiformes > Batrachoididae > Thalassophryne > Thalassophryne amazonica. Next base: position 12,388,126 of record NC_047113.1, on the reverse strand, counting down.
ACCTTTGTCACATCATCAGGTGTTAATGAACTGAAATGGTACCATTTGAAAACTATACTTTTTTTTAAATCCTCTTTCTCACAATGTTGCAGCATTATTAATTTTTAGGGTTTAATTTTTTAAATATTTAATATTTTATCTTAAAACTTTTTTCCTCCAAAAACTCAGACTGACACACTTACTTGAGCTTGCTTTGCTTTTACTCAGTTTCTGTGTTCAGATTGTATTTAACCCTCAAGCGACCAAGGTATTTCATAGACTAATATGACCGAGTGGGGTTATTTATGACCCCATTGACTCTATATTGGAATGCTGCTATATAAATGATTGTTTTAGAGTTCTTCATATTTATTTCACTTTCTAATATATTTGTCCATCACCTTTTTCATCCTCACTCTGGATGTCAAGAATCAGTCTCAGTGCTTGTGCAGCTGTAAATCTTACTATTCTAGGTCTGTTGGCCAGGCTCCCCTGCAAACAGTAAAACATAATGATTAGAGTTGGCAGATTACAATACCATTTGAAGCTATAATCTCTAAAGGCGAAAATCTCATCGATCTTCCCGGGCCTCAAGTGACCCCGCACAAGTTTGGATTATACTTGCCACACAGATTGGCCGATCCTTGCAAAATTGTATGAACAAATGCAGGACAAATAGATTGATAAATTCATGGTAGAAACCTTTTTTTCCCAATTTAAATTAGAGAAATGGTGCCTTGCAAAATTCTATGAACAAATGCAGGACAAATAGATTGATAAATTCATGGTAGAAACCTTTTTTCCAATTTAAATTAGAGAAATGGTGCCTTGCAAAATTCTATGAACAAATGCAGGACAAATAGATTGATAAATTCATGGTAGAAACCTTTTTTTCCAATTTAAATTAGAGAAATGGTGCACACAAATATATGCCCGGGGTCATAAATGACCCCACTCGGTCGCTTGAGGGTAAAACAGCAGTAAGGCGTGTTTGAAATGGACGTTAAGCCTAAAGATGTGTGACTGCGTGAGAGTGTACGCCATTGTTCTTTGTCTGGCCTCAGTGGAACATTAAGGAAGTGTTAGGAGTGTGCCAGTGTGCCTCTGTGGAAGTGTTGAGGGCCGAGGCGTGGGGGAGTGTGGAGTGGTTTAACAGTGGCTTCCTCACAGGCAGTTAGCAATGAGGCTTCATTAGGTGGAGGCCTGGCTGGCAGCAGCAAGGAAGTTCCCGACCGGCACAGCAGAGGCACAGTGCTGGAAGCCTTCCCTTCAGATTTCTGCTCGTCACCTCGTCTTCGCCATGGCTGAAAATGTAGGCATGCAGAGTTAAAGGAAGTAGAGAAAAAAGTGGAATGGCTAAAGTCTGCCTTTTGTTTGCCGTCTTAGTTCTTTTAGATAAGCGCAGTTAAAAAATAAGGGGATTAAATGGCAGAGGAAAGGAAGCTAATGTGGAGCGCTGAAAACCCAGCCCTGGGCTCAGCCACACATCCTTTCAGTCCATCATAGAGCTCCGAGATTACTTCCATGTGTCAGTGTGAGGGGAAAAAAGAAGGAGGAAAGAAGAAAGGGGCACACGGCTGAGAGACGCTGAGCGATTGAAAGGCTAGTGGACTTGCATTGGTGGAGATCAGCGTTGGTGTTGGACAGTGGAACGGATCTGTGTGACAGCCATCTCTAAAACCATTACTCCTGCGGCTCAGACTCGGGGACTCGTAACCTCCTCCTCCGGACTGACCTCATAGACTTAACTGTTTCTCAGAGAACCCCTGTGTGCTATGAAGGCAGACCTCATCAGACGCCAGTCCCCAACAGCGGGCATGCCGCCTTAGCAGCCAGCTGCACCATGAGATCTTTAAGACGTCATGAGTTGTCATCCAGCAAGGGATCTGTTTTCCCCAGTTTGTGGCACTCCAAAGGCTTTTGTGGGGACTTCGGAATTTAGAGGGTTCCAAGACATAATGCCAGATATTGGCGAGGTTTGAATAGCAGCACATGTTTATTAGCAACTCAAAGAAAAAAGTTATGGTTTTGCTGAAAAGTGAGGTTTAATATAATGACAGATGTATAGATGGCCCTTTATTTCTTTTCTTTTCCATGCTGTAAAACTAGTAAACCCTTACTCACCCTGCAGCCAGGAAGGAGGGGTATTGGGGTTGGTTCTGTGCATTTGTTGCTCGCATGATTCAAAAACTATTACTCTAATTCACTTAAAATTCTGACCCAGTGTAGGGTATAAATTAAGCTCATTACCATTCCACAATCACACAAATCCAGGTCTGAACCCAGGTTTTAGATGTCCTCCCCCCGCCAAAGAATACTTTACTAATGTGAAATGAAGGGTAGGCTTGTATATTTAGGCTTCACCCTCAAAAGCCCCCCATCTCCAGTGTTCACTAGTCGTAGGCATCTATATGCGGTTCCGAACACTAATAGTTGTAGTAAGAGATTTTGAAACAAGGGAGTAACCATGATGCAACTGTGTACAGCAACTAGAGCCCAACCAATATGGATTTTTTGAGGCCGATGCCGATAACGATATTTGGATGAAAAAATGCTGATAATCGATAAATCGGCTGATTTGCTGATAGCCAATAAATCAGCCGATATTATTTATTAATTTTTTTAAAATGAATAAAATGTTATTTTTTGGATCCTTAACAAAAAAGGTATGAGCTAAAAGCTGAAGCTTTGTCCTCATATTGATTAACTTTATAACAGAGAAGAATTTTCAAAGGTATGAGCTAAAAGCTGAAGCTTTGTCCTCATATTGATTAACTTTATAACAGAGAAGAATTTTCAAGTTCAAAAATGCAATCAAGAATTAAACCTTTGTGAAATTAGCAAATACATATCCTTAAAAAGAGTTGTGAAATACATCTGATCTTGTAGCTCTTGTTGCTGCAACTTAGATATAGGTTCAGGATAAGGATATAGATCCTTATAAACTTACTTGTATACTTTTGTCAGCCAATCAGTGCAGTGTGACAGCCAACTACGGGGGCTGGTGATGAACACATTTAAGCAGGGGTGTAAGCAGCTCTCTGTTGAATGGAGTCAGAGCTTCATCTATTGGGCAAACGGTGCAAGGACGTTTTACACTGCCGATACAAACATTATTTCAGTAACTGTTCTGTTTATGAGACATTATCGGCGTTCTGTCTGCACAATTTCAGCCGATAGTGAGTACTTTGAAAAGGGCTTATATTGGCCGATAATATCGGGCGGCCGATATATCGGTCGGGCTCTAACAGCAACCTCTCTTAACGTGACATTTCATTTGACTCAAATTAGATGCATTTTGATTGGTGCTAATTTAAGGTATTTGCTATTACAGTCTGATAAGTAGAACTTTAATTTGTAGCTATTCACCACACCAAGAAAGGCAAACACAGGATTAATAGAGTGAGTGAGTGAGTGGGTCTGCAAAATTTCTATCAGAAACACCCTAAAGACTACTGCAGATTCAGCTTTGAACATTTGACAGACGATGATACAATACTGTTGGCCATACTGGCATAATTTGTCATCATTTCCAGTTATGGAGTGTTGGCACAGTGGAGCATGTCTGGGCTTGTTCAGGCAGGCACGTATAAAATAGGCCTTTTGTTTGCGTACAGTTTATGAATTCTTGTTACTAATGACAGGGTCTCATTGCATTAAAGCCACTGTTACCTGTTGCTCAATGCAACTAACTTGTTAGAATTCTATTTTAGAGAGTTATAGTGAAACTGCAGATATTGTAATATTTTCAGAAAGATCATTTGAAATGTCTGACTGATTTCTGACAAGTCAAAGGATAATTTTGTATCTTTGAACTTGAATTCCGACATATTCTGTTTGAAATGTTGGAGCACAGCGCTAACAGTGGGTTCTTGTCTCTTTGGATAAGGAATGCCGGCGGATGTCAGAAATGACTTTCACTGAGAAGACAATTAAAAGCAGCATGGACCTCAAATGTCTTATAACCAGCAAATTAGCTATGAACTGTGCTTCATTCTGTGGGAAACTCATCAAGAATTCATTTTGCATTTTTTTTGTCTCACAATTCGACAAACTAAATGAGAGGCTAATGACAATTACCACGAAAATCACAAACCACACAACAGAATTACACGTTTTGCATAATAAATATATGTTAATGTGCCATAATGATTATTTAAGGTATCTGTAAATATATTTGAAAGGGTTTGATAGCTTATAGAAGATATATAACAGCTTGCTAAAACATTTTGTAGAAAAGGAATTAAAACCAAAAATGATTAAACTTTGAAATACCTTCAATTATTTGTGACTTCAGCCATGAGTTTAAGTTTACAGTGCACCCAGAAAGTATTCACAGCGTTTCACTTTTTCCACATTTGTTATGTTACAGCTTTATTCCAAAATGGAGTAAATTCATTTTTCCTCCTTAAAATTCTACTCACAACACCCCATAATGACAACATGAATATTTTGCAAATATAATTAATATAATAAATTATTGCAAATGTATTAAAAACAAGAGTAATTGCAGATTTCTGACATCTGCTAAGCCGGATCTGGACCACTTCCAAAATTCAGTGGAGTCTTCCATGCCATAACATCTATCTGCGGTGCAAATTTGGTGAGAATCCATGAAGTAGTTTTGGCGTAATCCTTCAAAGCCTAAAGTGAAATCGCGATCCAGAATCTGGATCTGGATCACCTTCAAAATTCGGAGGAGTCTTCCATGCCCTAATATCTATCTGTGGTGCAAATGTGGTGAGAACCTGTGAAGTATTTTTAACGTAATTCTTCAAAGCCTATATAAAGTGAAATCTTGATCCAGAATCTGGATCTGGATCACCTCCAAAATTCAGTGGAGTCTTTCATGCCCTAATATCTATCTGTGGTGCAAATGTGGTGAGAACTCGTGAAGTACTTTTAACATAATCCTTCAAAGCCTATATAATGTGAAATCTTGGGAGGAGGTGATGGTCTAGTGGTTAAGGTGTTGGGTTTGAGTCCAGAAGATCATGGGTTCAAATCCCCGCCTGACTGGAAAATCACTAATGCAGTCCATTTAAATCTTGATCCAGAATCCAGATACAGATCACCTCCAAATTTAATGGACTGCATTTATATAGCACTTTTCCATCTGCATCAGACGCTCAAAGCGCTTTACAATAATGCCTCACATTCACCCCGATGTCAGAGTGCTGCCATACAAGGTGCTCAATACACACTGGGAACAACTAGGGGATTAAGGACAATGCCCAAGGGCCCTTAGTGATTTTCTGATCAGGCTGGGATTTGAACCAAGGATCCTCTGGTCTCAAGCCCAATGCTTAACCACAAGACCATCATCTCCTGTGTAAGAATCTTCAAAACCTCACCGGCTGTACTTCTGAGACAAAATTAAAAATTCACATTTCATATTCAACATCCTGTACAGAGACTTTCTAATATCTACTTGTGGTGAAATTTTTTTTCAAAATCCATGCAGTAGTTTTGACATAATCCTGCTAACAGTCAGACAAATAAATAAATAAATGCCAATGATTTATTTGGGGGATGTAAAAAACAACAACTAAGAAATCACATGTACATAAGTATTTGCACCCTTTGCTCAGTTCTTTGTTGATGCACCTTTGGCATCAATTGCAGCCTCAAGTCTTCTTGAATATGATGCTACAAGCTACCTTTAATATCTTGGCTGTGTACTTCAGGTCATTGTCCTGCTGAAAGTTGAACCGTTGCCCCGCCTGAGGTCAAGAGTGCTCTGGAGCAGGTTTTTCATCCAGGATGTCTCTGTATATTGCTGCATTCGTCTTTCCCTCAATCCTGACTAGTCTCCCAGTTCCTGCTGCTAAAAAACATCACATCGTGATGCTGCCAACACCATGCTTCACAGTAGGGATGGTGCCTGGTTTCCTCCAAACATGACACCTGGCATTCACGCCAAAGAGTTCAATCTTTGTTTTATCAGACAGGAGAATTTTGTTTCTCATGGTCTGAGAGTCCTTCAGGTGCCTTTTGTTAAACTCCAGGCAGGCTGCCATGTGCCTTTTACAAAGGAGTGGCTTCTGTCTGGCCTCTCTACCATAGAAACCTGATTGACGGATGACTGCAGAAACGGTTGTCTTTCTGGAAGGTTCTTCTCGCTCCACAGAGAAATGCTGGAGCTCTAACAGAGAACCATTGGGTTCTCGGTCACCTCTGTGACTAAGGCCCTTCTCTCCCGATCGCTCAGTTTTGACGGGCAGCCAGCTCTAGGAAGAGTCCTGGTGGATCTGCACTTCTTCCATTTACGGATGATGGAGGCCACTGTGCTTATTGAGACCTTCAAAGTAGCAGAAATGTTTCTGTACCCTTCCTCAGATTTGTGCCTTGAGACAATCGTGTCTACAGTCAATTCCTTTGACTTCATGCTTGGTTTCTACTCTGACATGTACTGTCAACTGTGGGACCTTATATGTAGACAGTTGTGTGCCTTTCCAAATCAAGTTCAATCAGCTGAATTTACCCCAGATTGAGTCCATTTAAGCTGTAGAAATGTCTCAAGGATGATCAGTGGAAACACGATGCACCCGAGCTCAGTTTTGAGCTTCATCGTAAAAGCTGTGAATACTTACGTACATGTGATTTCCCTTTTTTTTTTTAATAAATTTGCAAAAATCTCAAAAACCTTTTTCATGGGTTATTATGAGTAGAATTGTGAGGAAAAATAAGAATTTCGTCCATTTTGGAATAAGGCTGTGACATAATATGTGGAAAAAGTGAAGCACTGTGAATACTTTCCGGATGCACTGTAAAACATCCACAATTACATTTTGATTATGAGTAACTTAGTTTAAGCAGCTCTCAAACTGTGTGATTTAGTGGAAAAACAAAAGTCTTTTACCTGTAATTGAACTAACAATTTATTTACAGTGTTGCCGCAGTTGCTTTTAAAACTTACTTTATTAATTATTTTTTAGTTGCTTCATACAGTTACTTTACACAGTTACTTCATTAGCAGCTTTATGCAGTTACTTTATTAGGAGCTGCCGACACCTTGTAAGTAATAAGTGTTGTAACCAATAAGGTAACTAGTAATTAACTTGGTTACTGTTTATGGACCATAGCTACAGACTAACTAAGCTACGATGCCTAGTCATAGATTGATAACGTTAGATATCAAGGTAATGTTAGGTAATCCATTATTTTAGCAGATGTCTGTGCTTCAAATGGTGCTGCTAAACTGTGGTTTTATACCAGTGCACTGATTCACCACGAGGCCAGAATTTAAATAATTGCACAAACTACAAGAAAAAAAAAGTTTGTGAAAATCACCAGCAAAATGCATGGGGCTAGACATCTTCATCAAGCCGTGAGTTTTAAAGAATTTCTATGGTTCAGCTTAATTAGCCATCGTAACACATTCTGATGCGCTGAATCTGCTCAGAGGCACGACTGCCTCGTTTATTTCCCAGCAGAAGAGCGTTTAAGTGTAAGTGAAGGGCAGCCTGTATTTATCTATATTATAATAGCCAAGTGGCCTCTGTGTGTATGTATGCATATGTGCGTGTGTATGGCTTCAACCACGCAAAAACCAGGGAGAGCTTCCATTTGCCATTTGGTATGCTTATGTGTTTTGGGTCAAGGATGAACGCTGCAAAACCGGAAAGTTGATAGGAGAAATATTTTTGGAGAAATGAGCAATTTTACCTAACCAGTAAACAATGAACATTGCGCTGCGATGCACCATGGGAGTTTGGGGTTTTGAGGTTTTAATTGTTGTTTTTGTGGTTCATGTTCGTTTAACAGTGTTGCTAGTGTTATTGATTTGTGTTTTTCTACTTCAATTGGTTTAGTCAGTTTAGTTAAGTGTTGTGTTGCTCTTACCATGAGTGAGTTAAGTCTCATGTTGGTACCATGAGTGAAATGTGTAGTGGTTTTCACGTTTTCAGCAACCGTCTTTTTATGTCAAATTAAAAGCGCCTGTTTACAGCAGCTGTGCATGCTTTTGTGCAACTTCAAAGATGTGGATGTGGACAGCTGACATATATATTTTGATCAAGGATGAACACTGCGAAAGCGGAACATTCATTGTCGTCATCATCATATGTTGTCATGCCAGTACTGCAACCAGTTCAGGGCTTCTTGGTTGGCTTCAAATAGGTCTTGTTGGGTGACATTTGGACTCAGTTCTTAATTATGGAGAATATGTTGCATGGTTTGGATAGGGTGGCCACATGGGCACTTGGCTGAGTTCATTCGTCTCCATTTCAGAAGGTTATCTCTGGTTCTGCCTATTCCACTCTTGGATCTGGCAGCCCATTTCCTTCTGGCCAAGTGAGTATCATGAGGTAGGGACTCACAGGGACCCTGGAGAGCTTCGTTTGGAGGTAGAGTATCCAGAGTTTGCCATCGGTCTAGTCTGTATTTGGCAGAGTCCTTTGCATTTAGATTCTGTACAACCATGAAACTCTTCTTATAGCTTGGTAATGGTATTGAGGGTTTCTGATGTCTTGGGTCTTGCTCTTTTAGAAACGTCTGAGTTCCGGAGTGAACTTCTCAACGGATGGAAGGTGATGCAATACCTGCTAGCCGGTATAGTGCTGGAAGGGATGTAGGTTTCAACACTCCTGTAATAATATGGCAAAAGGTGTTAAGTTCAGCATGGCAAGACCTTTCCCAGACTGGAGAGCAGCATTCTGCTGCAGCGGACCATAATGCCAGCGCAGATGAATGCGAGGTGTTGACATCAGCTCCCCAATTAAGAGTTGTTAGATTGTTGAGGAGATTGTTTCTAGAAGTGATCTCCTTGAGTTTCCTTATGTGCTCTCTGTAAGATAGGGTTCTGTCTAAGGTTACACCAAGATAGACTGGGAAGGTTGATAGGACTAATATTTTTGGAGAAGCTACAGATATTAGCTAACAACAGTGAACAATGGATGTTGCTAACTACTTCCTCTGTTCCAGCAGAGGGTGGTAAGTCATCTTTATATTAAAAGTGTGAGTGCGGTGATTGATTTTATTTAGTAACTTCAATGTAAGTACGTAATATAATTGTAAATCTGTTAAAAATACATGGATGACACAAGAAAGTGAAAACATTTCTTTCCATTTCTTTCCATTTAAAAATCAAATGACAAAATAGAAGTAAAAATAAAATAAAACTAACGTGTTGCCCGTGGGGATCCATAGGCTCTAGATTAGGTAGTGTTTACAAAAAAGGTAGCTGACATTTTTGTAGTAAGGGTTGTAATAAATTAAGCAAAGTTTATATAATGAATTGGGATGGTGTGTGAGTTCAGAATGTTTTTAGAGGCTTAGACCTCAACAATTTTAAGAAGAGGAACTCAACCCTTTTATTTCCTGTTAATTATGTAATTTTTTAATGTTAATTTACTGTCTTAATGTATTCATAAATTGTTTATGTTCTTGTTATTATTATTATTTTATTTCTATTCCAATTTTCCAGGATTTTTCCTGACTTTGACCTTTGATCTATGACCTTGAAAATTGAATCAGTTCTTGCCTGTCAGGATATGAATCCTCTGTGAAAATTTCATAAGGGTGTATAAAAAATTGTGGGTTACAGGCTCTTCACAAACAAACAAACCCATAAACTAGCGCTATGCACTCGTAGAGCACAAACATCTTCCAACATGAATTTCCAATTCCACAAATTTTTATCTTGGAAAAAAATTTCAAGGTCAAAGTCTTGTTAGAAGTGGCTTTTCATAAGCTAAAGTAGATGTGATCAAATGTCAGGAGTGTATGTATTTAGTTCATGCACTTGAATCAAAGTTTTTTGTGGTGTCAGGTTTTTTTCCCCAACTTTTTCGGTTTATAAATTCTTTTTCAGATCATTTTCATAGAACATTGGTTATCTCTGTTATGCACAATTTATCATTGCTTTTTGGCACTTGGTTTCCAACTTATAACTGGAAGACAGACAAACAGGCATAAAATTGCACCCTCAGTGCAAAACAGAATTCCTCCACAGGTCATCTATTCCAACTGCAGTCAGACTGTATAATACCTCAAAATGTTTTAGCACCATAACCATCTGCTGACTTTGCATTATTAACTACTGCTTTATTACATGCACAACTGTGAAATTTATCCTGTGCAATAAGTTTACCTTATCTATGCATACTTATACATATATACTCACTTACATTCTATTTTTCATGTAACCTGTTCAATGAAAAATTAATACTTTAAGACTTTGTATTTGTTATTCTCTCATTAAGACAGTATTCCAACAGTATTCCCATTCTCTCAATACTTCACATTAAGGGCATGTTTCCTCAGATATAAATGTATCTGATGTATGAGGTGTGAATTTCTACTGATACAGGTGGGTAAATGCAGAATACATCACACACACACACACACACTCCACCCACATCCCTGTTTTACACTATACAAAATCTATACTAAAAAATAAAATACTACGATACTAACTCCTGTGAAGGCTGCCTTACTTGGTCATTTCTTTCTAAATTATTTTTCCATAAAAGGACTTCTCGCCAGAGTGGCTTCATTGAAAACAGTGTTTTAATGTGACGACACTTTAAGAAATCAAATGCTGTATTTACTTTATCCAGCTGATATAACTAGATGAAGTAATATGACATTTCATTTTTAGAGTGTATGCTAGTTATAAAACATTAAGTTATCCTTTACATTTTTGTGTTTTATAGATTTTACAGCTCTACCAGTCTGTTTTATGAATATATGCAGTGAAGATACATAGTTTTGATTGGTCATCAATTTAAAATGTGATATCTGTGACACATTTTGGCAAGTGAATTGCAAAGATTTCCAGTTTGATTCAGTGTGTCATGCACACTAGTCAGAATGTAATAACCCATATATTAAGGTAGGATTTCTGTCTGATGCCTTGACCTGAATCCTGTCTGTGTATTACATGTTAAAATGTCCCGTATCAGAGGGTTTGCTGAGGGAACCGTTCCTGCTCATGGGTCTTGTAAATGGGACTAACGTACTGTGAGCTTGAGTTCTGCAGGAGATTGAATTTTACAAGGAGACTGGATGAAGCATGACCATACCCTACCAGTTTTGAATGTATCATTAATGTTCATCATGGAGCTCTTTGTTCAGTGTTATGAGTACACTAATGGAGTGACAGTGTAATTGAATGGAGTGGTAGCGTAATAGAATGATAGAATGATAAAGTAATGCAGTAGTGATGTAGCAGCCCCCTTTTCCCAAGGGATACCCTGTAAGTGTGTCAGTGTGGCAGATGGGTGGGATGTACCGTGCACCCCCCCGCCCCATATTAATTATAATGCATCATAATCCATCTATGGCATACAGAGGCAGGACATGAAGCTATTAGTGGAACCATGGAAATGGCACAGTATATAATCCTCAGGACTTTACCACTATTAGGCTCCCCAGGCAACCAGCAAAAACCACTCATTTCTTCTGTAATCTAGTTTGAACACAGTCCCTTTTTTGTTCTTTCGATGCCGCATTTTCAGCTGTTAGCTGGAAGTTTATGTTTGATTTTTTTACCCCCTCCCCTCCCAGACTTTATCTTTTTCCCACAATGCCCACAGACAAGACAAGACAGTCCGAAAAGCATTTGTGAGCGAGCGAGTACGCGCATGCCTCCGTTAACCCATTCTGCCAAGTCCTGGCTCAGCTTTTTCTAAGCAAACTCCCAGCGTGATCCCAGTCCCCCTTGTGCTGGTGAGAGAAGTTGGAAGAAAAGGCCTGTGGGACTCCCGCTGCTGCCCTGCCCGGCCCTGGTGGGGCGGAGGGTCCAGGCCGGGCCTGGGATTTGCTGCGCTCTGGGGCTCTGTGTGGCAGCTGTGACTGACGCTTCAATCGCCTCTCCCCGGGACACCCCAGCGCAACCCCGCATTCCCTTTCACACCTCGGAAACAAGGGAAAAAGACAATTACACATACATTCAGCAACCTCCCTCTCCCAGTGTGCCCACAATGCTCCATCTCATATGTGCAACCGTTTACTGCATCTATTAAACATTTGTGAAGTTTTGCAAATGAGTGTGTTCCCAACTTGTAGATTAGTTTTGTTTTCTGGACGTCTTGGCTGTACTTTTATTATGGTTTTGAAGTTGCTCTTGTTTATTTTGGGCATTCGCAGTCATCCTCTTCCTAAGTAAACAGTATAACCGGGCGATTTCCTTCGTATTTCCCCTGATGTTTTGAAAATATAAGTAATGGAAAAAGATTTGAGCCTTAAAGTGGAGGTAAAGCTATAATGTATGGATTATCTGTAAATCGAGTTTGTCTCTGGGCTGTTGGACCAGGGAGTCGTAAGCCAACCAGATTTAAGTCTCTTAATTGAATTATTTTGATTGCAGACTTGATTGATGGAGTCAGATGCGGAGCGTTTTCTGTGAGTGTTTGTCTGACTAATTCTTCTTCCAATAGAGCCATACCAGACAGATACAATAGGAACCTGCAATCAATCACACGTGTTTGGACAGAAATGTGCCCGCCATCAGGTCCGAGTTCCACAAGCCGTCCAGACAACGCAAAACCAACAATGACATCAGATAGTAGAGGGCTCCAAAGTCTAATCTTCCCATAATGCCACACTAAACCCCAAAGAGACCCACGGCAGGGTTTTTTTTTTATGCCCCAGTGCTGCTCCTCCTCCCGTGGCCTCTGGCCCCGTGTGTGTCTATGCATGTTAGGAAAAAAGCGGAAAAGAATGCCAGACTGAATGGAGATGTCACTGTCAGAGTCTGGCCTCCGCGTGAATCCGCTCAGGAGCGGCCGGATTGGCAGTCTGTGCGAGTGAGCAACCCAGTCGGGGGTCTGCCGTCTCCCCTCCGCATCCCGTTCTTACGGCCGTGATTGCAGCGCAGGAGGATACAAGTCTATATTTCACCCTTTTCATACGTGAAAGAGGATGTTTCATCTCACACATATGTTTCCCATTATGTGTGTGTTTATTCTCCCCCATGATGTGCTCGGCCGTGGAAGCCTCTCATCTCTCTCGATATTGGAAATAGGAGTGAAGGTCTGTTAAAGCAAACACAATATCCTAAAGCTCTCCGCTCACTTTATGAACTGTGCAGATCGAGAGGCATTGCGTCGGCTCACTTTAATAACTAGCGGCGGTAGCTTTTCTCGTACGGCGATATTATATTTCACACTGTGATTTTTAACATGTTAATCTTAATGTGCGGTGCACCTCCACGCTCAGCTGTCTCCACTTCCATTGAAAAGTTTTGATACTTTTAGCTGTTCTCCTCATCCATCTCTCAAATTCCCCACTGTGGAACATGACAACCTGAACCTACGCCACATCACTCTTCTGTCTCACAGATGAAAACTGTTCTTCAGAGACAGAAAAATGAAAAAAAAAGAAAAAAAAAGCCATCTGTGGGTGTTTTCAGAGGTTGACATCTGTGTTGCTGCTTTTAGTGGCACCTTGTCCAGGTCAAGAATTTCCTAGTCACAACCTTCCCTGTGCATTATGTCGGCAGAGTCAAGTCCCTATTTAAAATATACATGAATGCATGAATGTATTTATTGTGGAGAAGCTCCTGGTGCATCTGAGAGAGTCTCATTTCCAGAGTGGCTTTGGATTGACGCGACGTGAGCCTTAAAGGTGCCCCACATGTGGCTGCCAAATAGAGCCACCCGGTGCACCTCTTACACAGAGGATTGGAAGAAGGAAGGGAAATGATTTACCTCCTATCAGAGGGGCCGGAGGAGTTGCTTCAAAGCGGTGTGTCTGGTGGAGGCTTTAACAGGCCTTCCCTCTGCATTAGATGTGCGTCCTGTGATGAGCCTTTGAAGGGTGCGGGCAGTCCAGGCGGGGAGGTTGTGATTGCACTGCACGAGTGCTGGGGTTCAGCCGTGCACAGACGCAATGAACCTCATTCACCAGTGTTTTCTCTCTTTTTTTTCTTCACTTTCTTTGTAAAATATCAGAATACAGAGAGAAATAACAAAACCTCAAGCTGGATTTGTTGTCACAGATTTTTTATTCATCAGGTTTGTTTAAAAATCACCCAGGGTCACAATGGAAATCAACTGTATTGTATCAAAATAATCTATTTGTGTTGTATGAAATTTGACATCTACTACCAGGGGTCAATATTAGAGCTTGTGCAATTGTCCGGGACAAGTGGAAAATCTGTTTGGTCAACAACATTACTCTGTTACGTTTTCAGAAACAGTGCAATTTTTTTCTTTGTTTTCTTTGCAGCTGTAACATGCAGTTTGACACTATGGACAGCACCATTGTGCTCATGTTCCATCTCACCACTTCCAGCGGACAGTGGTGAATAACACATAGAAGAGGTGTGCAACTCACTGCTATAAAATGATGTGGCATGTGCAGTAATTTCAGTTTTTCCCCAGTTTATTTTCATTTATATAGCACCAAATCACAAAAAGTTGCCTCAAGGTGCTTCACACAAGTAAGGTCTTACCTTACCAACCCCCAGAACAAGCACACAGGCGACAGTGGTAAGGAAAAACTCCCTCTGAGGAAGAAACCTCAAGCAGACTAGACTCAAAGGGGTGACCCTCTGCTTGGGCCATGCTACAGACACAAATTACAAAACAATTCACAAAACAACATAGGGGAAATGCTGCCAGTGCACAGGACAGGAGGGTTTCCAAAGCAGACACCACACCCATCTCTGGATGGAGCCGCACCTCAAACAGAGAGGAAAAAAAAAGCAGAATCAGGCATCAGAAAGACAACAAATACAGTATAATTTGTCAGTATTTAGTAACAAGAAAAACAGAAGAAATACTAAGGTGATTGCCAGCCACTGGCCCAAAGCTTCACTAAAAGACCCAGAATTTAGATAAAATTGAGGCTGTAGCCTACTTCGTTTTCTAATAAAATGAATTAAAAGAGTAAAAATCATAGTAACATAGTATGTCAGTATGCTAGCCATACGAAATGGAAAATAAGTGCGTCTTAAGTCTGCACTTGAAAGTCCCTACAGAATCTGACTGATTTATTGATGCAGGGAGATCATTCCACAGAACAGGGGCATGATAAGAGAAAGCTCTGTGACCCACAGACTTTTTATTCACCCTCGGAACACAAAGTAGTCCTGCACCCTGAGAACGCAAAGCCCAGGCCAGTACGTAGGGTTTAATTGGGTCAGCTAGGTAGGGAGGTGCCAGTCCGTGAACAACTTTATAAGCTAGTAGCAGAACGTTAAAATCTGATCTCACAAGGGCAGGAAGTCAGTGAAGAGATGCCAAAATGGGTGTCATGTTGTCAAACTTTCTGCTTCGTGTCATAAATCTGGCAGCAACATTTTGAACCAATTGGAGAGCCCTAATGCTGGACTCCATTTAACCAGTAAATAGAACATTGCAGTAGTCCAATCTAGAAGAGACAAACGCATGAATCAGGGTCTCAGCATCAGCCATAGACAGGATGGGACGAATCTTCGCTATAGTTCGCAGTACTTAGTGTATCTTGATACACAGGGTACAATACAATCAGGTAACAATACTTTTTTATTATAGAACAATTCAATTTGATTCTGTCATACGATACAACCCAATACAATTGTTTTGTTTAATGTAGAGATTCATTTTAAAGATAAAGTAGAATAAGCCAAAGTGACATCGCTTATCTTCAAATTGATATTTTATGAAAATCCAGGGACCTTCTTCTGGTTAGTGTCTGCACAGATGGCAGCGCTCATCTTTTGCTCACCACTGGGGGCAGCACCACATACAGTAGCAGAAAGTGCTGCATTTATGAAGCCTAGAAGAAGCAGCAAGCTGTTGTTAGCATAGCATAACTTTCCCATTCTAAACCGGGATGACAGGATTAACAAATTGTGCACCAAACATCAAGTTAAAACGGGTGGATTTGCCCATTATCCTGCCAAGTTGGTTTTGTTTTTAACCTTTCAAAATGAAACATTTCCATGAACAGTCAAGTGAAAAAGTTGAACCGAGCTTTAAATTTGAACACATACAGTCACGTACTTACGAAACTGTAGATGAAGTGTACACTCATTGCTTCTCTCATAAGGTTGAATTTGATACAAATAATGCATATTACACAACCAAGATCATGGAGTAGTGATGGCAAGATTTCAATGCTTCAACACTTTTATGAGCTTCCCAGCCAGTTGCTTCACCAAAAACATCATTACATGAAACCTCATTTAACAGCACATGAGAGACTACTGACATTAACTTGTCATATCATGTATAGTGCACTCACCATGATATTAGAAGTTGTAGACGATATAGAAGAATATCTGTGGGCATGTTAGAGCAAGTAAAATTCTAGTAATTATTGGCTACATAGATGGATTCCATCAATTGCAGATCTGTACGTCTGTTCGTAACTGACAATTTTAGAATATGTATATGTGTTTGGGTCACCTTGTTGTTTTACCTGTAGGTGTAGGACAAGCCCTTCTTCTGTAGGACATCTAAAAATGTTCTCCCTCTTCTCTTTTTAACAGCTGTGTTGAAATGTTTAATGTCAAAGTTTGTAGCTACGACTGGAAATACTACAAAGAATGTGTCAAAAACCTGATTGACAGATTTGGCATTATATGGCGAAAGATTATGTTGTACATCTGTCCGGAGAGATTACATGTGTACCAGAGAAAGGGTTTTTGGAAAAAAATTACTTCTGCTTCTCTGTTGTCTCCACAGGCCTATGTTTTTTGTTGTTGAATAATCTGTTAAAGCAATTATACTTTACAATTGGCAGCAATTACTTTAAAATGGAAAAAAAAAAGCTAATTTCAGTATCCTACAGACCAGGAAGACACCTTCGAATACCCCCCCCCCCCTTTTTTTTAACAAACCTGCTGAACTTGGTCTCAGTTCCAGGCCAATTAAAAACTCAACTGGCTGTAAAATCCTGACTAAAACCATAAATGATGAGCTTGTTCAGCATACATCTAAAAAGTCAGACATATTCAATTTCTTAAAAGGGGAGAAATTGCATTAATTTCCAAATTTGTGAGTTTTTGCCCATTCAGTTGTGTTACTTTCCATTGATAAATGACTTTTATGACACTTATGGAGTCCTTCACCCAGATACTCACAGAAACCAAACATCCATTAGCATGTGCTGTCATGGACATTAATGCCATCACTCATGAACCACTCGTTGTATGTGTGATAGAGTCTATTTTTTTGTTAAATTATTTGCAAGATCAAACGTTTTTACAGTCCCAAATTGAACACTTTGAAATTTAAGCATTGCCATGTTAAGAAGCAAACAAGGAAAAAAAAAGCCCTATCTGAAATAGCGTGAAAAAGTGATGCGGATAGGAACAACAACAATAGAGTGTGAAATAGGACATGTTTATACATTCTTAGTCATTTTGCCACATTTTTAGTATTTTGGGAAAAAATATGCTATTTATTATGAACGGCTTGCTATTTCCTGGCATCAATGTTACGTATTTATGGCAGAATCAGTTGGTAATGGGAAGGCTATATGCTAGGAATAGCGTTAAGTGTTATTCCTAGCAAAAATTGACATTTCAGAAAGGGGGTGCGCAGCCAGAACAAGGGGGCGCGGCACCCCTATTTCACGTTTTAGAAAAACCCGAGGATGAATATATTTTTAACAAGTAAAACAACGAAGTGAAATGACTGAAAGTAAGGTGGATAGGAACAACAACAATAGAGAGTGAAATAGGACATGTTTATGCATTCTTAGTCATTTTGCCACATTTTTAGTATTTTGGGAAAAAATATGCTATTTATTATGAACGGCTTGCTATTTCCTGGCATCAATGTTCCGTATTTATGGCAGAATCAGTTGGTAATGGGAAGGCTATATGCTAGGAATAATGTTAAGCGTTATTCCTAGCAAAAATTGGCATTTCAGCAAGGGGGTGCGCAGCCAGAACAAGGGGGCGCGGTACCCCTATTTCACATTTTAGAAAAACCCCTGAGGATGAATATATTTTTAACAAGTAAAACAACGATGTGAAATGACTGAAAGTGAGGTGGATAGGAACAACAACAATAGAGCGTGAAATAGGACATGTTTATGCATTCTTAGTCATTTTGCCACGTTTTTAGTATTTTGGGAAAAAATATGCTATTTATTATGAATGGCTTGCTATTTCCTGGCATCAATGTTCCGTATTTATGGCAGAATCAGTTGGTAATGGGAAGGCTATATGCTAGGAATAATGTTAAGCGTTATTCCTTGCAAAAATTGGCATTTCAGCAAGGGGGTGCGCAGCCAGAACAAGGGGGCGCGGCACCCCTATTTCACAGTTTAGAAAAACCCCTGAGGATGAATATATTTTTAACAAGTAAAACAACGAAGTGAAATGACTGAAAGTGAGGCGGATAGGAACAACAACAATAGAGCGTGAAATAGGACATGTTTATGCATTCTTAGTCATTTTACCATGTTTTTAGTATTTTGGGAAAAAATGTGCTATTTATTATGAACGGCTTGCTATTTCCTGGCATCAATGTTCCGTATTTATGGCAGAATCAATTGCTAACGGGAAGGCTATATGCTAGGAATAATGTTAAGCATTATTCCTAGCAAAAATTGGCATTTCAGCAAGGGGGTGCGCAGCCAGAACAACGGGGCGCGGCACCCCTAATTCACGTTTTAGAAAAACCCCTGAGGAATGAGAGGCGGATAGGAGCAACAACAATAGAGTGTGAAATAGGACATGTTTATGCATTCTTAGTCATTTTGCCACGTTTTTAGTATTTTGGGAAAAAATGTGCTATTTATTATGAACGGCTTGCTATTTCCTGGCATCAATGTTCCGTATTTATGGCAGAATCAATTGCTAAGGGGAAGGCTATATGCTAGGAATAATGTTAAGTGTTATTCCTAGCAAAAATTGGCATTTCAGCAAGGGGGTGCGCAGCCAGAACAAGGGGGCGCGGCACCCCTATTTCACATTTTAGAAAAACCCCTGAGGATGAATATATTTTTAACAAGTAAAACAACGAAGTGAAATGACTGAAAGTGAGGTGGATAGGAACAACAACAATATAGTGTGAAATAGGACATGTTTATGCATTCTTAGTCATTTTGCCACGTTTTTAGTATTTTGGGAAAAAATATGCTATTTATTATGAATGGCTTGCTATTTCCTGGCATCAATGTTCCGTATTTATGGCAGAATCAGTTGGTAATGGGAAGGCTATATGCTAGGAATAATGTTAAGCGTTATTCCTTGCAAAAATTGGCATTTCAGCAAGGGGGTGCGCAGCCAGAACAAGGGGGTGCGGCACCCCTATTTCACGTTTTAGAAAAACCCCTGAGGATGAATATATTTTTAACAAGTAAAACAACGAAGTGAAATGACTGAAAGTGATGCGGATAGGAACAACAACAATAGAGTGTGAAATAGGACATGTTTATGCATTCTTAGTCATTTTGCCACGTTTTTAGTATTTTGGGAAAAAATATGCTATTTATTATGAACGGCTTGCTATTTCCTGGCATCAATGTTCCGTATTTATGGCAGAATCAGTTGGTAATGGGAAGGCTATATGCTAGGAATAATGTTAAGCGTTATTCCTAGCAAAAATTGGCATTTCAGCAAGGGGGTGCGCAACCAGAACAAGGGGGCGCGGCACCCCTATTTCACGTTTTAGAAAAACCCCTGAGGATGAATATATTTTTAACAAGTAAAACAACGAAGTGAAATGACTGAAAGTGATGCGGATAGGAACAACAATAGAGTGTGAAGTAGGACATGTTTATGCATTCTTAGTCATTTTGCCACGTTTTTAGTATTTTGGGAAAAAATATGCTATTTATTATGAACGGCTTGCTATTTCCTGGCATCAATGTTCCGTATTTATGGCAGAATCAGTTGGTAATGGGAAGGCTATATGCTAGGAATAATGTTAAGCATTATTCCTAGCAAAAATTGGCATTTCAGCAAGGGGGTGCGCAGCCAGAACAAGGGGGCGCGGCACCCCTATTTCACGTTTTAGAAAAACCCCTGAGGATGAATATATTTTTAACAAGTAAAACAACGAAGTGAAATGACTGAAAGTGAGGCGGATAGGAACAACAACAATAGAGTGTGAAATAGGACATGTTTATGCATTCTTAGTCATTTTGCCACGTTTTTAGTATTTTGGGAAAAAATATGCTATTTATTATGAACGGCTTGCTATTTCCTGGCATCAATGTTCCGTATTTATGGCAGAATCAGTTGGTAATGGGAAGGCTATATGCTAGGAATAATGTTAAGCGTTATTCCTAGCAAAAATTGACATTTCAGCAAGGGGGTGCGCAGCCAGAACAAGGGGGCGCGGCACCCCTATTTCACAGTTTAGAAAAACCCCTGAGGATGAATATATTTTTAACAAGTAAAACAACGAAGTGAAATGACTGAAAGTGAGGCGGATAGGAACAACAACAATAGAGCGTGAAATAGGACATGTTTATGCATTCTTAGTCATTTTACCATGTTTTTAGTATTTTGGGAAAAAATGTGCTATTTATTATGAACGGCTTGCTATTTCCTGGCATCAATGTTCCGTATTTATGGCAGAATCAATTGCTAACGGGAAGGCTATATGCTAGGAATAATGTTAAGCGTTATTCCTAGCAAAAATTGGCATTTCAGCAAGGGGGTGTGCAGCCAGAACAACGGGGCGCGGCACCCCTAATTCACGTTTTAGAAAAACCCCTGAGGAATGAGAGGCGGATAGGAGCAACAACAATAGAGTGTGAAATAGGACATGTTTATGCATTCTTAGTCATTTTGCCACGTTTTTAGTATTTTGGGAAAAAATATGCTATTTATTATGAATGGCTTGCTATTTCCTGGCATCAATGTTCCGTATTTATGGCAGAATCAATTGCTAAGGGGAAGGCTATATGCTAGGAATAATGTTAAGTGTTATTCCTAGCAAAAATTGGCATTTCAGCAAGGGGGTGCGCAGCCAGAACAAGGGGGCGCGGCACCCCTATTTCACGTTTTAGAAAAACCCCTGAGGATGAATATATTTTAACAAGTAAAACAACGAAGTGAAATGACTGAAAGTGATGCGGATAGGAACAACAACAATATAGTGTGAAATAGGACATGTTTATGCATTCTTAGTCATTTTGCCACGTTTTTAGTATTTTGGGAAAAAATATGCTATTTATTATGAATGGCTTGCTATTTCCTGGCATCAATGTTCCGTATTTATGGCAGAATCAGTTGGTAATGGGAAGGCTATATGCTAGGAATAATGTTAAGCGTTATTCCTAGCAAAAATTGGCATTTCAGCAAGGGGGTGCGCAGCCAGAACAAGGGGGTGCAGCACCCCTATTTCACAGTTTAGAAAAACCCCTGAGGATGAATATATTTTTAACAAGTAAAACAACGAAGTGAAATGACTGAAAGTGATGCGGATAGGAACAACAACAATAGAGTGTGAAATAGGACATGTTTATGCATTCTTAGTCATTTTGCCACGTTTTTAGTATTTTGGGAAAAAATATGCTATTTATTATGAACGGCTTGCTATTTCCTGGCATCAATGTTCCGTATTTATGGCAGAATCAATTGCTAAGGGGAAGGCTATATGCTAGGAATAATGTTAAGTGTTATTCCTAGCAAAAATTGGCATTTCAGCAAGGGGGTGCGCAGCCAGAACAAGGGGGCGCGGCACCCCTATTTCACGTTTTAGAAAAACCCCTGAGGATGAATATATTTTAACAAGTAAAACAACGAAGTGAAATGACTGAAAGTGATGCGGATAGGAACAACAACAATATAGTGTGAAATAGGACATGTTTATGCATTCTTAGTCATTTTGCCACGTTTTTAGTATTTTGGGAAAAAATATGCTATTTATTATGAATGGCTTGCTATTTCCTGGCATCAATGTTCCGTATTTATGGCAGAATCAGTTGGTAATGGGAAGGCTATATGCTAGGAATAATGTTAAGCGTTATTCCTAGCAAAAATTGGCATTTCAGCAAGGGGGTGCGCAGCCAGAACAAGGGGGTGCAGCACCCCTATTTCACAGTTTAGAAAAACCCCTGAGGATGAATATATTTTTAACAAGTAAAACAACGAAGTGAAATGACTGAAAGTGATGCGGATAGGAACAACAACAATAGAGTGTGAAATAGGACATGTTTATGCATTCTTAGTCATTTTGCCACGTTTTTAGTATTTTGGGAAAAAATATGCTATTTATTATGAACGGCTTGCTATTTCCTGGCATCAATGTTCCGTATTTATGGCAGAATCAATTGCTAAGGGGAAGGCTATATGCTAGGAATAATGTTAAGTGTTATTCCTAGCAAAAATTGGCATTTCAGCAAGGGGGTGCGCAGCCAGAACAAGGGGGCGCGGCACCCCTATTTCACGTTTTAGAAAAACCCCTGAGGATGAATATATTTTAACAAGTAAAACAACGAAGTGAAATGACTGAAAGTGATGCGGATAGGAACAACAACAATATAGTGTGAAATAGGACATGTTTATGCATTCTTAGTCATTTTGCCACGTTTTTAGTATTTTGGGAAAAAATATGCTATTTATTATGAATGGCTTGCTATTTCCTGGCATCAATGTTCCGTATTTATGGCAGAATCAGTTGGTAATGGGAAGGCTATATGCTAGGAATAATGTTAAGCGTTATTCCTAGCAAAAATTGGCATTTCAGCAAGGGGGTGCGCAGCCAGAACAAGGGGGTGCAGCACCCCTATTTCACAGTTTAGAAAAACCCCTGAGGATGAATATATTTTAACAAGTAAAACAACGAAGTGAAATGACTGAAAGTGATGCGGATAGGAACAACAACAATATAGTGTGAAATAGGACATGTTTATGCATTCTTAGTCATTTTGCCACGTTTTTAGTATTTTGGGAAAAAATATGCTATTTATTATGAATGGCTTGCTATTTCCTGGCATCAATGTTCCGTATTTATGGCAGAATCAGTTGGTAATGGGAAGGCTATATGCTAGGAATAATGTTAAGCGTTATTCCTAGCAAAAATTGGCATTTCAGCAAGGGGGTGCGCAGCCAGAACAAGGGGGTGCAGCACCCCTATTTCACAGTTTAGAAAAACCCCTGAGGATGAATATATTTTTAACAAGTAAAACAACGAAGTGAAATGACTGAAAGTGATGCGGATAGGAACAACAACAATAGAGTGTGAAATAGGACATGTTTATGCATTCTTAGTCATTTTGCCACGTTTTTAGTATTTTGGGAAAAAATATGCTATTTATTATGAACGGCTTGCTATTTCCTGGCATCAATGTTCCGTATTTATGGCAGAATCAATTGCTAAGGGGAAGGCTATATGCTAGGAATAATGTTAAGTGTTATTCCTAGCAAAAATTGGCATTTCAGCAAGGGGGTGCGCAGCCAGAACAAGGGGGCGCGGCACCCCTATTTCACGTTTTAGAAAAACCCCTGAGGATGAATATATTTTAACAAGTAAAACAACGAAGTGAAATGACTGAAAGTGATGCGGATAGGAACAACAACAATATAGTGTGAAATAGGACATGTTTATGCATTCTTAGTCATTTTGCCACGTTTTTAGTATTTTGGGAAAAAATATGCTATTTATTATGAATGGCTTGCTATTTCCTGGCATCAATGTTCCGTATTTATGGCAGAATCAGTTGGTAATGGGAAGGCTATATGCTAGGAATAATGTTAAGCGTTATTCCTAGCAAAAATTGGCATTTCAGCAAGGGGGTGCGCAGCCAGAACAAGGGGGTGCAGCACCCCTATTTCACAGTTTAGAAAAACCCCTGAGGATGAATATATTTTTAACAAGTAAAACAACGAAGTGAAATGACTGAAAGTGATGCGGATAGGAACAACAACAATAGAGTGTGAAATAGGACATGTTTATGCATTCTTAGTCATTTTGCCACGTTTTTAGTATTTTGGGAAAAAATATGCTATTTATTATGAACGGCTTGCTATTTCCTGGCATCAATGTTCCGTATTTATGGCAGAATCAATTGCTAAGGGGAAGGCTATATGCTAGGAATAATGTTAAGTGTTATTCCTAGCAAAAATTGGCATTTCAGCAAGGGGGTGCGCAGCCAGAACAAGGGGGCGCGGCACCCCTATTTCACGTTTTAGAAAAACCCCTGAGGATGAATATATTTTAACAAGTAAAACAACGAAGTGAAATGACTGAAAGTGATGCGGATAGGAACAACAACAATATAGTGTGAAATAGGACATGTTTATGCATTCTTAGTCATTTTGCCACGTTTTTAGTATTTTGGGAAAAAATATGCTATTTATTATGAATGGCTTGCTATTTCCTGGCATCAATGTTCCGTATTTATGGCAGAATCAGTTGGTAATGGGAAGGCTATATGCTAGGAATAATGTTAAGCGTTATTCCTAGCAAAAATTGGCATTTCAGCAAGGGGGTGCGCAGCCAGAACAAGGGGGTGCAGCACCCCTATTTCACAGTTTAGAAAAACCCCTGAGGATGAATATATTTTTAACAAGTAAAACAACGAAGTGAAATGACTGAAAGTGATGCGGATAGGAACAACAACAATAGAGTGTGAAATAGGACATGTTTATGCATTCTTAGTCATTTTGCCACGTTTTTAGTATTTTGGGAAAAAATATGCTATTTATTATGAACGGCTTGCTATTTCCTGGCATCAATGTTCCGTATTTATGGCAGAATCAATTGCTAAGGGGAAGGCTATATGCTAGGAATAATGTTAAGTGTTATTCCTAGCAAAAATTGGCATTTCAGCAAGGGGGTGCGCAGCCAGAACAAGGGGGCGCAGCACCCCTATTTCACATTTTAGAAGAACCCCTGAGGATGAATATATTTTAACAAGTAAAACAACGAAGTGAAATGACTGAAAGTGATGCGGATAGGAACAACAACAATATAGTGTGAAATAGGACATGTTTATGCATTCTTAGTCATTTTGCCACGTTTTTAGTATTTTGGGAAAAAATATGCTATTTATTATGAACTGCTTGCTATTTCCTGGCATCAATGTTCCGTATTTATGGCAGAATCAGTTGGTAATGGGAAGGCTATATGCTAGCAATAACGTTAAGCGTTATTCCTAGCAAAAATTGGCATTTCAGCAAGGGGGTGCGCAGCCAGAACAAGGCGGCGCGGCACCCCTATTTCACGTTTTAGAAAAACCCCTGAGGATGAATATATTTTTAACAAGTAAAACAACGACGTGAAATGTCTGAAAGTGATGCGGATAGGAACAACAACAATAGAGCATGAAATAGGACATGTTTATGCATTCTTAGTCATTTTGCCACGTTTTTAGTATTTTGGGAAAAAATGTGCTATTTATTATGAACGGCTTGCTATTTCCTGGCATCAGTGTTACGTATTTATGGCAGAATCAATTGCTAATGGGAAGGCTATATGCTAGCAATAACGTTAAGCGTTATTCCTAGCAAAAATTGGCATTTCAGCAAGGGGGTGCGCAGCCAGAACAAGGGGGCGCGGCACCCCTATTTCACGTTTTAGAAAAACCCCTGAGGATGAATATATTTTAACAAGTAAAACAACGACGTGAAATGTCTGAAAGTGATGCGGATAGGAACAACAACAATAGAGCATGAAATAGGACATGTTTATGCATTCTTAGTCATTTTGCCACGTTTTTAGTATTTTGGGAAAAAATGTGCTATTTATTATGAACGGCTTGCTATTTCCTGGCATCAGTGTTACGTATTTATGGCAGAATCAATTGCTAATGGGAAGGCTATATGCTAGCAATAACGTTAAGCGTTATTCCTAGCAAAAATTGGCATTTCAGCAAGGGGGTGCGCAGCCAGAACAAGGGGGCGCGGCACCCCTATTTCACGTTTTAGAAAAACCCCTGAGGATGAATATATTTTAACAAGTAAAACAACGACGTGAAATGCCTGAAAGTGAGGCGGATAGGAACAACAACAATAGAGCGTGAAATAGGACATGTTTATGCATTCTTAGTCATTTTGCCACGTTTTTAGTATTTTGGGAAAAAATGTGCTATTTATTATGAATGGCTTGCTATTTCCTGGCATCAGTGTTCTGTATTTATGGCAGAATCAGTTGGTAATGGGAAGGCTATATTTCAGCAAGGGGGTGCGGCACCCATATTTCACAGTTTAGAAAAACCCCTGAGCATGAATATATTTTTAACAAGTAAAACAACGAAGTGAAATGACAGAACCATATAAAAAATTACATTTGTATATTTTATTTTGTAAAATAAAACAACAAAAACAAAAATGAACACTGAGGGAGCAGTTTGGATTGCACGTTTTTTTTTTTCCATTTTTTTCTTGATACATTGCAAAACTGTTCAGTTGTCAAGCATATCATTTTAGCTTGGCAGTTATATGGACACAGCGCTGAGCTCAGAGACATGGAGGTACCAGGTGTATTGTTTGTGGCTCCTAATGAATCCACAAGGACAACACGTGTCAGGAAGTGAATGCCGAAGTAGTGATGTGAAATCACAAAACCAAAAACATCCCTGAGTAGTATTATGTTCTTGGGAGCAGGATGTCTGGTGGTAACCCCCCAAAAAAAAAAGTAATTTATTGCAGTGGATACAAAAATCTTGGAGCCATTAATGCTGTTCAGGTTGATGGATGAGAACATCCCGCTGCACATATCACACACATCAAAGTGAGACTTTTAAAAGTGATTATGCGATCCCTGGTGTCTGTTTTATGGGCTGTCACACGGCTCAAAACTCTGCAAAAATTACAATGACAATCTGTTGTCTCCACTTTATGAGCAAACCTGACCTGCATAAATGTAGCTTTCATTTAGTTTAGCAGCGGTGAAATCTTAATAAATATGTAGAGATTTGAGCTTCATGAATCAGTGCGGTGAACTTGTTTTCGTGTGTGGCTTCAGCGGGTCACGGCCAGAGAGAACGTGCTGACTCAAAAGCCGCAGTGTGACGAGGGAACAGCTGCCGTGTCAAGTCTGCATGCACGCACATATATGTGTCACGCCGTGGAAAGCAGAGAGGCCGCGTATGTGTGCAGCGGAGTCAGCTGGAGTTGGCTTGTGCAGATTAAGCGCGGAGCGCGCATTACAGATGGCTGCAATAATGATCAGATAGCCCCTGTAATGGAGACGACACAGTTTGTAATGGCTTCCGAAAACAACACATGGAGCATCTTTACGAGGCCGCAATCCTGCCGGATATCACAGAGCAAACTGTGCGAATGAGAATAGCATCATGTCAAACAAGCTATTTATTAGCACATGCATCACGTGCACATGTTTCAGTTTAACACCGACAGCCTGCATCCTGCCCGAGCAGACACAGACTCTCGCTGCACCAGTTAGGCCGTCCTCCCCTTTTATGTTCACTGTTAATGAGCCTAATGATGTGTCTGTGCGATTGCATCAGTCAATATGGTGTTCAATACGGGTTTTAGAAACCAACTGACAACTTAAGCATGTCCGCCTGGATAAGATCTCCCGTCCGAGGGAGGACAGAAGGAACGACTAATTTGTCTTGTGTTGGATGGGACATGTGTAACTGTCTTTTACAATCACAGGCTGAGATTGTAAGCAGAGAATAGACTTGTCACTCAAAAGCTCTGATAAGACGCCTCTTTTAAGGCTGCATTAAAACACTGTCCTACTTATCATGCTGCTCTGAAATCTAGTTTGTTTGCTGCTGGAGGTGCTGTGCTGCTTTTTGTCTTCCCGCTGTTTTGATTTGTGCAGGCATAGTTCTGTGGAAGTTTTTATTTCAGTTTATGTCTGTGCGGCTTCACTATTTCAGAGAGCGGGGACATTTAAGTTTATGCTTTGTTGGAGAGTTGCCTCACAAGTCGAGCGGTTGCAGATGTTCTTTTTTCCACTTGAAGAGGGATTTTTGTGCCGCTTTCGCAAATGTTTTGACTCCAGCTCAGAAACTAGACTCATTACCGGTCATATTAGTTTGACTTTCATTGCTTTTAATAGGGTTTAATTGTTTATGTTGCGTGCCGGTTTGGGCTTGCCCGTGCAGGCATGAAGCCCTTTTGACATTGATAAGAGCTGTTTCTTTTATAAACCACACAGTGTTTGATTGATCTGTTCCGCGGTCTTGATCCCCGGCATGGTTGATTAAACCTATCCATCAGCTTCTCTTATCAGTGCCCTAACAGATCGCCTGCAGGACACTAACGTAAACCCCCAGTATTGTTGTTAAACAAAAAAAGCCAAAGGCTAAGGACAGGGAGGGGAGAGGTTGGCGGTGAGGCTTCTCAAGGCCTCATGAACAAAGATGTGGAAAAAAAACCCCACTGCGTTTCTTTAAAGGCATCAATCCTGTTTCAAAAAAAGGTTTCCAGATAAGCCTCCTGCACTATTGTCACAAGCGTGCTGCGCATACAGTTTACCATCATGCATCTATTGGAATAACCCATGAACAAGGTTAAACGCTGCCACGGCAGATTGTGACAAGGGTGTTTCCTCTCTAGAGTCGAATCGCAAAGTAGTGCTTCCTGTCCAGAGTGGCTGCTTCCCCTCCAACATTGTGACCCTGCTGCCGGTCGCAGCAGCCAGATAATGACATCTCTCTCCCTGTAAGGCTGCCAATCAAGTCCCCGTTTGCACGTCGATACAAGCGTGTACACACACACACGTGCACTCGCGCTGGCTTGGAAACGAGGGCAGACGAGCACTGTCGCGACTATGAATCATCGGAACGATTTGCAAGTCAAATAGGCAGTTTCATAAGATGTGCCCGTTATTTTCTGAAATAAATTTTGAGCTACTCATCTTCTGGGTGACAGTTAAAGCAAATACATCAAGGTCACTAAAACGTGGATGATTGCGTGTCACTTTGCTCGTGTTTATCTGTGAGCGACTATTACCATCATGTTGTCAAGTCAATGAAAAGCTGCGCCGGAAAAGCAAACGGACAGGCTTTTAAAAATGCATGGGTGGGATGTGTTTTGGTGTAGTTGTGTTGCAGATAAAGCTCCTTTTATCTTTAACCTGTCTTAAACACATTACACTGCATTGATTTACAGCCCTTGGTGTGCAGAAAACAGGCTATGTCAATAGCAAACACAGGCATTTATGGTGCATAATGATCATATCACATCCTGCATGTTGGTTTGTACTTAACGGCATTTTAAGATGAGATAGTGGCAAAGTTTGCAACTTGCTTCCTTATCAGGAAACCATCAGGTTGAGTTTACATAGTAAGAATTGCCTGTTGAAAGTAGATGGTTTATACAGATCCTGTAGCAGCACGCCTTACAGAAGCAGGTGTGGACCTGCTGGTGAGCCTTCTTGCCGCTGGTGGTTTTAGCAGAGGAGGAGTTCTGGGGTGGCGGGGCGCTCCCTGATGCTTGATGGGAGAAGTTGCCTGCGTGGCATATTCATTAATCCTATATTGGCCTCTCTTCATTGGCTTCCTGTTAATTCTAGAATAGAATTTAAAATTCTTCTTCTTACTTATAAGGTTTTGAATAATCAGGTCCCATCTTATCTTAGGGACCTCGTAGTACCATATCACCCCAATAGAGCGCTTCGCTCTCAGACTGCAGGCTTACTTGTAGTTCCTAGGGTTTGTAAGAGTAGAATGGGAGGCAGAGCCTTCAGCTTTCAGGCTCCTCTCCTGTGGAACCAGCTCCCAATTCAGATCAGGGAGACAGACACCCTCTCTACTTTTAAGATTAGGCTTAAAACTTTCCTTTTTGCTAAAGCTTATAGTTAGGGCTGGATCAGGTGACCCTGAACCATCCCTTAGTTATGCTGCTATAGACGTAGACTGCTGGGGGGTTCCCATGATGCACTGTTTCTTTCTCTTTTTGCTCTGTATGCACCACTCTGCATTTAATCATTAGTGATCGATCTCTGCTCCCCTCCACAGCATGTCTTTTTCCTGGTTCTCTCCCTCAGCCCCAACCAGTCCCAGCAGAAGACTGCCCCTCCCTGAGCCTGGTTCTGCTGGAGGTTTCTTCCTGTTAAAAGGGAGTTTTTCCTTCCCACTGTAGCCAAGTGCTTGCTCACAGGGGGTCGTTTTGACCGTTGGGGTTTTACATAATTATTGTATGGCCTTGCCTTACAATATAAAGCGCCTTGGGGCAACTGTTTGTTGTGATTTGGTGCTATATAAAAAAAATTGATTGATTGATTGATTGATTAATCTGGTATCTCGCTAATCTCCTGCCTAATTCATTTAGTCCTCGGAGCACTCCTGTGTATTAATATCCTCTCCGTGCCGCCGCTCATGGGATACAGCGGGAGTGTAGCCATGGCAATGATTGTGTCATTATTTTGCAGTCAGATGAGTGATATCCCAGAAGGCTGTAGCTGGGTTGTCCGGGCCAGTTGAGAGGGAGTGATTAGAATTGCAAATGGCCGCCCAAGTGTTGTGTTTATTGTGTGTCTCAATATTGGAGACAATCAATCAATCAATCAATCAACTTTTTTTTTATATAGCGCCAAATCACAACAAACAGTTGCCCCAAGGCGCTTTATATTGTAAGGCAAGGCCATACAACAATCATGAAAAACCCCAACGGTCAAAACGACCCCCTGTGAGCAAGCACTTGGCAACAGTGGGAAGGAAAAACTCCCTCTTAACAGGAAGAAACCTCCAGCAGAACCAGGCTCAGGGAGGGGCAGTCTTCTGCTGAGACTGGTTGGGGCTGAGGGAAAGAACCAGGAAAAAGACATGCTGTGGAGGGGGGCAGAGATCGATCACTAATGATTAAATGCGGAGTGATGCATACAGAGCAAAAAGAGAAAGAAACAGTGCATCATGGGAACCCCCCCACAGTCTACGTCTAAAGCAGCATAACCAAGGGATAGTCCAGGGTCACCCGATCCAGCCCTAACTATAAGCCTTAGCGAAAAGGAAAGTTTTAAGCCTAATCTTAAAAGTAGAGAGGGTATCTGTCTCCCTGATCTGAATTGGGAGCTGGTTCCACAGGAGAGGAGCCTGAAAGCTGAAGGCTCTGCCTCCCATTCTACTCTTACAAACCCTAGGAACTACAAGTAAGCCTGCAGTCTGAGAGCGAAGCGCTCTATTAGGGTGATATGGTACTACGAGGTCCCTGAGATAAGATGGGACCTGATTATTCAAAACCTTATAAGTAAGAAGAAGAATTTTAAATTCTATTCTAGAATTAACAGGAAGCCAATGAAGAGAGGCCAACACGGGTGAGATATGCTCTCTCCTGCTAGTCCCCGTCAGTACTCTAGCTGCAGCATTTTGAATTAACTGAAGGCTTTTTAGGGAACTTTTAGGACAACCTGATAATAAAGAATTACAATAGTCCAGCCTAGAGGAAATAAATGCATGAATTAGTTTTTCAGCATCACTCTGAGACAAGACCTTTCTGATTTTAGAGATATTGCGTAAATGCAAAAAGGCAGTCCTACATATTTGTTTAATATGCGCTTTGAATGACATATCCTGATCAAAAATGACTCCAAGATTTCTCACAGTATTACTAGAGGTCAGGGAAATGCCATCCAGAGTAAAGATCTGGTTAGACACCATGCTTCTAAGATTTGTGGGGCCAAGTACAATAACTTCAGTTTTATCTGAGTTTAAAAGCAGGAAATTAGAGGTCATCCATGTCTTTATGTCTGTAAGACAATCCTGCAGTTTAGCTAATTGGTGTGTGTCCTCTGGCTTCATGGATAGATAAAGCTGGGTATCATCTGCGTAACAATGAAAATTTAAGCAATACCGTCTAATAATACTGCCTAAGGGAAGCATGTATAAAGTGAATAAAATTGGTCCTAGCACAGAACCTTGTGGAACTCCATAATTAACTTTAGTCTGTGAAGAAGATTCCCCATTTACATGAACAAACTGTAATCTATTAGACAAATATGATTCAAACCACCGCAGCGCAGTGCCTTTAATACCTATGACATGCTCTAATCTCTGTAATAAAATTTTATGGTCAACAGTATCAAAAGCAGCACTGAGGTCCAACAGAACAAGCACAGAGATAAGTCCACTGTCCGAAGCCATAAGAAGATCATTTGTAACCTTCACTAATGCTGTTTCTGTACTATGATGAATTCTAAAACCTGACTGAACCTCTTCAAATAGACCATTCCTCTGCAGGTGATCAGTTAGCTGTTTTACAACTACCCTCTCAAGAATCTTTGAGAGAAAAGGAAGGTTGGAGATTGGCCTATAATTAGCTAAAATAGCTGGGTCAAGAGATGGCTTTTTAAGTAATGGTTTAATTACTGCCACCTTAAAAGCCTGTGGTACATAGCCAACTAACAAAGATAAGTTGATCATATTTAAGATTGAAGCATTAAATAATGGTAGGACTTCCTTGAGCAGCCTGGCAGGAATGGGGTCTAATAAACATGTTGATGGTTTGGATGAAGTAACTAATGAAAATAACTCAGAAGGAACAATCGGAGAGAAACAGTCTAACCAAATACCGGCATCACTGAAAGCAGCCAAAGATAACGATACATCTTTGGGATGGTTATGAGTAATTTTTTCTCTAATAGTCAAAATTTTGTTAGCAAAGAAAGTCATGAAGTCATTACTAGTTAAAGTTAATGGAATACTCAGCTCAATAGAGCTCTGACTCTTTGTCAGCCTGGCTACAGTGCTGAAAAGAAACCTGGGGTTGTTCTTATTTTCTTCAATTAGTGATGAGTAGAAAGATGTCCTAGCTTTACGGAGGGCTTTTTTTATAGAGCAACAAACTCTTTTTCCAGGCTAAGTGAAGATCTTCTAAATTAGTGAGACGCCATTTCCTCTCCAACTTACGGGTTATCTGCTTTAAGCTACGAGTTTGTGAGTTATACCACGGAGTCAGACACTTCTGATTTAAAGCTCTCTTTTTCAGAGGAGCCACAGCATCCAAAGTTGTCTTCAACGAGGATGTAAAACTATTGACGAGATACTCTAACTCCCTTACAGAGTTTAGGTAGCTACTCTGCTCTGTGTTGGTATATGACAACAGAGAACATAAAGAAGGAATCATATCCTTAAACCTAGTTACAGCGCTTTCTGAAAGACTTCTAGTGTAATGAAACTCATTCCCCACTGCAGGGTAGTCCATCAGGGTAAATGTAAATGTTATTAAAAAATGATCAGACAGAAGGGAGTTTTCAGGGAATACTGTTAAGTCTTCTATTTCCATACCATAAGTCAAAACAAGATCTAAGATATGATTAAAGTGGTGGGTGGACTCATTTACTTTTTCAGCAAAGCCAGTAGAGTCTAATAATAGATTAAATGCAGTGTTGAGGCTGTCATTCTCAGCATCTGTGTGGATGTTAAAATCGCCCACTATAAGTATCTTATCTGAGCTAAGCACTAAGTCAGACAGAAGGTCTGAAAATTCACAGAGAAACTCACAGTAACGACCAGGTGGACGATAGATAATAACAAATAAAACTGTTTTTTGGGACTTCCAATTTGGATGGACAAGACTAAGAGTCAAGCTTTCAAATGAATTAAAGCTCTGTCTAGGTTTTTGATTAATTAATAAGCTGGAATGGAAGATTGCTGCTAATCCTCCGCCCCGGCCCGTACTACGAGCATTCTGACAGTTAGTGTGACTCGGGGGTGTTGACTCATTTAAACTAACATATTCATCCTGCTGTAACCAGGTTTCTGTTAGGCAGAATAAATCAATACGTTGATCAATTATTATATCATTTACCAACAGGGACTTAGAAGAGAGAGACCTAATGTTTAATAGACCACATTTAACTGTTTTAGTCTGTGGTGCAGTTGAAGGTGCTATATTATTTTTTCTTTTTGAATTTTTTTGCTTAAATAGATTTTTGCTGGTTATTGGTGGTCTGGAAGCAGGCACCGTCTCTACGGGGATGGGGTAATGAGGGGATGGCAGGGGGAGAGAAGCTGCAGAGAGGTGTATAAGACCACAGCTCTGCCTCCTGGTCCCAACGCTAGACAGTCACAGTTTGGAGGATCCAAGAAAATTGGCCAGATTTCTAGAAATGAGAGCTGCTCCATCTAAAGTGGGATGGATGCCGTCTCTCCTAACAAGACCAGGTTTTCCCCAGAAGCTTTGCCAATTATCAATGAAGCCCACCTCATTTTTTGGACACCACTCAGACAGCCAGCAATTCAAGGAGAACATGCGGCTAAACATGTCACTCCCGGTCTGATTGGGGAGGGGCCCAGAGAAAACAACAGAGTCCGACATTGTTTTTGCAAAGTTACACACCGATTTAATGTTAATTTTAGTGACCTCCGATTGGCGTAACCGAGTGTCATTACTGCCGACGTGAATTACAATCTTACCAAATTTACGCTTAGCCTTAGCCAGCAATTTCAAATTTCCTTCAATGTCGCCTGCTCTGGCCCCCGGAAGACAATTGACAATGGTTGCTGGTGTCGCTAACTTCACATTTCTCAAAACAGAGTCGCCAATAACCAGAGTTTGATCCTCGGCGAGTGTATCGTCGAGTGGGGAAAAACGGTTAGAGATGTGCACGGGTTGACGGTGTACACGGGGCTTCTGTTTAGGGCTACGCTTCCTCCTCACAGTCACCCAGTCGGCCTGCTTTCCCGACTGCCCGGGATCCGCCAGGGGGGAACTAACGGTGGCTAAGCTACCTTGGTCCGCACCGACTACAGGGGCCTGGTTAGCTGTAGAATTTTCCGCGGTGCGGAGCCGAGTCTCCAATTCGCCCAGCCTGGCCTCCAAAGCTACGAATAAGCTGCACTTATTACAAGTACCGTTACTGCTAAAGGAGGCCGAGGAACAGCTAAACATTTCACAACCAGAGCAGAAAAGTGCGGGAGAGACAGGAGAAGCCGCCATGCTAAATCGGCTAAAAGCTAGTAGCTACGCAACCTAGTGGATTCCTAAAAACACGCAAAGTGAATAATGTGTAAATAATTTAGAGGTGATTCAGCAGAAGGAGTGCTTTAGTTAAGGCACCAGACAGGCCATGAAGCAGCACAAGTAACGCACGGCAACAGCGAACGCACGACAACGGTGCAAAAATAAAATAAAAATCCACTAGACAGGCTGTGGAGCAGCACAGGTAACGCACGACAACGGTGGTAAAAAAAATAAATAAAATAAAATAAAAATCCACTAGACAGGCCGTGGAACAGCACAGGTAACACACGACAACAGTGGTAGAAAATAAAATAAAAATCCACTAGACAGGCTGCGGAGCAGCACAGGTAACGCACGACAACGGTGGTAGAAAATAAAATAAAAATCCACTAGACAGGCTGCGGAGCAGCACAGGTAACGCACGACAACGGTGGTAAAAAAATAAATAAAATAAAATAAAAATCCACTAGACAGGCCGTGGAACAGCACAGGTAACACACGACAACAGTGGTAGAAAATAAAATAAAAATCCACTAGACAGGCTGCGGAGCAGCACAGGTAACGCACGACAACGGTGGTAAAAAAAAAATAAAAATAAAATAAAAATCCACTAGACAGGCCGTGGAACAGCACAGGTAACACACGACAACAGTGGTAGAAAATAAAATAAAAATCCACTAGACAGGCTGCGGAGCAGCACAGGTAACGCACGACAACAGTGCTAAAATAAAATAAAAATCCACTGAACAGGCTGCGGAGCAGCACAGGTAACGCACGACAACGGTGGTAAAAAAAAATAAAAATAAAATAAAAATCCACTAGACAGGCCGTGGAACAGCACAGGTAACGCACGACAACGGCGGCAAAAAATAAAATAAAAATCCACTAGACAGGCTGCGGAGCAGCACAGGTAACGCACGACAACGGTGGTAAAAAATAAAATAAAAATCCACTAGACAGGCTGTGGAGCAGCACAGGTAACGCACGACAACGGCGGCAAAAAATAAAATAAAAATCCACTAGACAGGCTGCGGAGCAGCACAGGTAACGCACGACAACGGTGGTAAAAAATAAAATAAAAATCCACTAGACAGGCTGTGGAGCAGCACAGGTAACGCACGACAACAGTGCTAAAATAAAATAAAAATCCACTGAACAGGCTGCGGAGCAGCACAGGTAACACACGACAACAGTGCTAAAATAAAATAAAAATCCACTAGACAGGCTGCGGAGCAGCACAGGTAACGCACGACAACAGTGCTAAAATAAAATAAAAATCCACTGAACAGGCTGCGGAGCAGCACAGGTAACGCACGACAACGGTGGTAAAAAAATAAATAAAATAAAATAAAAATCCACTAGACAGGCCGTGGAACAGCACAGGTAACACACGACAACAGTGGTAGAAAATAAAATAAAAATCCACTAGACAGGCTGCGGAGCAGCACAGGTAACGCACGACAACGGTGGTAAAAAAAAAAATAAAATAAAATAAAAATCCACTAGACAGGCCGTGGAACAGCACAGGTAACACACGACAACAGTGGTAGAAAATAAAATAAAAATCCACTAGACAGGCTGTGGAGCAGCACAGGTAACGCACGACAACAGGTGGTAAAAAATAAAATAAAAATCCACTAGACAGGCTGTGGAAGCAGCACAGGTAACGCACGACAACAGTGGCTAAAAATAAAATAAAAATCCACTAGACAGGCTGTGGAGCAGCACAGGTAACGCACGACAACAGTGGTAAAAAATAAAATAAAAATCCACTAGACAGGCTGTGGAGCAGCACAGGTAACGCACGACAACAGGTGGCAAAAAATAAAATAAAAATCCACTAGACAGGCTGTGGAGCAGCACAGGTAACGCACGACAACAGGTGGTAAAAAATAAAATAAAAATCCACTAGACAGGCTGTGGAGCAGCACAGGTAACACACGACAACAGTGCTAAAAATAAAATAAAAATCCACTGAACAGGCTGTGGAGCAGCACAGGTAACACACGACAACAGTGCTAAAAATAAAATAAAAATCCACTAGACAGGCTGCGGAGCAGCACAGGTAACACACGACAACAGTGCTAAAATAAAATAAAAATCCACTAGACAGGCTGCGGAGCAGCACAGGTAACGCACGACAACAGTGCTAAAATAAAATAA
The DNA here is from genome assembly GCF_902500255.1 of Thalassophryne amazonica. Lineage (NCBI taxonomy): Eukaryota > Metazoa > Chordata > Actinopteri > Batrachoidiformes > Batrachoididae > Thalassophryne > Thalassophryne amazonica. Next base: position 12,351,261 of record NC_047113.1, on the reverse strand, counting down.
AAATCCACTGAACAGGCTGTGGAGCAGCACAGGTAACACACGACAACAGTGCTAAAATAAAATAAAAATCCACTAGACAGGCTGCGGAGCAGCACAGGTAACGCACGACAACAGTGCTAAAATAAAATAAAAATCCACTGAACAGGCTGCGGAGCAGCACAGGTAACACACGACAACAGTGCTAAAAAATAAAATAAAAATCCACTGAACAGGCTGTGGAGCAGCACAGGTAACACACGACAACAGTGCTAAAAAATAAAATAAAAATCCACTAGACAGGCTGCGGAGCAGCACAGGTAACGCACGACAACAGTGCTAAAAAATAAAATAAAAATCCACTGAACAGGCTGTGGAGCAGCACAGGTAACACACGACAACAGTGCTAAAAAATAAAATAAAAATCCACTGGGCAGGCTGTGTACCAGCACAGGTAACGCACGACAACAGTGCTAAAATAAAATAAAAATCCACTGAACAGGCTGTGTACCAGCACAGGTAACACACGACAACAGTGCTAAAAAATAAAATAAAAATCCACTGGGCAGGCTGTGTACCAGCACAGGTAACGCACGACAACAGTGCTAAAATAAAATAAAAATCCACTGAACAGGCTGTGTACCAGCACAGGTAACACACGACAACAGTGCTAAAAAATAAAATAAAAATCCACTGAACAGGCTGTGTACCAGCACAGGTAACACACGACAACAGTGCTAAAAAATAAAATAAAAATCCACTGAACAGGCTGTGTACCAGCACAGGTAACGCACGACAACAGTGCAAAAAATAAAATAAAAATCCACTGGACAGGCTGTGGAGCAGCACAGGTAACACACGACAACAGTGCTAAAAAATAAAATAAAAATCCACTAGACAGGCTGTGTAGCAGCACAGGTAACACACGACAACAGTGCTAAAAAATAAAATAAAAATCCACTGAACAGGCTGTGGAGCAGCACAGGTAACACACGACAACAGTGCTAAAAAATAAAATAAAAATCCACTGGACAGGCTGTGGAGCAGCACAGGTAACGCACGACAACAGTGCTAAAAAATAAAATAAAAATCCACTAGACAGGCTGTGGAGCAGCACAGGTAACAGCACGACAACAGTGCTAAAAAATAAAATAAAAATCCACTAGACAGGCTGTGGAGCAGCACAGGTAACGCACGACAACAGTGCTAAAAAATAAAATAAAAATCCACTGGACAGGCTGTGGAGCAGCACAGGTAACGCACGACAACAGTGCTAAAAAATAAAATAAAAATCCACTGAACAGGCTGTGGAGCAGCACAGGTAACACACGACAACAGTGCTAAAAAATAAAATAAAAATCCACTGAACAGGCTGTGGAGCAGCACAGGTAACACACGACAACAGTGCTAAAAAATAAAATAAAAATCCACTGAACAGGCTGTGGAGCAGCACAGGTAACGCACGACAACAGTGCTAAAAAATAAAATAAAAATCCACTGGCAGGCTGTGGAGCAGCACAGGTAACACACGACAACAGTGCTAAAAAATAAAATAAAAATCCACTAGACAGGCTGTGGAGCAGCACAGGTAACACACGACAACAGTGCTAAAAATAAAATAAAAATCCACTGAACAGGCTGTGGAGCAGCACAGGTAACACACGACAACAGTGCTAAAAAATAAAATAAAAATCCACTGGACAGGCTGTGGAGCAGCACAGGTAACGCACGACAACAGTGCTAAAAAATAAAATAAAAATCCACTAGACAGGCTGTGGAGCAGCACAGGTAACGCACGACAACAGTGCTAAAAATAAAATAAAAATCCACTAGACAGGCTGTGGAGCAGCACAGGTAACAGCACGACAACAGTGCTAAAAATAAAATAAAAATCCACTAGACAGGCTGTGGAGCAGCACAGGTAACGCACGACAACAGTGCTAAAAATAAAATAAAATCCACTAGACAGGCTGTGGAGCAGCACAGGTAACGCACGACAACAGTGCTAAAAAATAAAATAAAAATCCACTAGACAGGCTGTGGAGCAGCACAGGTAACGCACGACAACAGTGCTAAAAAATAAAATAAAAATCCACTAGACAGGCTGTGGAGCAGCACAGGTAACACACGACAACAGTGCTAAAAATAAAATAAAAATCCACTAGACAGGCTGTGGAGCAGCACAGGTAACGCACGACAACAGTGCTAAAAATAAAATAAAAATCCACTAGACAGGCTGTGGAGCAGCACAGGTAACGCACGACAACAGTGCTAAAAAATAAAATAAAAATCCACTAGACAGGCTGTGGAGCAGCACAGGTAACGCACGACAACAGTGCTAAAAAATAAAATAAAAATCCACTAGACAGGCTGTGGAGCAGCACAGGTAACGCACGACAACAGTGCTAAAAATAAAATAAAAATCCACTAGACAGGCTGTGGAGCAGCACAGGTAACGCACGACAACAGTGCTAAAAAATAAAATAAAAATCCACTAGACAGGCTGTGGAGCAGCACAGGTAACGCACGACAACAGTGCTAAAAAATAAAATAAAAATCCACTGGACAGGCTGTGTACCAGCACAGGTAACGCACGACAACAGTGCTAAAAATAAAATAAAAATCCACTGGACAGGCTGTGGAGCAGCACAGGTAACACACGACAACAGTGCTAAAAAATAAAATAAAAATCCACTAGACAGGCTGTGGAGCAGCACAGGTAACGCACGACAACAGTGCCAAAAATAAAATAAAAATCCACTAGACAGGCTGTGGAGCAGCACAGGTAACGCACGACAACAGTGCTAAAAAATAAAATAAAAATCCACTGGACAGGCTGTGGAGCAGCACAGGTAACGCACGACAACAGTGCTAAAAAATAAAATAAAAATCCACTAGACAGGCTGTGGAGCAGCACAGGTAACGCACGACAACAGTGCTAAAAAATAAAATAAAAATCCACTAGACAGGCTGTGGAGCAGCACAGGTAACGCACGACAACAGTGCTAAAAATAAAATAAAAATCCACTAGACAGGCTGTGGAGCAGCACAGGTAACACACGACAACAGTGCTAAAAAATAAATAAAAATCCACTGACAGGCTGTGGAGCAGCACAGGTAACGCACGACAACAGTGCTAAAAATAAAATAAAAATCCACTAGACAGGCTGTGGAGCAGCACAGGTAACACACGACAACAGTGCTAAAAATAAAATAAAAATCCACTAGACAGGCTGTGGAGCAGCACAGGTAACACACGACAACAGTGCTAAAAATAAAATAAAAATCCACTAGAACAGGCTGTGGAGCAGCACAGGTAACACACGACAACAGTGCTAAAAAATAAAATAAAAATCCACTGACAGGCTGTGGAGCAGCACAGGTAACGCACGACAACAGTGCTAAAATAAAATAAAAATCCACTGACAGGCTGTGGAGCAGCACAGGTAACACACGACAACAGTGCTAAAAATAAAATAAAAATCCACTAGACAGGCTGTGGAGCAGCACAGGTAACGCACGACAACAGTGCTAAAAAATAAAATAAAAATCCACTAGACAGGCTGTGGAGCAGCACAGGTAACGCACGACAACAGTGCTAAAAAATAAAATAAAAATCCACTAGACAGGCTGTGGAGCAGCACAGGTAACACACGACAACAGTGCTAAAAAATAAAATAAAAATCCACTGGACAGGCTGTGTAGCAGCACAGGTAACGCACGACAACAGTGCTAAAATAAAATAAAAATCCACTGAACAGGCTGTGTAGCAGCACAGGTAACGCACGACAACAGTGCTAAAATAAAATAAAAATCCACTGAACAGGCTGTGGAGCAGCACAGGTAACACACGACAACAGTGGTAAAAAATAAAATAAAAATCCACTAGACAGGCTGTGGAGCAGCACAGGTAACACACGACAACAGTGCTAAAATAAAATAAAAATCCACTGAACAGGCTGTGGAGCAGCACAGGTAACACACGACAACAGTGCTAAAAAATAAAATAAAAATCCACTAGACAGGCTGTGGAGCAGCACAGGTAACGCACGACAACAGTGCTAAAATAAAATAAAAATCCACTGAACAGGCTGTGGAGCAGCACAGGTAACACACGACAACAGTGCTAAAAAATAAAATAAAAATCCACTAGACAGGCTGTGGAGCAGCACAGGTAACGCACGACAACAGTGCTAAAATAAAATAAAAATCCACTGAACAGGCTGTGGAGCAGCACAGGTAACACACGACAACAGTGCTAAAAAATAAAATAAAAATCCACTGGGCAGGCTGTGTACCAGCACAGGTAACGCACGACAACAGTGCTAAAATAAAATAAAAATCCACTGAACAGGCTGTGGAGCAGCACAGGTAACACACGACAACAGTGCTAAAATAAAATAAAAATCCACTAGACAGGCTGTGGAGCAGCACAGGTAACGCACGACAACAGTGCTAAAATAAAATAAAAATCCACTAGACAGGCTGTGTACCAGCACAGGTAACGCACGACAACAGTGCTAAAATAAAATAAAAATCCACTGAACAGGCTGTGGAGCAGCACAGGTAACACACGACAACAGTGCTAAAAAATAAAATAAAAATCCACTAGACAGGCTGTGGAGCAGCACAGGTAACGCACGACAACAGTGCTAAAATAAAATAAAAATCCACTAGACAGGCTGTGGAGCAGCACAGGTAACACACGACAACAGTGCTAAAAAATAAAATAAAAATCCACTAGACAGGCTGTGGAGCAGCACAGGTAACGCACGACAACAGTGCTAAAATAAAATAAAAATCCACTGAACAGGCTGTGGAGCAGCACAGGTAACACACGACAACAGTGCTAAAAAATAAAATAAAAATCCACTGGGCAGGCTGTGTACCAGCAGAGGTAACACACGACAGCAGTGCTAAAAAATAAAATAAAAATCCACTAGACAGGCTGTGGAGCAGCACAGGTAACACACGACAACAGTGCTAAAATAAAATAAAAATCCACTGAACAGGCTGTGGAGCAGCACAGGTAACACACGACAACAGTGCTAAAAAATAAAATAAAAATCCACTGGACAGGCTGTGGAGCCAGCACAGGTAACACACGACAACAGTGCTAAAAATAAAATAAAAATCCACTGGACAGGCTGTGGAGCAGCACAGGTAACGCACGACAACAGTGCTAAAAATAAAATAAAAATCCACTGACAGGCTGTGGAGCAGCACAGGTAACACACGACAACAGTGCTAAAAATAAAATAAAAATCCACTAGACAGGCTGTGGAGCAGCACAGGTAACACACGACAACAGTGCTAAAATAAAATAAAAATCCACTGAACAGGCTGTGGAGCAGCACAGGTAACACACGACAACAGTGCTAAAAATAAAATAAAAATCCACTAGACAGGCTGTGGAGCAGCACAGGTAACACACGACAACAGTGCTAAAATAAAATAAAAATCCACTGAACAGGCTGTGGAGCAGCACAGGTAACACACGACAACAGTGCTAAAAAATAAAATAAAAATCCACTAGACAGGCTGTGGAGCAGCACAGGTAACACACGACAACAGTGCTAAAAAATAAAATAAAAATCCACTGAACAGGCTGTGGAGCAGCACAGGTAACACACGACAACAGTGCTAAAATAAAATAAAAATCCACTGAACAGGCTGTGGAGCAGCACAGGTAACACACGACAACAGTGCTAAAATAAAATAAAAATCCACTGAACAGGCTGTGTACCAGCACAGGTAACGCACGACAACAGTGCTAAAATAAAATAAAAATCCACTGAACAGGCTGTGTACCAGCACAGGTAACGCACGACAACAGTGCTAAAATAAAATAAAAATCCACTGGACAGGCTGTGTACCAGCACAGGTAACACACGACAACAGTGCTAAAAAATAAAATAAAAATCCACTGGACAGGCTGTGTACCAGCACAGGTAACACACGACAACAGTGCTAAAAAATAAAATAAAAATCCACTGGACAGGCTGTGTACCAGCACAGGTAACACACGACAACAGTGCTAAAATAAAATAAAAATCCACTAGACAGGCTGTGGAGCAGCACAGGTAACACACGACAACAGTGCTAAAATAAAATAAAAATCCACTGAACAGGCTGTGGAGCAGCACAGGTAACACACGACAACAGTGCTAAAAATAAAATAAAAATCCACTGGACAGGCTGTGGAGCAGCACAGGTAACGCACGACAACAGTGCTAAAATAAAATAAAAATCCACTGAACAGGCTGTGTAGCAGCACAGGTAACACACGACAACAGTGCTAAAAAATAAAATAAAATCCACTGGACAGGCTGTGGAGCAGCACAGGTAACACACGACAACAGTGCTAAAAATAAAATAAAAATCCACTGGACAGGCTGAGGAGCAGCACAGGTAACGCACGACAACAGTGCTAAAAATAAAATAAAAATCCACTGAACAGGCTGTGGAGCAGCACAGGTAACAGCACGACAACAGTGCTAAAAATAAAATAAAATCCACTGAACAGGCTGTGGAGCAGCACAGGTAACACACGACAACAGTGCTAAAAAATAAAATAAAAATCCACTGAACAGGCTGTGTACCAGCACAGGTAACACACGACAACAGTGCTAAAAAATAAAATAAAAATCCACTGAACAGGCTGTGTACCAGCACAGGTAACACACGACAACAGTGCTAAAAAATAAAATAAAAATCCACTGGACAGGCTGTGTACCAGCACAGGTAACACACGACAACAGTGCTAAAAAATAAAATAAAAATCCACTGGACAGGCTGTGTACCAGCACAGGTAACACACGACAACAGTGCTAAAAAATAAAATAAAAATCCACTGAACAGGCTGTGTACCAGCACAGGTAACACACGACAACAGTGCTAAAAAATAAAATAAAAATCCACTGAACAGGCTGTGTACCAGCACAGGTAACACACGACAACAGTGCTAAAAATAAAATAAAAATCCACTGAACAGGCTGTGTACCAGCACAGGTAACACACGACAACAGTGCTAAAAAATAAAATAAAAATCCACTGAACAGGCTGTGTACCAGCACAGGTAACACACGACAACAGTGCTAAAATAAAATAAAAATCCACTGAACAGGCTGTGGAGCAGCACAGGTAACACACGACAACAGTGCTAAAAAATAAAATAAAAATCCACTGGACAGGCTGTGTACCAGCACAGGTAACGCACGACAACAGTGCTAAAATAAAATAAAAATCCACTGAACAGGCTGTGGAGCAGCACAGGTAACACACGACAACAGTGCTAAAAATAAAATAAAAATCCACTAGACAGGCTGTGTAGCAGCACAGGTAACACACGACAACAGTGCTAAAATAAAATAAAAATCCACTGGACAGGCTGTGTACCAGCACAGGTAACGCACGACAACAGTGCTAAAATAAAATAAAAATCCACTGAACAGGCTGTGTACCAGCACAGGTAACGCACGACAACAGTGCTAAAATAAAATAAAAATCCACTGAACAGGCTGTGTACCAGCACAGGTAACACACGACAACAGTGCTAAAAAATAAAATAAAAATCCACTGACAGGCTGTGTACCAGCACAGGTAACACACGACAACAGTGCTAAAAAATAAAATAAAAATCCACTGAACAGGCTGTGTACCAGCACAGGTAACACACGACAACAGTGCTAAAAAATAAAATAAAAATCCACTGGGCAGGCTGTGTACCAGCACAGGTAACACACGACAACAGTGCTAAAATAAAATAAAAATCCACTGAACAGGCTGTGTACCAGCACAGGTAACACACGACAACAGTGCTAAAAATAAAATAAAAATCCACTGAACAGGCTGTGTACCAGCACAGGTAACACACGACAACAGTGCTAAAAATAAAATAAAAATCCACTGAACAGGCTGTGTACCAGCACAGGTAACACACGACAACAGTGCTAAAAAATAAAATAAAAATCCACTGAACAGGCTGTGTACCAGCACAGGTAACACACGACAACAGTGCTAAAAAATAAAATAAAAATCCACTGGACAGGCTGTGTACCAGCACAGGTAACACACGACAACAGTGCTAAAAAATAAAATAAAAATCCACTGGGCAGGCTGTGTACCAGCACAGGTAACACACGACAACAGTGCTAAAATAAAATAAAAATCCACTGGACAGGCTGTGTACCAGCACAGGTAACACACGACAACAGTGCTAAAATAAAATAAAAATCCACTGAACAGGCTGTGGAGCAGCACAGGTAACACACGACAACAGTGCTAAAATAAAATAAAAATCCACTGGACAGGCTGTGTACCAGCACAGGTAACACACGACAACAGTGCTAAAATAAAATAAAAATCCACTGAACAGGCTGTGGAGCAGCACAGGTAACACACGACAACAGTGCTAAAAAAAAAATAAAAATCCACTGGACAGGCTGTGTACCAGCACAGGTAACGCACGACAACAGTGCTAAAATAAAATAAAAATCCACTGAACAGGCTGTGTACCAGCACAGGTAACACACGACAACAGTGCTAAAAATAAAATAAAAATCCACTGGACAGGCTGTGTACCAGCACAGGTAACGCACGACAACAGTGCTAAAATAAAATAAAAATCCACTGAACAGGCTGTGTACCAGCACAGGTAACACACGACAACAGTGCTAAAATAAAATAAAAATCCACTGAACAGGCTGTGTACCAGCACAGGTAACACACGACAACAGTGCTAAAAAATAAAATAAAAATCCACTGGGCAGGCTGTGTACCAGCACAGGTAACACACGACAACAGTGCTAAAAAATAAAATAAAAATCCACTGGGCAGGCTGTGTACCAGCACAGGTAACACACGACAACAGTGCTAAAAAATAAAATAAAAATCCACTGAACAGGCTGTGTACCAGCACAGGTAACGCACGACAACAGTGCTAAAATAAAATAAAAATCCACTGAACAGGCTGTGGAGCAGCACAGGTAACACACGACAACAGTGCTAAAAAATAAAATAAAAATCCACTAGACAGGCTGTGGAGCAGCACAGGTAACGCACGACAACAGTGCTAAAATAAAATAAAAATCCACTGAACAGGCTGTGGAGCAGCACAGGTAACACACGACAACAGTGCTAAAAAATAAAATAAAAATCCACTGGGCAGGCTGTGTACCAGCACAGGTAACGCACGACAACAGTGCTAAAATAAAATAAAAATCCACTGAACAGGCTGTGTACCAGCACAGGTAACGCACGACAACAGTGCTAAAATAAAATAAAAATCCACTGAACAGGCTGTGGAGCAGCACAGGTAACACACGACAACAGTGCTAAAAAATAAAATAAAAATCCACTGGGCAGGCTGTGTACCAGCACAGGTAACGCACGACAACAGTGCTAAAATAAAATAAAAATCCACTGAACAGGCTGTGTACCAGCACAGGTAACACACGACAACAGTGCTAAAATAAAATAAAAATCCACTGGACAGGCTGTGTAGCAGCACAGGTAACACACGACAACAGTGCTAAAAATAAAATAAAATCCACTGGCAGGCTGTGTACCAGCACAGGTAACACACGACAACAGTGCTAAAAATAAAATAAAAATCCACTGGACAGGCTGTGTAGCAGCACAGGTAACACACGACAACAGTGCTAAAAATAAAATAAAAATCCACTGGACAGGCTGTGTACCAGCACAGGTAACGCACGACAACAGTGCTAAAATAAAATAAAAATCCACTGAACAGGCTGTGTACCAGCACAGGTAACAGCACGACAACAGTGCTAAAATAAAATAAAAATCCACTGAACAGGCTGTGTACCAGCACAGGTAACACACGACAACAGTGCTAAAAAATAAAATAAAAATCCACTGGACAGGCTGTGTACCAGCACAGGTAACGCACGACAACAGTGCTAAAATAAAATAAAAATCCACTGAACAGGCTGTGTACCAGCACAGGTAACGCACGACAACAGTGCTAAAATAAAATAAAAATCCACTGAACAGGCTGTGTACCAGCACAGGTAACACACGACAACAGTGCTAAAAATAAAATAAAAATCCACTGGACAGGCTGTGTACCAGCACAGGTAACGCACGACAACAGTGCTAAAATAAAATAAAAATCCACTGAACAGGCTGTGTACCAGCACAGGTAACACACGACAACAGTGCTAAAAATAAAATAAAAATCCACTGGACAGGCTGTGTACCAGCACAGGTAACACACGACAACAGTGCTAAAAAATAAAATAAAAATCCACTGGACAGGCTGTGTACCAGCACAGGTAACGCACGACAACAGTGCTAAAATAAAATAAAAATCCACTGAACAGGCTGTGTACCAGCACAGGTAACACACGACAACAGTGCTAAAAATAAAATAAAAATCCACTGACAGGCTGTGTACCAGCACAGGTAACACACGACAACAGTGCTAAAATAAAATAAAAATCCACTGAACAGGCTGTGTACCAGCACAGGTAACACACGACAACAGTGCTAAAAAATAAAATAAAAATCCACTGGACAGGCTGTGTACCAGCACAGGTAACGCACGACAACAGTGCTAAAATAAAATAAAAATCCACTGAACAGGCTGTGTACCAGCACAGGTAACGCACGACAACAGTGCTAAAATAAAATAAAAATCCACTGAACAGGCTGTGGAGCAGCACAGGTAACACACGACAACAGTGCTAAAAAAAAAATAAAAATCCACTGACAGGCTGTGTACCAGCACAGGTAACACACGACAACAGTGCTAAAAATAAAATAAAAATCCACTGGGCAGGCTGTGTACCAGCACAGGTAACACACGACAACAGTGCTAAAAATAAAATAAAAATCCACTGGGCAGGCTGTGTACCAGCACAGGTAACACACGACAACAGTGCTAAAAATAAAATAAAAATCCACTGGACAGGCTGTGTACCAGCACAGGTAACACACGACAACAGTGCTAAAAATAAAATAAAAATCCACTGAGCAGGCTGTGTACCAGCACAGGTAACGCACGACAACAGTGCTAAAAAAAAAATAAAATCCACTGAACAGGCTGTGTACCAGCACAGGTAACACACGACAACAGTGCTAAAATAAAATAAAAATCCACTGAACAGGCTGTGTACCAGCACAGGTAACACACGACAACAGTGCTAAAATAAAATAAAAATCCACTGAACAGGCTGTGTACCAGCACAGGTAACACACGACAACAGTGCTAAAATAAAATAAAAATCCACTGAACAGGCTGTGTACCAGCACAGGTAACAGCACGACAACAGTGCTAAAATAAAATAAAAATCCACTGAACAGGCTGTGTACCAGCACAGGTAACACACGACAACAGTGCTAAAATAAAATAAAAATCCACTGGACAGGCTGTGTACCAGCACAGGTAACACACGACAACAGTGCTAAAATAAAATAAAAATCCACTGAACAGGCTGTGGAGCAGCACAGGTAACACACGACAACAGTGCTAAAAATAAAATAAAAATCCACTGAACAGGCTGTGTACCAGCACAGGTAACACACGACAACAGTGCTAAAAATAAAATAAAAATCCACTGAACAGGCTGTGTACCAGCACAGGTAACGCACGACAACAGTGCTAAAATAAAATAAAAATCCACTGAACAGGCTGTGTACCAGCACAGGTAACACACGACAACAGTGCTAAAAATAAAATAAAAATCCACTGGACAGGCTGTGTACCAGCACAGGTAACACACGACAACAGTGCTAAAATAAAATAAAAATCCACTGAACAGGCTGTGTAGCCAGCACAGGTAACACACGACAACAGTGCTAAAAAATAAAATAAAAATCCACTGGACAGGCTGTGTAGCCAGCACAGGTAACACACGACAACAGTGCTAAAAATAAAATAAAAATCCACTGAACAGGCTGTGGAGCAGCACAGGTAACACACGACAACAGTGCTAAAATAAAATAAAAATCCACTGAACAGGCTGTGGAGCAGCACAGGTAACACACGACAACAGTGCTAAAAATAAAATAAAAATCCACTGAACAGGCTGTGGAGCAGCACAGGTAACACACGACAACAGTGCTAAAATAAAATAAAAATCCACTGAACAGGCTGTGTACCAGCACAGGTAACACACGACAACAGTGCTAAAAATAAAATAAAAATCCACTGAACAGGCTGTGGAGCAGCACAGGTAACGCACGACAACAGTGCTAAAATAAAATAAAAATCCACTGAACAGGCTGTGTACCAGCACAGGTAACACACGACAACAGTGCTAAAAAATAAAATAAAAATCCACTGAACGGACAGGCTGTGGAGCAGCACAGGTAACACACGACAACAGTGCTAAAATAAAATAAAAATCCACTGAACAGGCTGTGGAGCAGCACAGGTAACACACGACAACAGTGCTAAAAAATAAAATAAAAATCCACTGGACAGGCTGTGTACCAGCACAGGTAACACACGACAACAGTGCTAAAAAATCAAATAAAAATCCACTGGACAGGCTGTGGAGCAGCACAGGTAACACACGACAACAGTGTTAAAATAAAATAAAAATCCACTGAACAGGCTGTGTACCAGCACAGGTAACACACGACAACAGTGCTAAAAAATAAAATAAAAATCCACTGGACAGGCTGTGGAGCAGCACAGGTAACACACGACAACAGTGCTAAAATAAAATAAAAATCCACTGGACAGGCTGTGTAGCAGCACAGGTAACACACGACAACAGTGCTAAAAAATAAAATAAAAATCCACTGGACAGGCTGTGGAGCAGCACAGGTAACACACGACAACAGTGCTAAAATAAAATAAAAATCCACTGAACAGGCTGTGGAGCAGCACAGGTAACACACGACAACAGTGCTAAAAATAAAATAAAAATCCACTGGACAGGCTGTGGAGCAGCACAGGTAACACACGACAACAGTGCTAAAAATAAAATAAAAATCCACTGAACAGGCTGTGGAGCAGCACAGGTAACACACGACAACAGTGCTAAAATAAAATAAAAATCCACTGGACAGGCTGTGTACCAGCACAGGTAACACACGACAACAGTGCTAAAAATAAAATAAAAATCCACTGAACAGGCTGTGGAGCAGCACAGGTAACGCACGACAACAGTGCTAAAAATAAAATAAAAATCCACTGGACAGGCTGTGGAGCAGCACAGGTAACACACGACAACAGTGCTAAAAATAAAATAAAATCCACTGAACAGGCTGTGGAGCCAGCACAGGTAACACACGACAACAGTGCTAAAAATAAAATAAAAATCCACTGGACAGGCTGTGGAGCAGCACAGGTAACACACGACAACAGTGCTAAAAAATAAAATAAAATCCACTGGACAGGCTGTGGAGCAGCACAGGTAACACACGACAACAGTGCTAAAATAAAATAAAAATCCACTGAACAGGCTGTGGAGCAGCACAGGTAACACACGACAACAGTGCTAAAATAAAATAAAAATCCACTGAACAGGCTGTGGAGCAGCACAGGTAACACACGACAACAGTGCTAAAATAAAATAAAAATCCACTGAACAGGCTGTGGAGCAGCACAGGTAACACACGACAACAGTGCTAAAATAAAATAAAAATCCACTAGGCAGGCTGTGGAGCAGCACGACAACAGTGCTAAAAAATAAAATAAAAATAAAAACGAAAGCGTTAGCAAGCTAGTTAGCTTGCCAACGCTGATGAAGTTAGCTGATAAAAGTGCTCCGTCGCGATGTTTCGACCGTTAGAGGTCTTCTTTAGGCGATGGAGCACGGGTGAAAAAGTAAAAAAAAAAAAAAAAAGTAAAAAAAAAGTAAAAAAGTCTTGAAAAAGACTGTTATTCAAAGAACTCAAACAGCTCAGTTCAAACAGCTAACAGATACAGCAGAACACCGCTGTGCTCCGGAACAGGAAGACGACGATCTCACCCCCAATCAGGCGAATCAAAGCCCTCAGCTGGAGAGATGGGACCGAGGCACGGTGGGCCTCTACGGTTGGCACCAAGTCGTTGGTGCTTGCACAGCGCCCGCCTTCCCTCTCTCCCTGGTGACTCTGTAATGCGCGTATAGGTCCCAAAGTGTGTGGACACAGCTGGAAAACAGCGAACGAGAGGCAGAAAGAGCCACTAAACCAAGAGCACTCAGTCATGTGTAGTGTGGCAGTGCTCTCACACAGCTGAGAAATATTAAACACGCTTATGATAATGAAAGCGCTCACAACAGGCATAAATATCAAGGCCAAAGTGCTGAGGATTAAAATGTCTTGTACATTTGCTCATAACACAGATTTGTCATTGATTCCGTGGCCTCCCAAATCGTTAGAGATGAAATTATCAGCTTTCCATCAGTAGATTTTTGTTTCCACCCCAGTAAGGGCTGTCTGTGATGAGGAATATGGAGTCGCCACTTGTATTCACGTTGGGGGGGAGATTCAGACATCTGCACGCACGTCTGTTGTCTGAGACCTGTTGGCAAAGTGCCCTTGTTATGGTTGGGTGACAGACTGCGGTGCAAAGTGACCTAAACGCAAATCACTTTCCCCGCAAATCACTTGCGAATTGTTCCTCCGCAATGATTGGCTATTACTCGGTATTGACTGGCTGTTTGTACAAGAATCAACAAAATCCTTCTGAAAGCCATCCAGGGCCACCGCGCGAGACAGGAATCCGGTGTTTTAGCTCGAGGTGTAATTCACTCTGTCAGTCGCTTAGGTCGATCTTCTCTCGTTTCGCTACTGTTGGCTCTTAAAGAATGTTTGTGTGTGTGTGTGCACACACTCTGCAGTTACATGTGTGCATGCATGCTTGTGTGCATATGACCTTGTGCATTTACGGGTCATACATGTTTCCCCCCTATAGAACGGCATGCCCAGTCACAACAGGCATGTGTGAGGCCCAGGTACAGGTATGCAGAGCCAAGCAGGTATACCTGCAGGGAAATGACTGTTTGAGCAAAGTTTTATTGCACCACACATGTTTTCTCGAGCTCTCGGTGCTTTAGGCCAAAAGAGGAAAGAGTTGAAGAGGAATGTTTTTTGCACTTTACGGAAACTCCTCTGATTTACTTTGAGCATCGTGTGAACAAAGGTAAAGGCAAAGCTGTCCTAAGGTGGGCAGCGGCTGAAAAGTTAGCAGGTTGACAATGAAAGAGTAATACTAGTGCAAGGAAACCTGCTGTGCATTTATTACCTCCACCAATGATGAATGTCTTTTATGCAATGGTGGGGGGGTGTGGGTGGTGTGGGTGCTAGGTGTTAGGTGATTATGAGGCGATTGGTGGATCTAGGTGTGGCTCTAGGCTCTCAAGATGGGGCAGTGAGGTGGTCAGTAAATGTGTAAATTGATGGATTGATTGAAATTCTTTATTGACAGTGTATAAGAACATACCTCCTTTATGAAAAATGAGTTGTTCATTGTTCTTCAAAAGGATAAAATACAGTAAAGCCCAGAAGTTTATTTCCATTTCAGTCCATTTTTGGATCCAGGTAATGATGTGAATGTCAGGATTTTTATGTAATTACTGTTTTTCAACAAATAGGCTTAGATACAGATGTAACACCAACATGTAGCTCAGGAAATAAGAAAGTGGTGACAAACCCCTTTAATTTCTTTATTAAAAAAAAAATCTGTGAAGCCATTTTTGATGAGTTCCTTCATCTACACCAGAAAATGGGCAATTTCCCAGTTTTTTTCTCAACTGGCAGGATACCTGGAAAAAATAGTGTTTTCAGAAATTTGCTTAAATTCTTCTCAGTATGGTGGATGATGATGAAGACAAATGATTTAATGTTCTTAAGGTGCATAATGGGAGTGTGTATGTGGGTGTGTGGGGGGTGATTAAAATATAAAAAAGTTTAACACTCTCTCAAAGTCCATATGTTACATGTTCTCTGCCAGTTGAAACTGAGTTTTTCTTCATCCCCTTATTGGAAAAGAATAGAAGGTCCAGTTTTTCTGTCTGTAGCACACTGTTGTCAGACCATATGACGCCCAAGGTGTGCTTCATCAGATAGACATAGTCCCCCCTTTAAAACCGCAGGGACTCGTGCACAGGCCTGGTGGTCTGAGTCATATTTGCAAATATTTAAACATAATTGCAGTATCGTACTATCGATGGAAGACTTACCTTCTTTGCACAAAATAAACCTGAGCATGTCATTTTATTCCACCATGATCTCAATAAATATCCAACAAACTGAGAGCACAGTCTTCGGCGTTAAACATAGCATCTTTATTGCCGTGACAGGATAGATTTAAATTTTAAAGTGCTGACACACAGAGCTGCAATGAATGTTTTAAAAGCACATGGAACTCGCTAATTTACTTAAATATGAAACAAGTCCATTTATTTACACAGATCAGAAATGTGCATCAGTCCTTGGTCTGTTTCACGGCGTGGTCCCGGTGCAGGAAAATCGGCCAGCGAAACCCTGCTGCAAGTATGAAAGGACATTCCATCCATCCATCCATCCATCCATCCATCCATCCATCCATCCATCCATCCATCCATCCATCCATCCATCCATCCATCCATCCATCCATCCATCCATCCATCTTCTACCGCTTAGTCCAATTAAGGGTTGCGGGGTTGCTGGAGCCTATCCCAGCAGTCATAGAGCGCGAGGCGGGGTACACCCAGGACAGGACGCTAGTGAAAAGGACATTCATTCCTTCAAATTAAGTGTTCGTACCATCAAATCCCCCACATTCTAAGTTACCGTTGAATGTGTGTTGAAAGTGCCCACTTCAATCTGTATATCAGTTTTGAAATTTTGTTCATAGGACCAGTAAAACTTTAATAATGATTAATAATTTTTGCCAGGCTTTTTCCTGAATATTATGGTAATGTGTGGAGCAGTGCTTCATGCTGCGCTTCGTCCAGCATGTGCATGAACGGGAGTTCTGTCCCTTTATCAGTTGGTGGCAATTGCACAACCCCAAACCGATCAAAAAATGGTCATCAACCCACCTATTTGGTTGTGGAGGCACTGCATTCAGCATGCACACCAAACGTCTTCCTCCTTTCTTTTCTCTGTCTGGGGGGGGGGGGACTTCCCTTTGGTGGAAAAATGCATGATGTAAACCATTCAAAATCACCAACCCCGCGTGGATTGACCAACATCCTCACATGATGAATCACTCAAATGGTGCAACAAGCCACAAATACACCTTACACATTACTCTTTTGAAAACAAAACAAAAACAAAAAACTTGAATTTTCAATAGGCAGCCAGGTAGGGGTCAATTAACGGGGTCAGAATTAAAAGATGGTGCAGTCATATTGAAAACTATACTACATTATTTATCTGATCATAAAGATTCCAAAAAGGTATAGTTTGGACTATCTATGACAGAATGTTATGGAGTTATAGGGTAAAAACAACAAGAATGGTGACAAAGGTAATTTCAGTTTGTACAGGGGTCAAAAGTTAAAGTTGCTCCAGTTTTGGTAAAAATTGGTGTAAATTATTAATTGAGCTAATAGGATTAATACATCGAATAGTTCTGACTGTGTTGAGTGCTTGGTCTGCAAGGTAAAGGTCAAGCAATGTCGACATCCATTGGATTCTGTGACATGTGACATATGTTCCCCCATAACATGATAACTAAGCATGACACACGATGCAAACTATTCCTTTTTAAAACCCTGTTAGCTCAACCAATAATTTGCATTAATTTTTTTCCAAAATTAGAGCAGCTTTAACTTTTGATCCCTGTACAAACTGAAACTGACATTTGTCACCATTCTTGCTGTTTTTAGTCCATAACTCCATAACATTCAATCATAGATAGTCCAAACTATACCTTTTTTGAATATTTATTATCAGATAAATAATGTGGTATAGTTTTCAATGTGACTGGAGTATCTTTTAGGGCCACTTCACACATAGTAAGAATGTGGCCGACTAAGCGCACGAAGGAGGAATTGCATGCCATTCATGAATAATTGGAGCTGCCTCCAATGCCTCACGAACCTGTCGCTACAACTATTTGTGCACAACCAGCAGCTGAAAGGACAGAGTGTGCCCTGTGAGAGCCCACAGGGCACACTCAATTCCTCTCGCGGCAGGTGTCAGCCAAATTCCAGGGTGACACACATGAACATCCAACACTGCTCGCATGACACTTAGAAAATGTGAGGCCATTTGCGCTGTTAGCACGAAAATAGTGAGCAGACGATCACTTTCGAGCTGGCTGTGAAATCTGTCTAAGTGCCCCCACAAGTGTGGCACTGCAACACACATGTGACGTCCCAGAGTGTCAGCTCCCCCCGCAACACATGTGCCATGCGTGTGAATCACGCATGTGTTGTGCTCCTCCCCATCTGCCACACATGTGGAATGCGGGGGAGTGGGGGTGGGTGGGAGTGCACTTGCATGAACTGCTGATATGTGTGTACAGATTGAGCGGCCAGCCACATCAGAGCATACACAGCACAGTGAGCTGCCTCCCAGCTGCTGACCAGAGACTCACTGACTGCTGCAAATGAATGATGGCTCAGTGCACGTTGGTGTGTGCGCTGGATGGACAGGGGGTGTGGTCGGCGACTCCAGCAGCTGTTTAGATGGTTTTGGATGTCACAGCTGGGGAACATGTACTGTGACCTTGACCTAACAACTGTCCACTGTGACACATGTGTGTCTGCTTGCTGTCCTCACGTGGACATACATAAAAACATATATCGCTGTTGTGATGGGCTGCAGCGAGTGGGTGCACGGCGCGCACATTGACAGTGAAACGGACCATCAGATCATAACATGCATCGGGTGATCTGAATATCATGTCAACCACGAGTTTTGTTCCACACGACACGGTATATGTCCTGCAGCGCGATGTCCACAGGACATGCGTGTCAGGCCAGACAGGCCGGGCTAGCAGATGTGGACATGATAAGAGCGCATGAACTGCTCCATTCATGTCATTTCAGACTGTACATCTGTGACCATGGGTCATCTACAGAGGAACAGACCGTTCATACTTGTATTGTTCGCTCGATAAGAGGGATTCAATAAAATGCGGTGTTGTTATGCTGTGTGGATTTATTTAAAAAAATATGTTTACCTCCTTGTTGATTTCAGGCATTTTACGCACCTGTAATAGGACAGTGATGGTAGCGCAGTGGTAAAGTTTCTGTCTGTTAATCAGAGCTTTTATAAATTGCAGGTTCGAATCCCACGGGTGACATGTATTTTTTATTTTTATTTTTTTCCACAGCAGCTGCACAATGTCATTCCACACACTCCAGCTGTTTGCACTGTGTTTGTTTACGCCTGCTCGACCACGTGTCCCTCCCGACGTCAGCTTGATGTTTTTGTGGTTCGCTCATGCGAACTGTTTCGCTGTGATTCGCTCTGATTCCTTCTTATTTGTACTATGTGTGAAGGGGCCCTTAATTTTGACCCCTGTGTAATTCTTCAGTTGACCCCGTACCTGGTTGCCAATTGAAATTTCAAGTGACCAATTGGTGTTTTCATAAGAGTAATGTCTAAGGAGTATTTGTGACAATTTTGGTGCTTGTTTCCTTGAAA
Source organism: Thalassophryne amazonica (assembly GCF_902500255.1). Classification (NCBI taxonomy): domain Eukaryota; kingdom Metazoa; phylum Chordata; class Actinopteri; order Batrachoidiformes; family Batrachoididae; genus Thalassophryne; species Thalassophryne amazonica. Next base: position 12,331,734 of record NC_047113.1, on the reverse strand, counting down.
GGAACAATTGTTACAGTTATCTGCTCCACTATGTTGATCTATATTTTGTATTAAATTTTTTGCTTATGAAAACCCACTTCTAACAGGACTTTGACCTTGAAAATCTTTTCCAATGTAAAAATTTGTGGAATTGGAAACTAGTGTTGGAGGAGGTAGGTGCTCTACGATCGCAGTGCTCCAGTTTTTTTTATTGTTTTTTTTTAATTTGTTGAACATAGATCCTTCTCAACTTGGACATGTGACATTAGCAACAACTGAAAAATATGTTAAGCTTACGAGGTCTGTGAGAAAAGTATCCGACCTTTTTATTTTATGCAAAAAATATATGGATTTGATTCATATGTTTTTACGTCAGCCAAGCTTGAACATTCGTGCGCATGCGTGAGTTTTTTCACAGCTGTCGGTTGCCTCATTCGCCTGTGGGCAGGCTTTGAGTGAGCACTGGTCCACCCCTCTCGTCGTTTTTTCATTGCGAGGATATGGCGGAATGATTTGGGCTTTGTTCCATCAGAATTTTTTCAGAAACTGTTAGAGACAGGCAGCTGGAAACCATTCGGAAAATTCACATGGCTTTCGGTGAAACTTTTATGGGCTTCACAGAGATTAAGGAGTGTTACTACTGCTTTAAGGACAGCCCACAATGGCACACGGTGCATCGCGCTCCGAGTTGCGATCGACAGGCAGAAACCACCAGATCATTTCTAAACGGATGGCTGTGTGGATCCGGGACCATCGTGTGCAATTTCTCTGGTTATCACAAGAGCTGGACATCAGCCATTTTCCGGCAGATTTCACTTTTAACAAGAGATTTTGTGGGCCGTCCTTAAAGCGGTAGTAACACTCCTTAATCTCTGTGAAGCCCATAAAATTTTCAGCGAAAGCCAGGTGAATTATCCGAATGGTTTCCAGCTGCCTGTCCTCTAACAGTTTCTGAAAAAATTCTGATGGAAGAAAGCCCAAATCATTCCGCCATTTCCTCGCAATGAAAAAAACGACGAGAGGGGTGGACCAGTGCTCACTCAAAGCCTGCCCACAGGCGAATGACGCAACCGACAGCCGTGAAAAAACTCATGCATGTGCACGAAGGTTCAAGCTTGGCTGACGTAAAACATATGAATCAAATCCATATATTTTTTGCATAAATAAAAAGGTCGGATACTTTTCTCACAGACCTCGTATATGCATCCTGCAAGGTCACAGAGTATGAACGTGGTGTGGCGTGTAAAGATGACGGTTGTCAGTGATGTGATTAAGCACAGGGTGTGATAACATAATGTATTGGACTTGTACCATGTGATGTGAGCAAAAAACAATCATAGCAGTCCCGTAGTATAAGTTTAGCAGAACCTTGGTGTTTCTGATAGGACTGTGCAAAATTAAGAATTGAATTGAAAATGACTCATTCAATTCAATTTTGAAATGAGCTAGCAAACAGGACGCAGAACTACAAGGCAACAGTTCTGATTTTGCACAGTCCTGGTTAGGGTTGGGTATTAAGAACCGGTTCTTTTCGAGTATCGTTAAAAATGATTCGATCCATTGATATCAATAGCTTTTTTGCTTACGATTCCCTTATTGGTCCTTCAGAGTGGCCGTTGTTTTTGAGGTGTTTGTTGGGAAAATGTTGATTACAGACCCTGCAGCGGGTCTGTAATCAACCGCTTCTGCAGCGCGACTCCACTTTGAAGCATGAAGCAGTGCTTCGATCCACTGGCTCCTTGGTTCTTTGATTCACTGCTCTTCAGAAGCAGCAAACCAGTAAATCGTGAGTCAATCATAAGTCACTTTTGTGTGGATTAAAGTCACTAACTGGGACTCTGTCTTGTTGCAGTCAAGAAACGAGAATCGTCCTCCGTTCCGTTGGCACAGCTCCAAATGCTACGCAGCTCTCTGCCGAGACAGAGTCCGGTCAGAATTAATAACTTCAAAATTAATTGCTGCTTTAAATAAAATGACACCTCGTTCCAAAAGTTGTCATACAGACAACAAACTACAATCGACTAAAATGTTTTTTCCTCTCAAATGAGTCGTCCTGCATTCTTTATGAATTACATCCTGACGTGCAGCACAGCACAGCTGCAACAGCTCAGCTCAGAGGTATGGAAAGACATTCATGCCAATAATGTCTGAAAGGAAATTCTTTTGACATAACTACAGATTTTGTTTATTTTTATTTATATCCAGAGATCACGGATCCACCATGTAGAGTTTATTATGTCCAGAGTTAAGGATCCAGTGACCAATTTAATAATTATTTACTTTAAGACTCTATAAAATGTTGTTGACATAGAAAAACCTGTAAAGCCTACTTTTAGTACACAGAAAGTCACAAGCGGTATTGATAAGGGAATTGATAAGGAATCAAATCGATAAGTGGAATCAATAATGGTAATCGATATCAATAATATCTTATCAATATCCATCCCTACTCCTGGTTTCTGTAAATCTCTACTGATATCACAGCATGTATGACATATATAACAGCTGAATGGATCCTTGTCATTTGATTGGTGCTTTGTATTGTCACGTGACATGGACTATTCATCCATTGTTGCATTAAGGGTGCAATTTGGTTCCATTTAGAGTGCAATTTGGTTCCATACGTAGATACCATTGCACTCTGCGAAGCCCGCTCACTAGTGGGCGCTGTGTTTAGCTAAACGTGGTTTGTTTTGCTGACGGGCAACGATTTGAAGGAGCTAATTGAAGGTGCTAATTCTTTTAACACACACACAGACACACAAATAAATCCACTGGCCTGTAAACCATCTGGAGACATGAAGAGTTGTTAGGAGAAGTTAGAATGAAAAGCTGGACAAATTTCTGCTGTGCTTTTTTCGCTGCACTGAGGAGGTACAGTTTTATTTTATTTTATTTTATTTTTTGGAAGTACATAAAGTTGGTGCACGTCATCGCAGGACTTCATCATCTGAATTATTTTTGGACTGCTATTTAAAGTTTGTGTTGGATTGTTGATGTCAAAGCAGCAGTGATGCACAAAGCTGGGCAAATTCTGACGTGTTTTTTAGCTAGAGTGAGGAAGTACACAAAGTCAGATGCACCAAAATGTAAGTCCTTTTTCTGTGTTTGTAAATTAATATAATATAAAATAACAAGGATCTATTTTAGCCATTATATAAACAAATAATTAATATTTTTACATTCTTTGAATGGAACGAATATTTAATTCGGTGAAAGCTGGAACATACTGTTCAAAGTATGTTCCTAAGTTAATGCCATAGGTATTAAAGGCACTGCGCTGCGGTGTTTGAATCATATTTATCTAATAGATTACAATTTGTTCATGTAAATGGGGAATCTTCTTCACAGACTAAGGTTAATTATGGAGTTCCACAAGGTTCTGTGCTAGGACCAGTTTTATTCACTTTATACATGCTTCCCTTAGGCAGTATTATTAGACGGCATTGCTTAAATTTTCATTGTTACGCAGATGATACCAGCTTTATCTATCCATGAAGCCAGAGGACACACACCAATTGGCTAAACTGCAGGATTGTCTTACAGACATAAAGACATGGATGACCTCTAATTTCCTGCTTTAAACTCAGATAAAAACTGAAGTTATTGTACTTGGCCCCACAAATCTTAGAAACATGGTGTCTAACCAGATCCTTACTCTGGATGGCATTGCCCTGACCTCTAGTAATACTGTGAGAAATCTTGGAGTCATTTTTGATCAGGATATGTCATTCAATACGCATATTAAACAAATATGTAGGACTGCTTTTTTGCATTTGCGCAATATCTCTAAAATTAGAAAGGTCTTGTCTCAGAGTGGATTGCTGAAAAACTAATTCCATGCATTTATTTCTTCTAGGCTGGACTATTATAATTCATTATTTTCAGGTTGTCCTAAAAGTTCCCTGAAAAAGTCTTCAGTTAATTCAAAATGCTGCAGCTAGAGTACTAACGGGACTAGAAGGAGAGAGCATATTTCACCCATATTGGCCTCTCTTCATTGGCTTGCTGTTAATTCTAGAATAGAATTTAAAAATTCTTCTTTTTACTTATAAGGTTTTGAATAATCAGGTCCCATCTTAGGGACCTCATAGTACCATATCACCCAATAGAGCGCTTCGC